>NW_021940604.1:17367704-17779018 GCF_001715985.3 Manacus vitellinus
CATTGGAAGAAGATGCCCATTGGCCGCGGTTAACCAACCAGGTGAAGGTGGAGATGAGCTTTGTTTAGGCCACCTTTTCTAGACCCCTCTCTGAGTGGAGCAAACAGTGCTGTCCTTGAAAAGGCTGCTTGGACATTCAGGGTGCTGCCCCAAGAGAATGTCATCTCCGATCAGTCTCTGATGACCAATATCCTGAACCACCTGCATGTGGGGCTGGGTCTGCAGCTTCCAGTGCACCTTTCACCTGCCGTTTCCACCCTTGCCTGTTGCTACAGGGCTTTTTGAATGTGGGTAAGGCCTTTGAGCCCACACAATGGATTTTTTAGATGAGACACAGTATGCACAGAACTGAGTCCACCCTTTAATCCTAAAGGTTCATCTGCTGGGGCTGAGCGAGTTTGGACGGTGGCAGCAAGGTCCTCAGGACGTAGGTTTAGTTAGAGTGACCTTCTCTTAGATGGATGGCCTTACAGGGCTAAGCGAGCTCCATCTGCCTGAGTTTGGGATTAGAGTTGTCCTTCTCCTAGGATGACTGCCAGAAGGCTAACGAGCTCATCCTGCCCAAGGATGTATTGTATCTGGCCCTACGATTTTGACCTGTCTGGCATGGGCGACCCTACCGAAGGCATGTACCAATGCCAGCATAGCTCGCAACCACATGGGGGTACACAGGCTTCATTCCTGTTAAAACGATTAGGGTGGCTTTCACTTCCTACTTTTCTGCCACCTATCTATATTCAATCCCAAGGAAATACTCAGGAACAACCCTTTGTCCTGACCACCCTTTCAGGATGTAACAAATCTATCCAGAATACACTGAGCCTGGGCAGTAACCACAGGTGAGCCAAAAATAAACAAACAAAAAAACCGGCCCCCGTACCCACCTGGGGCTCGAGTACCTCTCAAGGCCCTAGGTTGGCCAAGACCCCCAACCCACCAGAAGAAACCATTATCCACCCTGACCTTATCTTCCTCCGACTGTGTTACCTCATATCTTCCCGTACACTGCTTACCTGCAACAATTCATGCAGGGCTGCCCTGCCCTCCCTCCCGCCAGTCTGAGGACCCCCATGGCCCATCCAGCACTCTTCCCCTCCCCCAGATCAGACCAGTAAACCTCTGTGTGCTCCGAGGCTTCCCCTCTCCTCTCCCACAAGGGCGCAAAGCCACGTCGGCGAAACTCCCCCTCTCCTTTCCCCTGCCGGGGGTAGCCCCGCACCACGCGGAGGTTCCGATGGGGCCAGGACCCCGCACCCGTGCAGGAAGAACAAAATAGTTTAATTTTAAAAACTATAAAAGTTCTATCAAAAGTTCATTTTAAAATGTATTTTCATTCTTGTTCATCCTGTAACAATAAGAAGATGATAATGTACAAACGTCAGGGATTTCAATTCATTTATTTATTGTTTCTTGTCTGTTCTTAAATCTTCTTGACAAAGAGGTATTATTGTTGTGACAGTAGGAGATTAAGAGTAAAGCAACATGCACAAAGGCATCATTGCTTAAGGCCATTTCTTTTTAGTGTAGTACTTCAGTATTTATTGACCTTGCTCAGTAAATCTTTGTCGATGTAAACCAAAAAATTATTAGTCCATGCCATAAAAATGCCTATGTCAGCTGTAAAGTTGGAAACAGAGGACAACTCTGAATTTGACATTTTTTTCCTGAGAAAATACAGTAGTCATTAAAGGCAAGACTGAAGTGCCATGCATGACAGAGAGGGAAATCTGGGAGTGACTCAGATGTTCACATCTTTTGAACGAAAAAGTGAGCACAATTTATTTAGTTAGGAAGTTGAAAGAATGTAACTGGTCACAATGTAAAAAGTTCTGCTCTACCTTTCAAAAGTAGATTTCTTTGACTATTCCTCATCCAAAAAATTTCGTGATCTTTATATTTCCTTTTTGGAAACAAGGCTGATAAATTTTATTCCTGTATGCTCTTATAAATAATTTGGTTTTGTTCATTGGAGTGTACATACATACTTTTCTTTAAAGAACTGATAGAGAGATTTCCCCCTTTTCCAACTTTCCAGTAAACATTTAACATACGCTAAATGTTCAAAAAACATGTTAAATAATGTGTTCTTTGAACATCTTGTTTTCAACTACAAACACCAAAATCTTCAGCTTGTGGGTTAAATTGTTGAAAATGCTTGCAGAGGTAGTCAACAAACAAAATGTTTAGAATTTAAAGGTAAGTGCCAAATAACATTTGTTACCATCTTTTATTGAGAAATGATGGACAATGTAACAGCTTGACTATGAGATTAGATGTACAGGTGACTCCATCTCCATTTTTCTCCTGCATTGCATAGCAGTTAATACATTTTACACATTCCTATTAGAGTATTTCAAGCAATTGTACAACAATATAAGTAATATCTGTAATATATAATCATGGTTGGGCTTCGCGAACGAAGATTTGGGAAGGCTCTATCCACATCTGCTACAGGCACGCTGGTGGCTTATGAGGCCAATACGTGACAGACATATCCGATTGCAAAAGGCACAGCAGAAAGACTCCTTAGATGGTGTATTCTGCAATACACGGTTCTTTCTGCGTTGCCTTTTTTCCTCGAGAGAGATCCCGCGTGTGTTCTCGAAGGAGACAGCTGCGTTATAGATGGTGTGTCTCCAAACCTCCCAATTGGAGGCCAGAGTAGACCAGTTATGTTGATCAATATGGCCAAGGCTGAGATGTTGTTTCAGAGAGTCCTTGTATCTTTTCTTCGGGGCTCCTCTCATGCGGCAGTCAGTGGTAAGTTCACCATAAAGCAAGATCTTAGGGAGGCGGTGGTCCTTCATCCTTGAGACATGCCCTGCCCATCGCAGCTGTGTTCTCAGCAACATGGCCTCTATACTTGTGACTGCTGCTTGCTCTAGAACAGATGTGTTGGTCACATAGTCTGACCAGTGGATGTTTAAGATTGTTCAGAGGCAGCGTTGATGGAAGCGTTCTAGGAGACACAGGTGGTGGCAGCAGATGACCCATGATTCGGAACCATATAAGAGAGTCGACAACACTATGGCTTTGTAAACACTGATCTTATATATGTTGTATATAATATAATATATATCTGTTGCTTAAGAAACGAGCAATTATTAGCAGTTTTTCTTCATGTGTTGTACTGTATTGTTAATATGGAAAATGATGTAATGTTTAGTTTCAGTAACCTAGCAATGAACAAGATGATTTCAACACTTGTGCCTCTTTTCTGTATGTGGATATGAAAGCTTGATGGCAGTGAATGAATTGTGGAACACAAAGGAATGTAAAGTAACACGAAGGCCCTTTTTACTCCCACTCAAACCAGTCTGGATACTGGAAACGTTACATTAAATGGAAGAAGGAGGGAAAAGTTGCTATTGTATCTAAGAAGCCAGGACACACATCCTGTTTATTTGCACAGGTTTATTCCAGTAGCTGCTGAATTTCAACAGGCTTGATCTACTATCCCTTTTGTCTATGTGGCAAAATGAACATGATTCCTGCTTTTGTCAGTGAAAACACAGTCCTGCTAACCAGCAACCCTTCTAAACTCATGAGAAGAAAGGCAAGATTTATCCCACAAAAATAATTCTGTTTCGTACCAAATAAACTTTATGATTGCCTTCCACGGAGGACAATTCCATCAGGAATGAAAACAATTACTAATTTGTTTTCTATCAGGAACCTGCTTATGTTTGCCCTCCTGATGAGGGTATCAATTGGTGATGGGTTCCTTTTACCTACCATCTGTTACTTCAGTCATCTATGAGCACAGCAAGCTTTTCATAGAGAAGAGTGTTTACAGGTTGCAGAACAGTCCATAAATTTACCATGAATTGCTGTTTATTTCTTTTCTTACATTTGAATATGAAAAACACTCCTGTTAAAGTGTCAAAAGAAATCACATAAGTGTTCTAGGGCTGGCTGCGTCCACATCACCACCAGAGCACTAATGGCATTAGAAATGCATGGTACCAGATAGGAAAAATATACATGAGAACTGTTCTGCCCTAAGAGCTTGACTATCTCTAGATATGATTTACTGTGCTGGCATATCAGAATGAATATGTTTCATTTAACAGTCAGCCAAGTTTGTAATTCGGTTCAAATAAAAGCAGTGTCTACTGACACACCTAAGCTTTCAAACTTTTCTCACCAAACATGGAAGGTTTCACGTGTTTGTTGCACTTCATGAAAAGCATTTTGGAAGTATCATATAACAATTTAAAAACAATATTATTTAAGATGAAAAGTGAACTCAACTCAAGAAAAGTTATTGTGGTCCCTTATGCATCTACATTAAGCTATAATCTTTGATTATGTGATTATAACTTATTTTTCTTCATAGAATCACTACCTAATTCTGTACACAAGTTAATTATGGGCTGGCTGGATCAAGGTATCTTTGCAACTCTGGAATGTCTTAATTTGACACCTACTTAAATTTTTTGTAAATCTTTTCGAAATTAGATAAACAACATTATTTTTTTTTTGACTGGAAGATTTCAGGAATGCTGCAGCTGTATGACAGAAGTTTGGCAATGAAGTGTGGAGGAAGACCTTTGTGGTTCCACAGGATTCACACAGCCTGTTACTAACAGTCACCGCTGAACTAATTAATGTGGGCACAAAGTTCTGGTAAAAATAAAGGAGAATAATCACAGCCAGTGTCAAAAAGAACAGAATTCCCTTTCTCTTGATGAAGATGAGCATCACATTATTATGAAACCAGTTGAGACAAAGGGGAGTATTGTTTAATTCCACTCAAGCTGTTGAAGAAGCTTATAATGGAAAATTTCTCAAGAGTCTTTCCTTTTGTTGGCCTACAGACAGTGTGTTGATTTTTCTTCTTAATATCTAATAAAATATGGCGTTTAAGAAGTTCAGGGTCTCTTTTGAATGAGATTCCAGTGTAAACAGAATTTTTGACAATATGCCTATATCCTGTACATAGCTATCAAAAGCTGGAGGCTGTGGAAAAGAAGCAGAGTTCCTATGACAGTCATTCAGAACGACAGAAACTCAGTACAGAAGCAGAAATTTCTCAAATTGTGAGCAAACTGAGGCAACCCTGTAACAGACAGAGTTAGGGCAGTTACCTTGGACACTATGGTTTACAGGAGAAAGGCTTTTTCCAGTACCTCATTCTCTGGAGTTTTCTCAGCAGTTGTTTTTTTATGTTTTCCACACTTCTTTACACAGAAGACTTCAATTCACAGAGGGTTTGCTTTCATTTCCTACCAGGGAAATTAGATAACCTCCATACTGAATTCTAACTGAGTTTGACACATGAAATTACAGGCTTGAATTTGCATTGTATGATTGAAAAATACCAAACCTACTAATATTTGAAGGGAAGGACATGGGAAGTGGTCATTAATGTAACTTCATAAAGAGCATAAATGATTTAGAAATTAAAAAGTAAACACAAAGGACAAGGAAGAAGCAAGATATAATGAAATATATGTTCATCTAAGTTACAGCATGCCAGATCAGCCTGATATCTGTAATAACAATCTTTTTTTTGAGTAGATGAAGTTTTGAAAGAGTTCATAAACTGGATTTTATTAAGCTATTTAGCTATGGACTAATTTGAGAAATTATTTAATTAAGAGCAGTGGAATTTGCAAAAGCGTTGTAAAACAAATAATAAACTGATAGGTGGGTGGATAGTTCTTCTTAGACATTAAGACCTTGGAAATGAGAGAGGTAACTCATGGAGTTTTTTAGGTATCACTGAAGGAATTGATTTAATTTTCTATTTTCATGGGTTGGAACAAAAAGTAGGAGGGTGTTGCTGGTGGTGGAAAGTTAATAGATCCAGTTGATGAAAAGGATTGGCTTGTTGGACAGGAAGAAATGGTTGAAGCATTGCAAACACCAGAATTCAATAGCGCAAAATGCAAGTCATGTCCTTCAGGGCTTAAGGCAAGAACTTCTGCTAGAATACATGAGTTTATAAGCTGGAAATAACCAAGAAAAGGAAAGACTGCTGCACTGACTAATTGTAGAGTGAATACCAGCAACACTACAAGGCATTTTTTATAAGATATCATTTCTCATGGAACAGATTTTCTGTTTTCTGGAAGCCCTAATAACAGTGTGAAATTTACATGAGGACTCAGGACTTCGCCTTAAATATCATGTTCTCAAAAGATAGGCTATGTAGAGTCTGATAAATACTGCTTTGAAGTATTCCATTATGACAAAGTTCCAATGTGATCCGTGACAGGATGTTGGTATCTTTGCCTTTTTTTTTTTTTATCCTTTTGCAAAGCTTCCTGACTTACAGTTTCACAGTGAACCTATCACTTCAGCAGAGCAAACCACAAGGTACAAGACACTCGTAAAAAACATCTCTAGTGCTAGATACAAAGTCTTCTGAAGTAAATTGAAAGATTCACATTAACTTCAGTGTGCTTTAGTTACAAAATATAAAATCTAAAGGTCATTTTAATACATATTTTCTGCAGATAATTAGGTGTTTTGATGGAAATTTAAGAGAGAAAAAGCTGTGAGGGACAAAGGGAGTATTTAGGTAGCTGTAATGCAGGCATCCTGATAATCTAACCATGCAGCAAATTACTGAGCTAGAAACACCAGCCAGTGCTAGTCCAAAAGATTACTCAGTCTATGGGTAAAATTCATTAACCTTTAAGTACCACTGAACTAAATCCTTCTTTACAAGAGACTACTTCACTGTGACAGCTTTAAGCTGTTTACAGTCCTAAGAGGGGGAAAGAGAGAGAGAACTGAAAGCCTAATATGCCTCTCGCTACTGATAAAATATATGCCGTATGTTTATTAACTTGCAAATTCTGACAATAAAAAAAAAGTGGAGGTCATTACAAGGTGTTTTCGTACTTTTGCTATAATTTTCTACCCTACAACAGCGTTTTTGCAAACAAAAGATGGGTTGCAATAGCTATCTATTCATATACCTCCATTTTACAGAGAAAATACCATTTTTATTTCTTACAGTTGATTTTTTTTGGAAAAATTGTATTTGAAGAAATCTGAAAATTCTTCTTATATATAAAAGCTTATGTTGGGAGTAGGAAGTGTGATTTTGGAGAGGAAAGCCTGGCTGAGGGCAAATGCTCACTTGGTTCTGAATGGAAGAAATAATGAAGTTTCAGAAAGGAAAGTGACTGAAGCTGAAAAGCTGAAGACAAACAGAGGCCAGTCAAAACAAGCTGGAAAACAGAATAGGTGCAAAGATTAAGGCAACGTCCACCATATTCATAGGATCTTCTTCTGGAGAAGACTGCAACAGGGTCAGCCTGGAATGGCAAAATGTACTGAAGAGCTGGAGCTCTAAATCTTATCCAGAAAACAAGGGAAATCAGGAAAGATGTGTTTCTTTGTAATTTGCTAAATGATTGCTACAGTATTGAAACGTTGCACCAGTAGGATACTTCTGTGTCATTGACATAACCTATGAAAAATGAGGTTCTATTTTAGGAAGTAGAGGCAAATATTATTCAAATGGTTTGTAGGAGATTGCCAGCACCTTTGTAATTTTTCAAGTAAATCTAAAACAGATAAGAATAAGTAAGGATTTTATTAAAAAGATGAACAAATACTCAAATTAGCACAAACCACACCACTGCATGGGTTCTAGAGGTAAACTAAAGAAAGAACTCTTTTGCAGAAAGCAAGGTCATAAGTAGAGACATGATGAATATGTCCAAGGTATCAAAGCAATAGATATTCAAAGTAGATAATCAAACTAATCAAACTGAACTATGGCTGAGAAAATTACTTTGTCAATTTAAGTCAGGAAAATTTACAGAATAGTCAGATTTTTCCTGTTTGAGATACTTAGCCAATGTTTAAAAAACATAGTGCTTTTTCTTTATGCTGAGGACAAAATGATCTGTAGGATAAGATTGTCTGTGGGAGAGAATCTACTTTGATCTCAGATTCTTGCAAGAATAAATTGACTAAACATACAGTCACTGTATCTTGGCTCTCCTTCAGAAAGTATAGCAATACTTATAAAAAATCTGATTTATCATGTTCTCCTCCAGTTTCTTATTACTACGATTTATTTTGTCTCATCCCTTCTGATAATAATACACAAACTTTTCAAGGACTTTGTGCAAAGGTGGGACAGTTAAAACTTACACACCATCAGCTTCTGAACAACACCAATTTTAACTCCAAACAATTTACAGACTAAGAGGAAAACTGGGATGTCCTACTAGAAGAATAATAAAAATTAGCAGTTCCCATACCAACAGCCACATGATGCACATATGCAAAATCAGAATTGAAGGAGATCTTCATTAAAACACACACTGCATCACCTTTTTGGGAAGGGCTGACAAGTAAATAAATGCTATCAAAGCATTTATCAGTCAAGTGTAAGACAAAATTCTTGTTTATTTACTGTCTTTGGCAATTAACACAGTAAAAACAAGAAAATTGTATGCAGCCACTTATTCCCCTGACCGTTACTGGACCCTCTAGGGTAAACACACCACAGCCGGAAAACATGTCAGAGGAACTCAGTAACACTGGGACAGAGAAAACAGGGGAGCAAGCATGGGTGTGTTCCATGGTTTCACTTGATCTCTTCAATGTGCTACAGCAATTTAAAGAACAGGAGTAAACAGACCTCTCTTGCAGAGCTCCCTAATAGCTGTGAGGAATTGGTATCCTCATCCCACAGAGATAGACGCAGGGCTCTTTGGGAACAGCAGATCCACTGAGTGGATGTCTTTATGCCTTACCAGGGAGAAAGGGAGCACGGGGCAGTCATGTTAGGGAAGCAAAATTAACTGTTCAGCCAGTTCTTGGACCTTGCCCTCATTCTGGTAGGAAAATTTTAAAAAGGTCATTTGTTAGCAGCACTGCATTTTATGTTGTTCACAGAAACTGAATGCTCACTTTGGGGGATTTTTACATATACTTCACACATTATTTTGGGTGCTGTGGCAATTGCCATCTGAATTGCCATGCTGGATCTTAAACTATGTTTTGGCAGGACATAGCAAGACAAAATCTGTGACAATTAAATGAGATGGCTTTTGGCTTCTGCACAAAGGCAGAAAACAAGACAAATGCACACCAGCTCCAAGCTGGGGGTTCCTGTCTAAGCTGTTAATGTCTCAAGGACATTAAGTATACAAAACATACATGCTGTATCAGGAAGTCCAGTTTTAAAGAAACCCTCCCTCACAGGACAAGAATCCCAATTCCTACCCAGTGTCCTCCATCCTATTCTCATTGGGAGTCCAAGAAAACCTTCAAGGCTGTGCCAGGTTCCCAGCCTCAGGGAACCCTTACTGTCCCTTATCTATGCCTAGGTTTTCTACAGACCCTAAACGCTCTGAGATTTAAGGACATCCTCTCTTCCTTGCATTTACACCATTTGCCATGTAACAGAACGATGACTCATGTGCATGCAGAATTCACACCTGCCGTATGTCCAGACATATCTGAACTCTCCAGGAGTAAATCTCCCATGCGCAAATGCCCCCTGAGCTGCCCCATGGCAGGTGTGCCAGACTGCCTCAAGCTGTCAGTAGCAGCAGTTCTGACAAGAAAAGCAGAAAAAGCAATAAATATTCGGGCACATTCCCCTCTGCTAGCAGTTTCTCAAGCAGGTGGAATGTCAACAAAACCTGAGCCCAGTGTTAATATGAAGGAGTAGAGGAATAACAAAAGAATGAGTCAACCTAATTACAGAAACTCTATGATGGTCTTATAGAGGAGATGGAAATTGCTTAGTAATGATGGAAGGAAAGATGCCACGGGAACTCTGTCAGAGAGGTAAAAATGATCAACAAAGAAGATTTCTCATTTTAGCACAGCAATAAAGAACAAAATGTTGAGAGTTAGTTTGCAGTTACCTATGCTTGACCCGCCCCCCCCCCCAAAAAAAAAAAGGGGTTGTAGAAGTAGGTCTCAAGTTTGTGCTTTTCAGTAACTAGGGAAAGCATGTCACCCAGGACCATGATCAACACCAGGAACTGTCCCTTTTCAAATGAGCCAGAATTTGCTTTATCTAAATTACTGTGGCTCTTAGTGAGCCAAAGTTCAGCCAAGTGAGAGACTGATAGATGCATATGCTTTAAGTAAACGACTATAGCATTTAGCAAGCAAAGACTACCAGGTGAAAGGAGCAGATAGAGGCAATACTAATAAAACTTTCCTAAAAGTCTTTTATTATTACTCCATAAAATAGCTTTTCTAAAATGTGCAAAATAAACAAAAATCCTGGGTTGTTTGCTGCAGTAGATGGGTTTATTTTATATGTTTAGGACAAGCAGAATAATTCATTCATGGCTTTACTTTCTGTGAATCAGCCAGATGTTCTCTGCTTGAGCCAACAAAAATGTTGCTCACATGTCCAAGAAAAGCAGCAAATGCAATATGAAAAACCATTCAAAACAAGTACCTACTAAAAGTACATTTCTTAGTCTCCTGGAAATTGTATTAAATAGTGATTTGAATCAGTCAGGTTAGTAAAGATATACAAATTCATATCTGCGTTTTAACTGAAAACCTCAGCATTTTTTGACATTTAAAGCACAACGGATTATGCTTGTATGTATTCTGGTAGATGAAATTGTAGCCACGAGGAAAATTTCTGGGACAGAAAAAGCCCTTACTGATTAGTTTATGACTCAAAGATACACATTTCACATTTTATCATCATAAAGTCTACCACAGCATTTGGAAATCATCTGTCAACATAAAACTTAATGACAAAACAAATTTAATTCCTTTTACTGTTTATTTTTTCTTCCAGCTGCACCAACCACAAATAGTCATCAAGGAAAGATCCCCATTAGCTGCTAAGTCAGTGTTGCCTTTAGTTGTCCTAAATTTTCTGTGATTGCTATTCAGCCATGTCACTTTCAAAGAGCTTGATGAAAGATTACACAAGCTCATCACTAGTCCTGGTTCTAGCTCTTGCAGTGATAAAATCAAAGAGCTTCTGGAGGAGAGTTCAGCATCCTGAGGAGCCCTAGAACAGCTACCTGTTAAAGGAACAGCATGCACATTAAGGGTACATTCAAGGTCTCCCCTCCTTTTTACCAATATTAACAGTAATCTAGGTTTCCCCATTGACATCTGCTATTTTTACTTGAAGAAATTGCATACAACTGCTTCAGCTACCATGCTGAAGGACAGCTCTTTCCCCTCTGCCAACTATTCAGTATGTACTTGGTCATCTGTGTTTCTGGTCGCAGGGGAGCACCTCAATAATCTTCTTCAATTTCCTGCCTGTATTTTTTTTTTTTATTATCCCCTTACCCTTCTTTGACAAAGATAGCTATGGATAGTAAAATGAGAGATTATTGGGACCCAACCTTGGATCTTTTTTCTTTGATTGTACCAGATCTCCAGCTGTAACTTCTTTCCCTTGTATACACACCATAAACTACATGGACACGAATATTTTACAGCCCTTTCAGAGGTTCACCTACATCTCCAAGTCCCCTCTGTAACTCCCCAGACCATAAGACATGTAGTTACTACCTCAATTTCTTACAGTGAAAGGGACTGCACTCATTTCAGAATTAACCTGGATATTTTCACAAGTGGAAATCATGAGTTATATACCTCTTCAAAACATTAACAAATAAATCCACTCTCAAAATAAAAGATTAATGCTGGCACATTCTATCACTAGAATGAAAGGTATCAAATAACCAAAGAAGATTCAAAGTATATCCAGAGCTGTTAAAAACAGATACATTACATGCAAACATCAAAAATTCCTCTTGGGATCTTCAAAAGCCCCCTAAAATAGCAATTATCCTTTCATCCTCTTTTAAAAGGATGGTTTCAGATGTTTTGAAATACGACTTCATCTGTCGGACAGAGCATCATCTCTCTCCCTGATTCCTGGATTAAAATATCTGAAATATATGCTCAGTGTTGCAGTAACACTGAGCGTCTTAGCTTTCTTCTGTGAAAAAACGCACTCTTCTGCTGAGTAAATATGCACCCCAGATTATATCTCCATTGTAAAACTTTTTGAAAATATGAATTTCTCTCTCGTGGGTTTGAAAAGTGTTTTGTTCCACCAGCATGGGGAGCCAAGTACTTTCCCTGTCCTATTTTCAAAATGTGTTTAATCTAATATATCAAAGCTGAAAAAAAATTTCAGTGAGGTAAAAAGGAAGTTTTCTGGGTGATAAATTGTAAAAAATATTGAAAATTTTGGTATTTTCCTGATATTTTTATTTTACCACATCAATATTTTATACGGAAACATTATTCACTTGGACCATGACAGTCCAATAATCAATATTATTTTGTAGATATTTTAGTTTATTGAAACATCTTATAAAGAAATTCTGTGCTACAACATGTATTATGATTCAGCGTATCTGATTTTATCTCTGATCAGCAGTGTATGTCATTGAAGTTCATACATGAGTATGCTTTTTATCTGCACATCTTTCATTACTGCCTTTGTATCTGTAGGTATAAAATAAGTTAAGAGATACAATGAAGATAGCCCTACTTGTAATTATCCACATCTAATTAGTGAAAAACCTTTACAGAAACATAATAGAGGTAAGGTATTCACACTTGTGAATCTTACAAGAAAATGTAAAGTTTTGTGTTGTGTTTATATTATACTCATCCCGAACTTTCAGAATGAACTTCTCCTGTTCAAAGTAATTACAAGGAGTAAAGTAATATAGCATGCTTTGTAAATTGTGGACAGTTTTTCTACTGGCTATAGCTTCACATCAGGGTAACTCAATGAACTGACTTAGAGTTGCTCTTGACACACTTCTGCAAGCAAAGAAAGAGTTGAATATTGAATGCCTAAACAAGGGAAGAGCTATGGATGTCATCTACTTGGACTTTATGGACTTTCACTCAGATTCCCATAATATTCTTACCACTAAATTGGAGAGATATGGATTTGATGGATAGACTGTAGACGGATAAAGAATTATCTGGCCGATCACCTCTAAAGAGCTTTTGTCCATGACTCAATGTCCAAGTGAAAAGCAATAATGAGAGCTGTCCCTCAAGGATACCTATGAGGGCCAGTACGACCTAATATCTTCATTAGTTACATAGACAGTGGGATGGAGTTCACCCTCTGCAAGTTTGCAGATAATAGCAAGCTGATTGATGCAGCTGATATACTTGAGAGAAGGGGTGACATCCAGAGGGAACTCAAAAGGCTTGAGGAGTGGGCCCATGAACTTCGAGGTCAAGTACAGGGCACTGCACCTAGGTCAGGGCAGTCCCTGATATCAATGCATACTGCGGGATGAATGATTTGAGAACAGCCCTGCAGAGATAGACTTGGGGATACTGGTGGATGAAAAATCAGATATGAGCTGGCAATGGGCACTCACATCCCAGAAGGCCAATTGCATCCTTACCTGCATCAAAAGAAGCATGGTCAGCAGGTCAAAGGAGGTGGTTCTGCCCCACTGCTTCACTCTGGTGAGACCTGGAGTGCTGCATCCAGTTCTGGGGTCTAGAGTACAATAAAGATGTATATCTGTTAGAGTGGGTCCAGAGGAGTGCCACAAAAAGGGTCAAAGCCATGACATCCCTCCCGTAAGGAAAGCCTGAGAGACACAGTTCTTCAGCCTGGAGAAGAAAATCACAGAATGGGTGAGGTTGGAAGGGACCACAGTGGGTTATCTGGTCCAACCTCCCCGCTCAAGCAGGATCATCCTAGAGCACACGGCATAAGGTTGCATCCAGGCAGTTCTTGCATATCTCGGTGAGGGAGACTCCACAACCTCTCTGGGCAATCTGTTCCAGCGCACGTAAAGAAATTCTTCCAACTGAACTCTGTGCCACTGATTATGACTCTCTGGGATATACTATTTATCCAATTCTCAATCCATGGAGAAGGCTCTAGGGAGACCTTATTACAGCCTTACAACATATAAAGAGGGCTTATAAGTGGGAGAGAGACTTTTTACTAAGGTTTGCAGTGACAGGACAAGTAGCAATGGTTTTAAACTGCACGAGGGTAGATTTAGATTAGATGTTAGGAAGAAATTATTATTTGTGAGGGTGGTGAGACACTGGAATACATTGCCAAGAGATGATGTGGATTTCCCACCACTGGAAATATTAAAGGTCAGGTTGGATGGTACTTAATCTGATCTGGTGAAAGGTGTCCTTGCCCCTGAACTAGATGATCTTTGAGGATCAATTTCAACCCAAATCATTCTGTGATTATACGATTTTATTAATAAGTTCATTGATAATTATTTTTTAACATTAACAATTAAGTAGCATTGAAGAACTCCAGTGGTTGTTCAGTTCAGGAAGGAGAGCCTATGTTCACTCGAGCTTTTCCGGTTTGGGCTGTATTGCCCTAGCCTGCTTCATGCCATCTTCCAGCGACTGTGTGACTTACAAAGCCCCTTGCATCCACTTACCATTATTTCACAACACACACACACACACACAAGTAAAATTTTATTACTCCATTTTACCATACTCTTTCTTTGGTTCCATCTCAAGACTACTATCCATTTTTCTTTTTAAAAATAATAATAATTAGGAACAGATTCTGAACAGATTGAAAATGTTTGAAAAAAAATATTTATATTCAAAGATATAAATAAGGTCTCTTAAAGAGTGGTAGAGGTGAAAATGTGAGTTTAACTGAAAGTAAATATAACAAAATAACACAATTTTAATGCAGCTAGGTATTAAAGCAAGAAAGAGAAAGAAATTAAAGGTCACAAGTATATATGTTTTGGTGGCACACTGAAAAAAGGGAAGCTTATTCTGCATACAATAAACATTGATGTGGCATTCAGATGTTTTAACAGAAGAGACAGAAGAGCTGAAAAGAAGTAATTCATCTCAGTTAAAAAAGCAATAAATATGACTGGAATTTGTAGATACAAAGATCCTTCACCACCTTTACAAAAAAAATAAATTGGTGACTTACCTCAACAATTCTTGTAATTGTTTCATTTATGTCTACCCGAGAACAAAAGATACAGTTAATACTCAATTATAGTTAACCATACTAATTCTGAAAGTCACTGGTCTCTTCTAAGACATTTTTGATGTGTTAATTTTTACAGTCTTTATTTTCTTTTCTATCTCTACTTTTCCTATTTTATTTCAATCTGCTGGGGAAAAAATGATGCACTGCTGACTTGGCTTCTGAAGAAGGAGATTCCATACATCTTGTGTCTAAATGACTCTTACTGAAGGATATCAGGTGAAAAAGCTGTTGCAGAAAATGGAAAACTGGATATTGATTATGACATTCATGAAAAATGTTGATATATCGTATGCAAAAAAAGGAGTATAAATTAACATCTGCCTGTCGTGAAGATGACAGATATCTGTTATAAAATACCTGCACAGTCTTTTGTTTCAGGCTCATCAACCTGCTCAAATGTCATTCAATTAAAAAGAAAGAAAAAAAAACTAGCAGAAAAATGACAGGCTTTTTCATCTACCCAATCATATGCTATAAAATTTGTCAGCATGGAGCATTCAGACACAAAAGTAAAGGGAGACAGGTGATTAAAGAAGGCTTGCTTGCACAAATACATCCCATATTTGGGGTCAAGAGGAATTTTTTTCCCAAAGACTGATGGAGACCATAAAAGTCTTTGCTTTCCTCTGGAGAAAAGAGTTGAGTGTGGTCAGACTGAAGACCCCAGCTTAGCCCATCCTCAGCATCATGACTTTCAGATGACCAAGTGGTCTTGGGTGGTGAATGCTGTGACAACTGTTGGCTAACTGCTACTGTTATAACTACTTACTAAGTCATCACCACTAAGCTATGGATAATTCCCCAATTTAGGCAAAGTAGTTACAGACAAAGAAGAGTAGAGGGACACAGAGGGGCAGCATTTGGTCAAACTTAAGAAAACCAGACCGACCATTTCTGCTGTTACCAGAGAAGGCAGGTAGAAAAGGTACCATTATGCTCCTCTTTCCCTTGCAGCGCCTGATGGAACAAGCTCACCTCCTTGCAGCTCTCCCCAGTTAGACAAATTTAATGATGCAGGTTGTGAAGAAACCAACAGGATTATCAAATTGCATGTCCAGCAACCAGAGTGAAACAGGAAGGTCTGCAGAATATTTTCATCTCACAGCCCCAATGCACTGAGGATCACACATGCTTGCCACCAGCCTAGGAGAAATTCACAAGCAGAATCCTCAATTTTAATGTGCTGTAAGACATGACTATAGATATTGAGATCAGTGTCACGGAGTCCCAATAGATTTGCTGAGTGAAACTCCTTGACAGTTGTAGGAAGTGGTTCCCACTCTGCACACTAGAAATTAGCACCCCTAATGATTTTTAGTTAAAATTGAGGGGTTAATAACATTTTTGGTTTTTTTCTCTTGACTGAAGAGAAAACAACATAGTTAAATTACAAACACATGGATTATTTTCTCTGATAAGTATTGAATGAATAATGGCTAGCATGGTTTTCCATGATGTATAAATGTGTGTTTTTCAGATATGCAAAAGGATGCTCAGATTCCCAGGCTGCATGGGCTCATGATAATCCACTGAAAGCTTGAGTCAGTCAAACTCAGTACTTTGAGCATCCTCAGGCTTCATACTGTTGGCATTATAATTCTCAAAGTTCCCCCTAGAACACATCCAATGGGAAAAAAACCTGTACAGAGCTCACACTGACAGATGCAGAGGGGTTACTTGTTTTTTCTGGACATATGTTGATTATTGTTTCGGCCATGAAACTATAAACCTCAATTACCACTCAAGAGAGATGTCTCTTCTAATCAAATCATCTCTTAAAGAGCCTGGACCCATTCCAGTCACAGCCACTTTTTTTTTCCTTTTGTGGAAGTTGTTCTTCCAAGTTTTCCAGCTTACCCTTAAATTGAAAACAAGTACTTACATAGCACAAGCAGATCTAGCCAAAAGAAAGCTTTCAGACTTCACTAAGTCCTAAAATATATTCTCAGAGTTAGTAATAATACAAATTCTAAACAAGAAGACTTTGAGGACAACTTTGAATTCTAATTGAATCACTGTGTTTAAACTATCCCTTGACTAGAAAAAAAAAGAGCACAAGAGTGATCCCTTTCAGATTTATCTTGAAAAAGCTTCTCTGTTTATATATACAACCACATCCTTTAGACTGCATATAAGTGTATAAAAATACATCAAGAAGCTTACTTTCCATCTCAAAAAAAATTCCATTACTTCCTTTAACAGAAACTGGTTCATGAAATTAGGTGGACACTGCTGTCACAAAAGATTTTAACTAGTTGTCTTTGTAGAAAAAGGCCTTAGGGAGTTCAATTAGGACACTGAAGAGGGTGGAATACATGCATAAAAATCTACGTCTGAATTAATCACTCCAGGCTGCCTTTACTGCCAATTGAGAAAAATAGGTAGATCTGGGCCATAATTGATCTGTCATTGGAGTTGGTGGCTCAAATAGACTGGATGAATGGTGCCTTAAAAATATCTATATCCTTTAATCAAATCTAAACAAAGCCTGGGGTTACCAACTCAAAGGTAGATTTCTACACTGTAGATAACAAAATCAGATGAGCTGGAGTGCACCCCACATGCAGAAGGGAAGTTAAACTGAAATCTAACTGTTCTGTTCCTTTCTTTTCAAAGCCGATCTCAGCAGCCAGACATCATTTTTGCAATGAAATAAAGATACTGTGTCTGGGGCATGAATGTGGCTGTATTGTTTGTAGCAGAAGGTAGAGTTTCGTGACTGTTACGTTGCCTTCTTAATTTGACCATGTGGTGTGCCTCCCGTTGCTCAGTCCAGCTGCTGTGGTACTCATGATTCAGATGTCCAGGTAGAGCCACGTCTTTGTGTTGTGCACATCCTGCTCATCACTGCTCTGCTGCCACTGGAAGCAAATAATGTTTGTCCTCTTGGAATACTACGTTCTTTTTTTTCCTCATGAGAACAGTATTTGGAATCAGATATTTAGGATCAATTGTCTGATAAAGACTTCTGGGTTTGTTTTCATCTAAGGTTAATCATTTCAGTGGGCTGCAAGAAGGTTTAAAGTTTAATCCTCCCTTACTGTCATGCTTGTAAATAGAAGATATGCACATAGACTTGTTTCCTTTGAAAAACCTCAGGGTGACCAGAGGAACGAATTAAGATAGACAGTGTAATATCAGGAAATTATAAAGGTTCCCACTAAATTTGTTTTGCGTTCCCTTAATTAACATTCCTTTGCAGAAGAAATTTAAGGTTTAAATTATAAGTTAATAGCACATTGTCCTAGTTAGGACAGCTGAGATCAGTTCATCATGGTGGGTGTAACCCAAAACTGTATTCTATAGCCTTCCATGTCATTTCCCAGAAACTAGACTATTGTTGTCAATAGACTATTCGCACCCTCTGCCCATAGAGCATGGTGGGTGTAACCCAAAACTGTATTCTATAGCCTTCCATGTCATTTCCCAGAAACTAGACTATTGTTGTCAATAGACTATTCGCACCCTCTACCCATAGAGCCTGACTCCTCAGGCTATAAACTAGGTGTTAAGAGGCCTGTGAGATAGGAAGATGTTTCTGTCCTCACACCCTTTGTGAAACTCCTCGCCCTGAGGAGAGTACCAAGCATTCCTGCCTGAACTGGAGGATATATAATCTTGGAGTTTTGGAACATTTTTCAACCCACTCGTGGGATCCAGAGGACAGCTGCATCTCATCGCTCTCAACCAGACTTAGACCACCACTGGACTGCGATCACCAGTTCTGGCCAGACTGCAGCAGCTCTCCCACCAGCAGGTTCTTCCCCTCTCCCTTTACTTTGGACTCAAACAGGGCCCAAGGAACACCACTTTGTTCAGGCCCCAGGGCACTGGGTTATACATTTGGGTTTTTGTGGGTTGAGACCAATTGTTTGTTGGTATTATTGTACTTACTGTATTATTTTAATAAATTGTTATTCTGACTTATAATCTCTCCTTTGAGTTGGGTTCATTCCCCCTGCTGGTTAACTTTTAAACCAGCACACACATTTACAGCTCTAATACTTCCTGTTAGTTTTTTATTCTAAAGAAATTAGTAAGAGGGAGGAGTATATCTGCAAGTACTTTTCTTAAAAAATTTTCTTTGGAATAATATTACACTCAGCATGATATTTTTCTGGAGTTGCCTTAATATTTTAGTTTCAAAGTTTAGTGAGATCTCATGATACACCTTGACTAGACTTTGAATAAGACCTTCAGTACACAATGTCGCAGCAGTAATTAGAGCTAACCATAACAGTAGAAAAGTAGGATGCTATTTTCATCTGAAACAAAAGAACTAAACCCAATGACCAGAAATCGTTGGATCAGATATCTCTTTAATATGCCAGCTGGGTGTTCATGGGGAATTGATTCACCATACATGAACCGAAAGAATCAGCACAAATTTCGGAATATAAATACAGTGATACCTGAAAGATGCCCCCTTTCACACCCAACCCTTGATTATGTCATGATTTTGGTGTCAAATATCATCTTGGAGTTCATTCGTGGAGCAGGATTGCCATCTAGCATCCATTTCTTCTGGTCGTTTTCGCAGAGTCTTTTTTCTCGCTTGGCAGGCCTCCTAGCATCTGTGATTGATCCAGTTGACCTCTAACTCCTAAACTAATTGTTCTAGGACTAGCTAAGACACATATATTCCTCATTGATTAAAGATAACTAGAATTTCCCATTAGCTTAAACAATCTTCAATTGAATTTACTTCTTAACAGAACAATCTCTTATTGATCAAGTTTTCTGAGGTATGTAAGCAGATTTCTTTCAGGTGGACATACGGTACACTCTCTATTAGTTCCCTTGTTTCATCTACATTCTACATCCTGAAACTAATTGTAGTCCTAAAAGAAAAGACAACTACTATGCCAAGAAAGCAACTCCCTTAGTTGATTAAGATATAATTTTTGTCTAAGCTAAAACTTCTGATTTCCTAAGTCATTTAGAAAGGAGACCCTCTCTCATTTTACATCATACTCAAGAAAATCTCTCCAGCTTTACACAGGAGATTTTCCTGAAGCAGTCAGAGGGTTCCAAAGACACTTCTTACTACATTTTTCATAGATATGAAAACAGAAGAGACATTTCAATCTTTAACTACCCTGCTTACAAATAGGCTGGCTCTGCTATATGCTAAAATCATGTTACATTTCTAGGGTCCTCTTTTCAGTTCCCATTTACACTGTGAGAGAAGTAAAACCCTTGAGCAAACAATTATGTATAGTTTTTATGAACACATTGATCTGCAGTTTTGGGTCTTTTTGAACATTAGTGCTCTACGTACTATCAGCAAATTCTTCTGTTAGCAATTGATACGTGACATTCGCAATTCTATGTCATGTTAGTAGAATGTCGTTGATTTTCTGCTTTGTGTTTCCCTCCTCTTAAACAAGAAGGAGTGAGGAAAAGGACAGGAAGAAGCATTTGAACTTTGGATTTCTGAATTAGAGGTAAAGGAGCAACATATATCATATAAGAAACCGGTGGTTCTTTCACCATCTGAAATCTCTGGGATAATATGGTGTGGTGGGGGGAAACAGTTTTCCCCCTGAAGTTATAAAATGGTAAAACCCCAGGGGGTGGTGACCCTTGAAGTTTTGAGGTTTTACGCAATGAGCGCTTCTGCAAAATATAAACATATCACAAGCAGAACGGAAGAGAAGGTTAGTTGTAGTTGTGGTAGAAGAAGTAGCCATGTAAAGCCACGAGGAGTGGCTCTGGCCCCCCAGCCCCCAGCAAGGGGGCTACAGAGACTTGAAAAAGTGTTAAACTGGGCCAGGTATCTGTAGCTAAGAGCTGGGGGAAGTTTCTCTACTGTAAGAAGCAGCAGGAGCAGTGGTAGAACTGCACTGACCGAAGAAGCAATGGCAGAGAGCCAGAAGAGATAAGAAGCAGTAGAGGCATTACAGCCAAGCAGGAGAGAAACAGAGCTGTCAGAGAAAAGTGAGCCAGCAGCAGAGAGAGCAGAACTAAGCTCAGACAGAGACAGAGTTGGGGTAAGAAACTGAACCAAAAGACCCCAAACTCCTTGGAGACCCCTCACTTCCTAGAAGGGAGGGGTGAAGTGCAACATGCACTAGAGAGAGGAGTTGAAAAAGCTCCGAGAAGAATGCGGAGGGTGACCTTGGCCCCCCCCTGCTGCTTGAGACAGAGCAGAGTTTGCAAAGGGACTTGAATCCCCTGAAGATACGGACCGTCACAAAGACCCCTGAGCTTCGTGATATGACCGTGGTGAGAAGACCTTCTCCGGGTGAACGTAGCCCAAGGAAGAAGACCCTCGCTTGGAGACGAGCGGTTGAGGGGGCTTGGATACCCCCTTGTGTGTACTGGCAGAGATCCAGCTACGGCTCCTGCATGAGAAGAAGATAAGCTGCTGCCCTAGAGAGACTGCTGTTCTGAGAGTGGAAAGGGATCTTTTCCTTCTTCCCTCCTGGACTTTTATTTGGAGGGGAGAAGAGATTTGATCCATTGTAAATACTTACCTCATGGTAGAGATAGCTAAGATTGTATATAATGTATTATAGTATTTATTTGTACAGTCATTGTAATATATATTCCCTTTCCCCCATTTTGAGTCTTGTGTGGTCTCTGGAAACCATCTCACACTGGGTTGAGATGTGGGAGGGGGCTAGGACTAGGGAATTGGATTTTTGAGGCTCTCAAACCATGACATATGGCTTTAGATATGTCTTAAAATTTCTTGACTGGATGTGGCACCTAAATTTAATCTTCCCTTATTGTAGCCAGGAAAAATGCATGCACGCTCTAACACCCCTTTTAAGGAACACAGGCAGTTATTTATCTTGGCCTTTCTGCATTTGGGTATGTTCAGAAATGCAAGCATTAACCTCCAGTGAGTGATATTGTTTCCTACCCATTGAAAATAGAGAGCAGACAAAGTAATCTTCCTTCATTCATATGAAGGTTCCTCCCAACCTCAATTATTCAGTGACTGAATCTGAATTACACAAATGTTCTAAAAAAAAAACCAAAAAACAGGAAACCCATGGGAAACCCAAACCCAAATGCATTTTGTTGTTCATTTACATTAAAGTAAATACTTTTAAAATTTGTCTTTGGATGCGGCATGTGTCCAGAGCTAAATCCAGTAATGTATCTGGTAGGAAAAGCTAAACCAGCTGTTATGAGAGTATACATATCTCATCGGTCACATCAACCTTTCTCCACTGTCAATCTCAAAATAAAAATATCTGCTCTGAAAAATAGCCTAGTTTAGCTATCTAGGCAAGGTTGCTTATACTCCGGATGAAGACCCAAACACTTCAGGTTTCAGGACAAAACTTTGCTGGATACCCAAGGATGTGCTATTACATACATATACTGTTTGTCAAGCTGGGCACCAATTTTGTTCTCAATGGTTTTTAAAATCAAGAAAACAGCATCACAATTGAATTTATCCAGTAGTAAACAGATTTTATCCTTACATGTACTCAGAAGACACCTAATTTTTTGAAAAAGCAGAATTTGAAAAGAATGGGCTTGAAAGAGTGATGACACTTTACTTGATTTTGAGTAAATACTCATTGTTTACAAAATTAGTTTCTCACCAGCCCTCATTTGCCTCCTGTAAGTTGACAACTTAATATAAGGCAAGTAAACTCTACAAGGATCTGGACTCTCAGCAGTTCAGTGAGTTAAAAAATATATGAATACAGTTCAAAGGAGTAAAGCAGACTTACTGAGAAGGTAGATTTCAGAGGATCTCCTGGTATTAAACAATACTGATGAAATTCCATTCAAATCAGTATAGATAAAATGCCATTCAGTGTTGATAAACACAAAGGAACTTGAATGAGGAATAAACAGATCTAACTCTCTGAACATGATGGTAGTCTTGAAATTACCTCTCATTACTAAGGAAGAGATTTTGGAGCCACTGAAGATAGTTCTCTGAAAATATAATATTTTTATCTGTGGTGACAAGAATAAATGGAACTATAGAAATTACCACCACAGAAAGAGACGACAAAGTAAATATTAGGTGTTACTATGCTATTAATGAAATATCTGTGTCTTGATTCTTACGCAGAGTTCTGGTCACCTCTTGCAAAAGGGATGCAATACAACTAAGAAAGGTACAGAAAAAGAATAAAAGATTTGATCAAAGGTATGGTATGATGTATGATGAGAGATTAAATTAGCTAGAATTTTTGAGGCAGTAAAAGAAAGATCCACAGATGGGAATACAGTGGAGGTATTATAACATAATGAGTAGATGAAGAAGAAATTTTATTCAGATTATCATAATGTCAGAACAAAGGAATATCAAATTAAATTATCAAACTGTCCATGGCAGGGGGGTTGGAACAAGATGATGTTTAAGGTCCCTTTCAACACAAACCATTCTGTGACTCTGTAATTACAGGCTTTAAGCTGAGCTTGCTTAAACTACAGAACTATGCGTTGTAGAAGGCTGTGAAGACCAGAATTCTAAATAGGATCAAAATGTAACTATATCTAGAGAAGAAAAGCTAAGGGCTATGAAATGGAAAAAACTACCAAGAGTTGTAATGTGTGAGTGAGCAGAATCAGAGATCCCTTGCTCTGAGTTTACTGTCTGGCCCAGGCACTTGCTGCTACTCATGGTTTTAGAAACCTCCCTGAAGCTAGGTAACATTATAGCTGTTTTACAAGTTAAGATTAGCTGGGGAGGTTTTCTTGCCATAGTTTTTTTCCATGGAGAGCCTAGAAATCTACTTCCTACTTTTTCTGTGAGTGCATTAAACCCTGGGCTGTATAGAAGATTCTAAGGACAAGAATTTATTTCATTAACATATTCTTCCATTTTTGTAAAGTTACATAGGAAGAAAAGCTACAAACATACTCCTCCCCTTAGTGTTTCAGTGCAGGTGTCATTGCATTCAGCATGTCATCGTGATATTTAGTACTAGTTTCTTACTTTTCCCATAATAGCATAATGCCATCTTTTTGTTCCTAAATTAAACTCATGAATTCTGCTCCCAGAACAGTACCTACTCTTTAAGACTGCTGGACCTTACAACACCCAGAAGTGCTTGGTAAATACAGAACAGAGCTTCTTCATTGTGACTCCCAAACACTCATTTTCAGTGGGTTATAGACAGTACAAGCAGGGTGAAGGACCTGTGACAGATCAGAGGGCACAAAGTGAAACCCCAGGCTGACCAGCACTTCTTTTTGCAATAATTGTCGCATGATCTACTTGAGCAGCTCTGATCCTATCTTGTCAAAGTGTCTGGGACTAGAGAGGGGAAAAATATAGGAGAATTCCTAAGAGCAAAATAGTGGAAGCAGGATGGCACAAAAGGGTCTGAAGAAACATGAAACAAGCGCAGTCATCAATGAACAAAAAAGCAAGAGCTTCAATTTCAGCACAGCCTTGCTGTGAAAGAAGCCCTAAAATAGGTCATATTTAGAAAAACAGAACTGGGTTAAGAATTCTGTTCCAGGTCTGAGAGGCTACCTGCTGTGAGCAGGAGCTGGCTGTCTCTGCCATTTCCACAAGCTTTTGAACAAGAAAAAAGAAGACAGAAAAGGAAGTCAAAAGCAGAGACTATGACTGATGCCTGCTTCTGCTTCTACTATCTTTGACTCATTCCAAGTTACTTATGCACACAAGTACATGAACGCTCTTAGAGAAGCTGAAAAATCTGATCTGCATGGAAGTTCATGTCAGAATATTATCAAGAACAGGGCTATAATGTAGAAAAACAAATCTTGCATGTAGCTTCACAAAGAAACAGTTGCCTCATTACCTCTGCTGAGTAGAAACAGCAGTTATCTCATATCCTTTCCTATTTCAGACTCCTGGAGACTAGAAGTCTGGCTTTTCTTCACTGGTACAGTTTTTAGATGCCTATGTGTCCTGAACACCCAACACCATCATTAAGGCAATGGTTAAGCAGATGGAGAAGGTTGACTAAGTAAACACTGGGACCTGTATTCAACACTTGCAATATTAACATATTTATAAAATAATACAGTCCCTATAGACCCTTGGGTACAAGAACAAGGCAAGGATATTTGGTCACAAGACCGACAGATTCATATCAGTTTGTTCCTTGCTCCCCTTACACTGTGCTCCTAGCAGTGGCAATGGAAGCAGCCGTTCCTAACACTCCGTTTCACAGTCATTCATAACCTTAGAGGAAAACTTAGCCAGATTGCCTTTCCAGGAGCTCCAGAGCAATCAGTTTATCTGTATGCTCAGTATATTAACCTCAATTTTTTTGATTTCTGCCCATATGCTAGAAAATACCATTGAGTCGATTTTACAAGCACAGTTCTAGCCCTCTCAAACTGTTGCTTGCTAAAAAAGTAGAGACAGGAGAATGGAAACTCCTCCTGGATGTATAAGGGTGTCAGTGCGATAAACTTGACTGAATGGAATCATTGATTGCCAGAGCTGTATGCAAACATTTGCTACTTCAGTCCACTCAATTTCTACTTCTACTACTCAAAATGCAGAGCTACACATTTGCCTGCACAGCAGGGCATGGGGTGACTGTTCTGTGAGTGCATGCCTACAGGCAGCAATGCTGACTGTGCTGGCAGTGGGGCAGCTACAAACCACCTGGCCTGGCAGCCAGGCTCCACCAAGTGTCATTGGCATGAAATAGGAACCCACACAGCCAGAAAACAGCATTGCTGAATTACGAATGTATCAGGACTACGTGGGAACAGAGGAAAGAGATAGAAAGAAAAGAAAACAAACCCACAAACAAAACTGGTACAAAAATAAAGCAAAAGACTTCATTTGGGCTCAGCTGGAGTACCTTTTGGGATCCCCCTTGCACGTTCTCTTTAGCCAGGAAGCAGAGAAAAGACAGGGAGATATATTTAGAAAGTACTAGGAAGTAAGTCCAGAAAAAAAACATACAGCATTAAAGGTATCTGGGAAAAAAAAAACAGAAAACAACATTTCTACTTTTTTCCCCTTCAATAAGACTATCTGACAAACTGTTACACACCATGATTTAAAAAAAGCAATGTCGAAATATCCTGGATGCCCTAATGTAGAATAGAAAATTCAAAATAACATATCATAAAACTCAGGAAGTAGGACACGAGTTCAAGCATTTGTCTCTCTGAATCAAAAGCAAAGGCTTAAGCCTTGCTTCCCCATAGTCCAGGTAGATCCTATCTTTGGGGTCAATTTCTAAACTACATGCAGGAAAGATATCACCACTGATCATGGAGACCTTTATACAACCATTCACAATTACACTAGCCACTTTGCACGTGATGGAAAGCCATACAACAGTATACCACGTGTGTAGGACATTTGATTCTGTTTCCAAGAAATAGTCAGTCCTAAGAATGGTTTGATTTTCCGTACTGGAGTATTCAAATCTTTTGTACGCATGGTAAATGTCAGCTTGTTAAAAAGGAAAGCTAAGAGTGTTTTCCAAAAGCATGCATGCACCCACCTCACAAAAGTGGCCTCTGACTTCCTGTATAGTTGTAGAGGTTTCATTTGTTGAAATGTTGAAAACATCCACCTCTTGCTTTAAATATTCCATTAGCATATTATGTATTAAAAACATTTATAATTATACTCTGGATTTCTAGTTTTGTATCCAACACAGAGATTAGGTTGTGTCAGAATAGACAGGGAAGAATTAAAAATTGCCCAGGCAAAATCAGGACCTGAAACAGACACAACAGATAATAAGTTAAACATTACATACACCTTACTCAATCAATAGAAATTAATTCCAGCTAACGGAACAAACATAACCTTTTTGTTTCATATTGTACATGAAGTGATTTCATCTGGGCTATCTCACTTAGGGGAAAGGGTAACTGAATCATGTATGCCAAAATAAAATTTACTATGTTATCCATTGAAGTAATATTCATGAATGAAAATAAATCATCTTTGCATTCATCGCAGGTCTTGCTGAAGTATTGCTCAGCTCGTATAAAGATTTTGCTGAAGTGCTGAGTAATGTGCACCTGAAAGGAGATATTCACCACGCAATATCCATCAATGTCAATGAGCTCAAATGTAAAAGGAGAATAGTGGTATATGCAGAGCCCCGTCCAAGTAAGGGATACAAGACTATTGAGCAGAGGATGGTCAGATACTGCATGGATATAGCAGGAGCATACAAAGAGGATGGATCTTGATTACAACTGTCAATGTGAGTGTGGAAGGCAACATCCAATCTATTTTGATATGTAGCTTGTTCTGATCAATAAATGAAATGAAAGTTGGAAACTGTACAACTATTTATTGGATCACAGGGTGTGGTTTGCTGTTAATACCCTGTCATGTTACCAGGATGAGCTCCTTGCTGACAATAAACATATCCCAGTCTTTGCTTCCTAACTGAGCTTGTGGTCTTTATCTGCCGACCAAAGTCCACCCTGGCGTCTCAATACAGCTGGTTTATCTGCACAAGGAGCACTGAGACCACAAGGATGCTATGGAATTTTTCAACATTGATTATGCAAAGTGCTGCTGTGCTTTTCATTGTACCGTGCACTCCTGTAGTTTTCCTACCACTTCCTCCTGCAGGAAGGAGTTGGAAAGGTGGCCTTGGTGATTGCCCTTCCCGAGGCCAAAGAGCTGTGTCCTAAATCGTAAGAGGGCACAGTGTTGGTAGTGAACAGAAAGGCGGGAGGGGAACAATAAAAATTTTAATTCAGCTTCATTTCCCACCCCCTCAGTAAGCTATGAGAGATTTTACTCATAATCCATACCTTCAAGAAGAAAACTTACTTGAAAAAAAAGGACTCTGCATCTCAGTCACAAGAGATGAATGAAGAGATCCTGTCATCAGTAGATCAAGACAAGTGGGCAAGTCTAAATTCACATGACTGTTGGTGGTCACTATTACCATGATACTGTTGCTGTCATACAGGATAAAGAGCTGTAGGTCCAATGGACCTGGCTGTAAGGTGCAAGAAAAGGGAAAAGGGATGTTGGAGAGGTACCTGAACACCAGTGCATCTCAGTATAGATTTGTCCATTACCTAACCAAAAAAACCAAAGCATGACAAATATCTGTGACTTGAAAGCTGAATGGCATTTTGGCAAAAGTTGTCTCTTCATGTTAGTAAAAAGACTAAGCTGCTGGAGGGACAGCAAAACTAAAAATGCAATAGTGTGCAATGTAGTGAAATACACATTGAGAAACTATATCCTACAAGGAAGGACTGGAAGACAATGCTTCTCCACTGTTCTTCCTCGTAGGTGCACAGATGGGCATATAATATCCTGGACACCAGCTCTTCTACCTGATGATTCAAGGAACATACCCCTCGTTTCTCCTTTATTCTTAATTTGCTTACCTGACTTTTCCCTTTATCTTTTAACTGCCTTTGCCATATGTGGTTCTGTGACTGTCTCAACAGCTACCCTTGGACTGTTGTGGGTTGCTTCCAAACCTAAGAAAATTTTTATACAATCCTCCATTTACTTGCTCCAAAGTATCCTTTTAGTGTATTGTGACATCTTTTGGATCTATTAGGGATTTGATATAATGTGGGTTTTATTTGAATATTATTTTGGTGCTTTTGAACACTAGTTGAATATGAAAGAAGATATACAAAAATTCCACCTCCAAGCCTCTTACTTGGCATCAAAAGTTATGCATCTGAAAACAGTTGCTGCAGGTACAAGTGAAGAATTTCTTTAGTAAAAACTGTATTATGACTTTAGGCACAGAATATTCTGTATCTTTGTTAAAAGCAGCATTGCAATTAAAATGAGTACTTGCTTTAGCATCAGATTATCATGTTTTAAATTATTTATTTAAAATAAAGGAGGCAACCACTACTACCAAAAAAGCGGAGTCATTAAGTGATTAAGATTCCTGCCCTCCCCCCTGTTAACCTCAGAGATCTGTTCAACACTACACAAATTAATTTCCTATTCATTTGTAAGCACTGCTGTGGATTATACAAAATACTTTCATTCCATCTAGGGGAAGAAACGTTTGTGATTTAAGGTATTTGCTCTTTACATAAACTATTATACAGCTCTAGTCGGACTGCTGGCTACTCTAAGCAGAGGTATGTGACACTCTGACACCCGTTTTATGCTTTCAGGTCATTAGGAGCCAGAATAGTGCCACTTCTAGACATACATGTGTGCCCCAGTTTGATGAGTGAAAGTAATTTACAGACATTTGAATGGTGTAAATATTAGCTACAGTCAGTACTCACTGTTCTTTGTAAGAGCAAGTAAAATACACAGCATATAGCTGGTTAGTTTGTCTTAAAAATTGCTTCTGTAATGGTTATTTACAGCTTATCCTCACTGGATGACGATAAACAGTTTAAATTGTATCCTTTGGAGAAACACACAAGATACAGTACCAGGAAAAATAAACATGGCTAAGGATACTCTATTCCTCTTGTCTTCTTTCTGTGTCTATACTACGTGAATCTCAGTTCAGTTACAAAGCTTCAAATAAGGAAAATTGAGATGTATTGTTGAGCCAGGGTTGGTTTTTTATTTTTAGGAAATGCAAAAAAACAACCCTCAATCTGAATTGCCCTGGTTACAGTATTCATTGCTGGTCTGGGAATCTGACATAGTGAACAACTGAAAATATATTTTTGAAATATCCTTTCAGTCTTGTTCACATCTGGTATAACTGCAGAGTTAAAAACATTTCACTAAACCAGGTTTTCTCCCATTTTCCTCACTCCTTTATCACAACTAAATGTACTTCTCCTTTCATACAAATATGCAATATCTGAGTAACTTGAAAGCTGCCCCATTAGGCCATCTTTAGTAACAGCAGTTTAAAATCCATGAAAGTCTCCATATCTAGCCTTTCCAACTAGCTGGCTCTTCACAGCTTTCTGCTGTAAGCAGCAACTTACCCAGGATGCCTGAGTCACACTTCAGAGTCTGTCAGACGCTCCTAAGCACTCTTTGTTAGAATGGAGACAGAGGGGAAAGGAAGACCTTCTGCTCTTCCAGACCTGCTTCTCACAACTTTCCTCTGTAGTAGAATTCTCTCCAGTGCAGGTCCTCTGTCTTGAGCAGCCAGTCAAGCACATCTCCAGCCAGCCTCAGGGACTTAGCGCTCCCCGCCCAAGTGCAGCCTCTTTAAAAGGTAAGAAAAGGATTTTCCTGATTTCTTAGTCTTTAACATAACATTTATTTTTCATTTAGAGTTCAAACTTATAAGGTGCTGACTTTCTTAGCAAATCTTAATGCCTGGGTCCATACACCAGAGTCCAGAGTGCCCTACCACAGGGTTTTCAGCCAGCATGGGTCATTGCTAGCAGGCTCTATGTAGCAAATATTTCTACATTCAGAATATTAAATACAAAATTCTGGCACGAACTATTTCCCTTTCATTAACATAGAAAAATCCTAAGTGAACTGAAGCAGAATTATATCTTCCTGGTCACTGACTTGTAAAGAAGATAGGCATATTTTGAGATCCATCTTCTAGTTAGCAATGATGCTGTAATTACAGAAAGATGCAGAGTGTCCTCACAGCTGTATGCTCTGAAGCACTGTCCTGTCAATACTAATTTGTTGCTGAAACCACTCTGTTCTGGTTTTGGCTAGGTAGAGTTAATTTTCTTCATAATGGCTAGTATGGGGCTATGTTTTGGATTTTTGCCGAACACAGGGTTGATAATCTAGAGATGTTTTTGTTATTGCTGAGCAGTGCTTGTACAGAGCCGAGGCCTTTTCTGCTTTTCATACTGCCATGATGGTAAGGAAGTTGGGGGTGCATGGAAGGTTGGGACAGCCAGGACCCAAACTGACCAAAGGGATATTCCATATGACATCATGCTCAGTATATAAAGTGGGGGGAAGAAGGGGAAATGGGCAATGCTTGAAGCAATGGCTTTTTTCTTCCTGAGTAACTGTTATGGGTGATGAGGCCCTGCTCTCCTGGAGATGGCTGAACACCTGCCTGCCCATGGCAAGCAGTGAAGTAATTCCTTGTTTTTCTTTATTTGCATGCACAGCTTTTGCTTTGCCTCACAAACTGTCTTTATCTCAACTCATGAGTTTTCTGACTTTTACCTTTCCCATTCTGTTCCCTGACCCTGCTGATGGGGGAGTGAGTGAATGGCTGTGTGGGGCTTGATTGCTGGCTGGGGTTAAAGCACAACACACGCTCAAGCTAGAACTTATCTGCAACACAGAAACCCCCAGTTTTGGCAGTTTCGTATTACTTTTGTGAGTGTATAATTTCACCTGCAAATTTCATCATTGCCTCCACCTGGACCGCAACAAATGCTCTATTATACTCAAGACTAGCCTTTCTGTAATAAACAGGCCAGCTTTTAAAATTTAGATGTCTGATGTTTGTCCCAGATCTGTATTTAAGTTATCATAAAGCTCCTACTACCTTCACATCAAATAAGTTCACTCCTGAACAGTAAAATTAGCTGGTCACCTTTTAGTTCCTGTTTTTTGCTTTTACCAAATATATGCAATTTTTTTAATCAAAGCTATTGAAACTAATTCACAGTAAAAGTAAACCAGTAATTTATAGTACTTGATTAAATCTCAGTCCTGGTTCAGCTGTCTTGGTTTGCACACTGTGAGCCTTGGACCCTATCTACTTGCTCCTTGCTTACCTCTGTTTGTTAGCATAGCTGTTGTTCCTCATTATAGGTAAGCAGTGAAGAGTGCCTTACTCTACTACAAATCTTCACTAAATCTTGTGAAGACCTTTCTACAAATTGCTTCTTAAGAGCATCTTGCAACAAAACCCTCACAGGATGTAGTGTTGGTTGCAGCCAGAAATTGAAAATCATACTGAATATGATATCTGCTTTTTAAATGTCAGCATGTTGGAAGGAGTTTGTCACTCTAACAGTACTCTATTAGGTTATGTACAAGTTTGATCCTGAAAACTGTTTTCTTAGAAAAGGCTCTACCATTATATATTTAATTTAGCTGGTATCAAGCCATACTCCCTATAGATGATCAAAACTTTAAAGACAACTAAGTCATCTCAAATATTTGCCAAGAGTGGTTACACTGTGGTGATTCACTAAGGTAGAAAAAAAATCCTATCTTTCTGGGGGAATCTATTTTGGTTTAGATAGGTCAAAATTTTATATTCTTCAGCTCTTAAAGGTGTGATTGCTTTTCATTTTAAAAAAACCAAACAATTTAGTTCAGAGGAAGAACATACCAGGACTACCTTCTACTCCACAGGAAAATGCACTCTACCTAGCAGAGACAGGCCAATACTTTCCACTTACAAAAATGTTGTCTACTTAGTATTTCTCCATAAAATTCAGCTCCAAAAGAATGAAAAGGATTTGGAAATACCATTTATAAGTCAAAAGCACTGAAGCATCAAATTATATCAGACTTGTAAAAGTAGAAGACTTTTGTAAGATCAAAAGCTATGCAAATGCTGCTTTGTAGCTCAGGTATATCTCATCAGGAGGACCACAAGAATGCACTCTTGGACTTAAAATAAAAAAGTTTAAGTGTATGTATCATTTGATGTTCTTATTACAATCATGCACATTCATCAAAAGATTCTTTTTTTTTTTAATCTGTCTACAGCAGTAGTACAAGAAATCAGAATTATTTTGCCTATCAACATTTATTAAAGACAGTTATGAAGACACTGGACTGATTTAACCTTTTCAATATCCATTCTATAATTTTTGCTAGCAGGAATCCTGCCTCTACCTCACAGCCCAGAAGCTGAAAGAACAAGTGTTAAGAAATCAATTGAGCTTTGAATCAGAAGAGCTTTGAAAAGGTCACTTACAATACATTCAGCTAGTGCCTTTCACAGCTTGCATGCAGGGTTGAAACCACCTTCCTATGCCAAAGACAATAAGCATAAATCCAGAAGAATGGGTATGCCTACACCATGGTTTGAAAGCAGACAAAAACTTATTCTGCCCACGCTTTGAGGTGGTAGGATAGGAGCCAGCATTGATCTGAAAATTGTATAGACAGATCTGTACAGCAGTATGGCCCTGTGTTTGGGCTAACGTGTTCCTCTGAGGCACATACACAACACACAGAAGTGAAACGTTTCACTGCACTCTCCACTTAGATGAAATATTAATCTCAGGAAGTGCAACCTTACAAAATGTCATCCCCAGGAAATGCCTTTAAAAAGAGAGGGTGGAAGCATAATCAGAATCTCTTCTGTCACCTTCATCCCCTTCACAGAAAGGTTTCCATCTACTCCATTAATAATACAGACTCTTCAGCAAGGCAGCAGATAACTCCAGCCATCACTGGACCAGTTCATAGAATATCAAAATTTCCTTCTCTTTGCTTCTGCATCTCAGTGCAGGAGAGTGTTTCAAAGCAGGAAATAGACATTTGAACTCTAACTCCATGTAATAGGCAAGTATGGGGAACAATTCCAGGTAGGATATTCACAAGGATAACGTTGCCATTTTCCAAACATTAATATCAGAAAGCACACTCAAGTGTTCTCTTTGTTTACAATATGTTAGATTTCAGTGCTTTTTCACAGATTTTACCAAAATAAGGAATGATTACTTACTTTTTAGCTTTATATTTACACCAGAGCAGAGATGAGTGTTGTACATAGGCTGATTAGATGATAAAACACATGAGACAGAGAATCACAAACCCGTAGTGGAAATTTTAAGCAGAAGGTTACCTCTTACTATATTTTATATTTAATAGCAAGCCTTCTCTATCTCAAAGAACTTGGCATTCCTTGAGCCAACTGCAGCATTAAAGCAGCCTCACACCAAGAAACAACTTTAGAGATTGGCTTTTTCATCCTCCTCTGTCAGATTCTGTTTGCTTCTAACTCTTCTCATCTTCTTCCTGCAGGGAGAAATGCTGTGCACATGAAGGTGTTTGCAGTAGAGGCTGTAAGATCTCTTCTCCGTCCAAGCTAACAGAATCAATGGTTATTTCAAAGGTTTCATTTTCACCTGTGGGAGCAGTTTCCTTTGAACTTCTCACTTGTTCTGGACAAGCTAAAACAAAAAAAGTAAACTCCACTTTAGGTGTGAAGATTTTAAATTTTTTTTTGTGCTTTTTATAAATGCTGGCATTTTGGCAGAAAAAAATAGAAAAATTCACTAAATACATAATCCTGAAAGAAAAAAAACCTGTCTTATTCAAAACTCTATGTATGTGTATGATTTAAAAATGTCATCAGAAATTCTTTGAAATGCAGTTCAAACTCCATTTGGGTGCAGGAAAAGTAAAAAGCATGCAGAGATTTCTTACTCCATGGACTGATTTCATTCACACACAATCAAGTTGCCTTCTTTCCTGCCTTATATGTTAGTCAAAGGCAACAGATAGAGCTGGTGAATTTTTTTGTTTATCACCATCCTCAGAAGCAGGATTGGTATTGGTTGCTGACAGATATTCCAAGTAAGGAGAGGAGGAAACATCCCAAGCAGCAGAGCCTTAGTGGACCTCCACTTCATATTGCATGGGTTCACTGACCTCACATAATCTTAGCAAACTTAGTCTATTTATTGAGACAAGGGGTATGGTATCCTATGCCTTGTTACAGTGGAGGCACAAGAGTCCAGCAAATCCTATGTAAGTGTATTTGGCAGTGTTACAAAATCCCAAATGAAACCCCCCAGTGTGTTGAATTAGCAAGCATTCTAAAAGCACAGGAGAGAAATTATGTTGTATCACACATCACTCCAGAGAATGGCGATTGACTGAATTCAGTTTTGCAACACATTTAAATTAAATTAGTAAAGAGGGACAAGTGGACTGGACAATACCATATCCAAGTCTGAGACACAGACAGATTTTCAACTTCTGTCCAAACCTTGCCCTCACGGACATGAGTCGATTTTTTCAAGCTTTGAGGTGTTTCGAGCACATTATTACCTTGATTTCAAAGATCTTATGTGCCCTATTTGTTCCTCTGTTTCTGGAACCCTCCTTAATGGCAACAAGTACTTTGAACTTTCAAGTTCTGTACACCCTAAGATATAAGTTAAGGGCAAATAACAGACATGTCAACTACTACTGCCTTTTTCTTTGCTTTTCAACCTCTGTGGTTTCCAATAATATGACACAGCTTAAGGTACTGAGGATTACAGCGTTCCTTATGGCTTAAAAAATTTTGAAAACTATGAGTATGACATGAAACTTTTCCCAAGTTCTGTACTGCACATTATCTGCACACTTGAGCAGGGAAGTCAATAAAGATGCTTATTAGGATAGGGAATGTTCTGTATTAAAAGAAACACTGGCATCTCAATCCTGTTCTCTACTTTCACTGTTAAACTTCACGTAACTTATCTAAACCATTTCTTCTTGGAGTGCAAAATGAAACAACTGCTTTTTACATGTGTGAGGTGGGGGACAGGTGTTTTTTCCTTTTTTTTCGTGAAGCTTACTGCTGAGCCAAGAACTCATGTACATTCATAATTAAATGTTATTTTACTTTTAAATCAGATAATAATTATATATATAATCCATGCTCTGCAAATTGAATATTCCAGCGGGAAGGACTTCTGTTAAAAGGCACAGGAAAGTATCTGGATAGAAGATCTGTCTATTAGATGGAACAAGAAATAGATACAGAGCCTGAGGAGCTTTTCAGGTAGAGATGAAAGTCACAAGTATGGGTGTGAAATAAAAAGAACAGATTCATTCATTTCTGTCTCTTTACACCTGGGCCGAATATTAAGAGCCATCTGTCAAAAATGCACGTGAGGCAATAAAGTGCATTTTGTTTATCTGTGAATAAATTAAGGGCATAGGATGGGATTTCAGCAGAAGCATGGTATATTAAGTTGATTTTCTCACAATCCACTCTGGCAGTTGTCTTATCTGACGAACTCCAAGAGAGCATTTGATGAATTTTCTCAGAGATGGAAGAGGAAAATATACAAGTCATTTGAAAATCAGCTCTTCCCTTTCAGTATTGTCTTTCTAATTGTCACTGTTCTCCTTTCAGAGCAGATAGAGGTTATATTTCTTAAACGAGAACAAGCTAACCGGATGTGGTGTGTTGGCCCTGACTAGATGCCAGGCACCCACCAAACCTGCTCTATCAATCCCCTCTACAACTGGACAGGGAACAGAAAATATAATGAAAGGTTCATGAGTTAAGGATCAGGAGAGATCACTCACTAAACACTGTCACAGGCAAAACAAACTCAGCATGGGGATATTAATCGAATTTATTAGTAACAAAATTAGGGCAGGATAATGAGAAGTAAAATAAATCTTAAAAAATACATTCCCCCCGTGCCCTGCTTGCCAGTTCTATTTCCTTTCCCCACCGCCCAGCAATGCAGGGAGATGGGGAATGGGGGTTACAGTCAGTTTATTGTTCTTGCCACTGCTCGGGGAGATGCTGCTCCAGTATGGGTCCCTCCCATGGGGAGACAATCCTCTGCGAGCTTTTCCAATGTGCATCCATCCCATGGGCAACAGTTCTCCAGGAACAGCTGCAACATGGGTCATTTTCCACAGGATGCAGTCCTTCAGGCACAGGCTGCTCCAACGTGTGTCCCCTCACAGGGTCACAAGTCCTACCAGGAAACCTGCTTCAGTATGGGCTCCTCTCTCCATGGGTCTGCAAGTGCCTGCCAGGACCCCACTCCAGCTCAGATTTCCTACAGTTTCACAGCCCTCTTTCAGGCATCCACCAACTCTGGCATGGGTGTCCTTCAGGGGCTGCAGGTAGATCTCAGCACCCACACGGACTTCCATGGGATACAGGGGAACAGCTGCTTTACCATGGTCTTCATTGAAGTGGAATCTCAGCTCTGGTGCCTGGAGCACCTCCTCTCCCTCCTTCTCCACAGATCTTGGTGTCTGCAGAGTTGTTCCTCTCACACAGTCTCATTCCACTCTTCTCTGGCCTCAACTACATCTGCACAATAACTTTTCTTCCTTCTCAAATATGTTATCCCAGAGGTGTTACTATCATTCCTGACTGGCTCAGCCTTGGCCAGCAGTGAGTCTGCCTTGGAGCCTCTGGCATTGGCTCTACAGAACACGGGGGGAGCTTCCAGCAGCTTCTCACAGAAAACACCCCTGTAGTCCCCCAGCTACTAAAACCTGACCCTGCAAAGCCAGCACACTGGAGCTACTAGAAACTTGTAGGACTGTACCACTAAAGGATGAGTTATTCTGGGAAATAAAGAAGCTGACAAATTTGACACATCTGAACATCATTATGGTCAGCATTACTGATGGGAAGAGTGTTTCTACAAATAAAACCAAGGGATCTATTACTGGAAAGATCAAAACATGCTCAAAAGTGTGAGAATCCTTCATCAGACCAGTAAGATATCCAAAGAGGATAAATTAAATAACACTACTGGGGGTAGAAACACAGGGACTGTAAATTATTTGTTCCCTATGCTGTAAATGATAGGCAAGTCACTTAACTTTTATCCCACTCTTGGAGAAAGTAGGAAAAATAGTTTTTATATTGTCTAGAATATATGCTAATAGTTTATTGCATTTATCTGATGTATTCCTTAGTCTATATGCTAGGGATTTCTTCAGTGACCCAAAATGACAATGAACTCTAAAACAATCCTGTAATCTATAAATAAGTAATTCCTGTGTATTGAAACAAAACTTTGCAAAACTTCAGAATGGATCCAGGGCCAATAAAAGACCAATAAACTTTATAATAAGAGAGTTTTGTATGGGAAGAGATGGAGGAAATGGCTCGGAGAAAGAACTGGAGAGGAAAAAGTGCCTAATAACATGTTTGGTATTCATTCACCTGGAAGCATGACCTTGTAATTACAGTACAGATCTCAAATGAGCCAAGTTGAGTTCCCACCTCTTCCACAGACTTCTGGCATAACCTTGTATGACAGAACAGGCAGGCATAACAGTAGCCTTCCCTACTGCCTAGTCATGTCTAGTTAGACTGTTAAAATGAGTTATTTCTTATAAGGTACAATTTGTTCCCTTCTATACTTTTTTGCAGGGTACAGCACAGTTGGTGTAAAGGCTTTAAGTTCCACCAGTAAAAAGCAAGGTGGAGGAGGAATTTATTGTGTCCTATTATTATTCAAGTCTCTTGCTGGAATGAGTATAGGAGCCTTTCTTCTAAGGGCAGATTTTGCAGAATGGCATGAAATTGTCAGAAAGATTGGCTTTGCCATCTCAGCAATGCAAAGGAAAAGCGGAGGATTTGCATATGACTTGGTAGGAGCAGCATACTGCTGGATCTTCCATGGAGAAGTGGTAAAAACAGAGTATTCTGGCACCCTTGCTCTGTTATCTGCTGTGTGATTCTGAGTATTTTTAGCAATTCCCTTGTGGAAGGGCAGAAAAAAAATTGTTGTTTGGCAACTTATGGTAGGAATTTCAGTATACAGCATTAATATAATCTAAGAAGCATGGATATTGAGAACAGAGGGAAAGAGATCGTAAGGATGCCTACCTCATGCTCAGTGGTGAAATTTCCCCAGTGTGAGCTATAAGTAGAATAAATCTGAGGCTGCTGAAACTACCTTAAATGTTTTTTAAGACTAACTCAATTAGACTGACCCTGCCTGGGGTTCTCACACAAATTAAGAGTAGCCCTGCTTGTGTGACCCACACACAGAACTAGTAGGGTAGTTTGAGCTGTCATTCTGCTTTTTCTGTTTACAAAATTCCTGCCTTTTGTAGCCTCTGGGTACATATAATGGCTTTTCTTCTGTTCTGTACTCGGCAGAAAAAAAAAGTATAAAACAGTGTGTATGTGCCTATTTATGCAACTTGACAGTAAGAACTCATGCAATTAACTCCCTGTACTAGAGAAAGTATTTGATGGTGCTCTGTTGTCTACAGTGAATCAGTACAGACCATGATATTGATACCTTACAACACGTACTTTTTTCTTTGGTCCTGTATGTGTTGTAACCACAGAAAAATACCAACTTGTTATTTATTGTTTTACTAATTCTGTCATTTGCCTTCTTACAACAAGACTCAGCTCCATGGAGTTCACTGAATATTCCAGGTCTGACCATCTTCATCTGAGAAGCCTTGAAAATCCTTATCTGCCAAAATAAAGTTTCAATTTCTGTATTTGAAATGTAGATTTAGTGCTATTGAGTCCCTTCTGCATTTAGTGCTTCCAGTTACTTGGAATTTTGTCAGCAAGGGGACCAGGACAGAAAACTCAGCTGCAACATCCAGGATTTGTTCAGCTTTCAGGCATCATTCTAGCCCCAGTGGTTGTTATGAGGAGGCTGAAGCAGGGTATTTGTAGGGGGGCAAGACGTCACCAAACTTTCATTAGTGGTAAGTCATTATGTACTCAATACAAGCAAGTAAGTGCCTAGCTCCAAAGGGATTTTAAAGCAATCAGATCCTTTCAGAGGAGGTCCCGGCCCATAATAGATAATATTAAGTAGCTGATGGATTTTAGAAGAGAAATTGTTCAAGCTGTCTTTTTAATCTTTCCAGATATTTCTATAATGTTTTTTTCAACATGGTACAAATATATGAGGGTTATATATGGCAGGGTAATAGTACAGCACCCTCTTTTCTTCTGTGTGACTTTAATCAATACTCCTGCAATTTCAAGAAGAGTGTTGATAAATATTCATAGCAGATTATGGTCTTTTCCATGTTCTACATGTATTCACAGCTGCACGGGTAAAGAACAGCACTGATAACCATAAAGCCCAAGCCTTTCTCATCTGAGGAAAATAATCCCCACAGAGATCAAATACTATAGGAGATTTAATATTCACACAGGTATCAGTAGTGCAGAAAGAATACATATAAAAACAGAATCACTTTGAATTTTAGAAAAAAACATATTTTTTAAGAAGCTATACCCAAAATTAAACTTGTTTACTCTGAAGTTATTTTAGAGTCTGGTTGTAGATCTCTGTAAGAAAAAACTCTAGAACTGATTAATTCTGACACAGATCTGATGATCCAAACATTCATTCTATTCCTGTATTGTGCATTACATTGCTCATTTAAAATTCTCAGATTCCATCAAATCTAATCTTTTTGGACAATATGCACAACTTATGAATTATTTCAAGTAATTAAAATCTCTAAAAAGTTTTTTATTGAGTGGTGTTACAAGCCTAGCCTTTTGGTGAGTTGCGATGTAGCTAATGCAGGCAGTTTAATCAGCTTTGCCTTCCTCTCTTTACTACCCATTATAGTGCCTCAATTCAGCTGTCTTTTGGCTTTTCTGCCTTATCTGAAGATCTTGTGAACTTACAAATGAAATAGACACCTGACATATTCTTCTATAAAATATTTAAAAAAGGTTGCAGGAAGGTGTTTTATTTTTGAGAAATGGTTTATCATCTTAATTTACTTAGAACCCCATTAGTCTCAGGCTCTAAAAGACTTATTCATAAACAGTCTTTTCAGAATGCTCCCTCATTTATCCTCTTGAGTCAGGCTAACACAGGTTTCAGTTAAGAGTGATAGATGTATAGGAGACATATATTTCTTACAGATAAGAGATATATGGAGAGACTATGGATCTTAAAACTACATTTCAAAGCCAACAGTTTTTCTAAGCAGGTTTGTTGGTTTTTCAGTGCCAAGAACCTTTATACATAACTATTCCAAAAAAGGAAGAAATAATTTTCATGTAGAGAATCTAATAGAATATTCGTTTTGGGTCATAAGAAATTAGGTTAAAAATCCTTAAACATTATTTTCTACTTGTTTTTTAGTGCAGTTGAAAATTTGGGGGAGTTTTGTTATCTGAGTTGGGCACATGCCATTGTCATCTAGTGTTCCAAAACAGCTTGTATAAGAGAGTAATTAATGCACATTTTATTTCAGATTTTGCTGTTATTTTAGTAGGGCAATATAGTGAAACTTCAACATGCCCAGAATGAACACAATCATCATGGAGAGCAGACTCACGTGATAAGCTCAATAGAAAGACTTCCAAGACCAGCTTAATGCAAATCAACATGTTACCTTGTACCAAAAGAGTAATGTAAACAGAATGTATAACTTGAACCCATAACCCATTTAGTCAAGAAGAGGATGTTCCTGCAAACATCTATTTGAATATGAAAAGCTGTTTGGTCCAGGATTTTTTGTTGTTGTTTGTATTAATGGAGTTTTGTTCCCATTGCTGTTCTCCCAGTCTCTTTTCATGTGCAGAAATAACTATATTTGCATATGCAACAGAGGATTCTGCATGGACTGGTTTTTTTCCCCCATTATTGATAAGCCACAGGTTTTAAAAGATACTTCCATCCAAGAAACAAAAAGAAGTAGTGCCAGCAAGGTGACCTGTCACATATCAGAGAATTCAAACAAAAAATTTGTAAATAATCCATAACATGAAATGGCTTTACTGTTTGGTAAATGCTTACAAGTAATGATTGTTTCCATATAAATCTGGATCTGATTATGAATAGGAAAGAAAAAGGCTACATTCATTCAGATAATTCACAGAAATACTTTGACAGAGATAATTGAAAGTGTCATTATGCTTGAAAGAAACTGCAATAGATGCGGTAATTTCTTGGCGATGTAAACTGTTATTGCATTGTTCACAAACTTCAGGAGCATTACAATTTTAAGAGATCAAAAAGTTAAACAAATCTACCATAGATATCTTCTATGCCCAGACATAGGTCAGAAATACGTAGAAAAAAAATGTAAGCCACTCCAATTTTACAAGATTAGAAAATCTCCACTAATGACAGAAAAAGTACCTAAATAAATTGTAAAAATGCATCAAATTTGAATTGGTAAGACCCCAAGACCTTTTTTTTTCTGCAGTTAAAAAAAAAAAGGCTAGATAAAATATTAAATATTGCTTCACATGGCAAAATCTTTATTTTCAACACTGTTATTTTTTGTGGTCTTGGTTAAATGCAGACAGTTTTTTATTTTCTAGTATTTATTTAAACCAATTAAAATTGTCTAATATTAAGTGTTGTGGTTAATCTCTTATTAATACCATATTATTAATACTTATTCTGTTCACACACTCTTCTTCAAAGATGCACATGCAAATAAAAATGTGCTTTGACCACAAACAACTGGTACTTTTTAGGTTAAGTATTGCCACCAGAAACAGCAAACAAATGAAACCTAGGATCTTCTCTATCCAGCAGAATAAACAAATTCTGGCATCAGACTTTCAATAAAGTCTAAAAGAGAAAGTTCAGATTTAGGAAGGACGTTGATCTGCTGGAGCGAGTCCAGAGGAGGGCCATGAAGATGATCAGAGGGATGGAGAACTTCTCCTGTGAGGAAAGACTGAGAGAATTGGGAGCCTGTAGGAAAGATAGGGAGAAATTTTTTACAGTCATGTAACCACAGGACAAGGGGGCATAGCTTCAAACTGAGAGTAGATATTAGAAAGAAATTCTTTACTGCAAGAGGGTGAGACACTGGAACACGTTGCCAGAAGTTGTGGATTCCCCATCCCTGGAAGTGTTCATCCCCCTGGTCATGGCAAGGGGATTGGAACTAGATGATCTTTAAGGTCCCTTCCAACCCAAACCATTCTATAATTTTATGATTCTATGAAATCATAATTTTCCCCCCTGACAAGAGCATATATTGTAGTCTATTTTATACATAGATTTCTCCCATTGATCTGAATAAGATATTCCATCACCTATGCATGGTAGTAGTAATTCATGAGATGTATTAGATAAAGAACAAACCAACATAGATAGTTTGGGTTTTTTAAATAAAACTTGAAATGAAGCAGGGAATGAAAATCATCAAATTATTGATCTTCTTACTTGTAGCAGGTTTTCATGTATGAGATGTGCATAGTTTGGATGGAGCTGTTCCCCTATCTTAGGAAAATTTTGCTTTCGAAATGTGCTCTCCAGTTAAATGGAGTTAACATTCCAGAGGTTTACATATAGAATCGCATCTATGCATTTATCAATAACTTAATTTTCAACACAAATTTATTTTTTAATTTTCTTGGGTTTTACCTTTCTTTTCATTATATTCTCAGAACATTTTTGCACACGCTTTTGAGAAACATAAAGCCACTATTAAAAGCCTAAGTATACTGGAGGTATTCCTCATTAAGCCTCAAAAAGTAGTAATTTAATTTTTATATACTGTTTGACCATAGTAGCAACAGAATAGCTGAAACTCCTTACAAATGAGCTGAAAACAGATAGTGTCTTCTTGTTACAGACATCGCTCAAATTCTTAACTGACCCAAAAATCTAGATAATGTGTCAGAAAAGTTCAATGACCTGAGTTCTCAACATTAGACACTCTCTGAATTAAAAAAAAAAAAAAAAGTTAATTTTTAAGGAGATTTCTGTGAGATGAACAATCCTAATCCAAAAGCAAAATTAAATTTGGTATTCAAGTGTCAAATGGAACCACTCTAATTTAGTGAATGCTTGTCAAAAAGATCCAGTTCTATCATGAATATCATGGACTTTTCTCTCACCTTGTTGACGAGTGGCTCAGTATATGCAAATTCTTTTATTATGTTCTATTGCTTTAGAAAATTTTCAGGAAGTAACAGTTTTGTAAGCACTTGTACATGCTCGCAATTTCTTACAAGAGGGTGACAGCTCAGAGAAAATGATGTAATTCATCTTTCCTCATACTCACAAATCAAAAAACTCATCCCTGTAGAGTATGAGCTGAAAAAAAAATCCCCATTGCCCTCAGCCACTCTGAATGTGGCTGCCTGGATACTTCAAAGAATGAAGAGCAGAGAGAAAAAAAAAACCCTGCAGGTACAGCAAGGGAAAATGGAACATTAATTTAATTCTGGGTTTGTTTATTTCAGTGTTTATTGTCAGTGTGAGGCTGAACCAGAAGATTGTCTTAAGAGATCTGCCTGTTGTGATTGTATCAGAAAGAGTAACTAGATAACACAGCTAAAAATATTTTTTTAAATGTATTTTTAAAGGGATTGAAATGCTGCTTGTTGTTATGGGAGGACATCTGCAAAGAGGTGGTACTTGGATTGTATTGATCATTGGGAAATGCGTAGTGGCACCAGGCGAACAGTGGTTAATTTCCCCTTGAGTCCTGTACCCCAGGTGAATGTCACCGATGATGTTATATGGCTTTAAAGAGGTCTTGTTCTTCTGTCCTTAGAGTTCTACATCAGAATTAGGGAACTTAATTTAATCTGGGAGTAGAGACAGAAAAGCATGCTGAAGCCAGGAGTAAGGGACCTTTGTTATCTTGTCATACTTTTAAGAACACCACGTGCTGCAGAGCACTGAGCACCATGCAGTCCTCAGTGGTCCTTTGGCTACCCTTGGCAACCTAAATGACATCTGTCGCTCTTGGGAGCATTGACTCCCCTGACACTACATGAAGAGACAAGTTTAGTCCTGGCAGTGAAAAGTGGTGCATCAAAAAGTCCACCAGTGTTTCCAGGGACATACTTGATTTCTGTGGCCATGCTCAGTCCAGACCTGACCCAGCCTGACTCTGAAGCACAAGCAGATTTCAGCAGATTACAACAGTACTCAGCTGCTCTCCCTAAGAGGGTTTGTCAGGGAAGGCAGGCATGCAGGCAGGAAGGCAGGAAGGAAGGCAGGCAGGAAGGCAGGCAGGCAGGAAGGAAGGTGGAAAGACAGAAAGGCAAGAAGGAAGGAAAGAAGGAAAGAAGGAGCTCTGCTAAGACAAACAGAAGAGTTTAGAGTTCTTGCAAGCAGGGTATGAAGCCAATTGTATTAAACTAGACAGACTGACTTGCAGCATAGCTGCAGCTTGCCCACAGGGTCTCACTACCTGCCTTGAAGTGCTTCCTCCATGTCTGTGTACACAGTAATGCCTTGATGTAAAGCAGCAAGATGTTACTGTGTTCCTAAATATTCTTGCATTAAACATAATATTTCAGTATTAATCATCCATGTGAGTTTGTACAGAAACATCAGAAAGCTGTGAGACTTCCAAGAGAGTTAGAAAGTTAAATTTAGAAACCAGTAAAATATCTCTTTATACAGAAAATATACATTAAATATAGGACTTCCCTTATCTTCACACATCTTCGTGTACAACTAATTTCCCATTATCATTTTAAAAGACAGTCTTGCATTTCTCGAATGGATTGGCCTATCTCCAAGGTATTTTAAGAAAATGAGAGAACATTAGTCTACTGCACAGCACGTTTTGCTGCTTGGCTTTCCAGATTAAGATCTACAAAGTCCTTATCTGCTTTGTAGCAGCAGTCAGAAAGCTGATTTTCTTCATGAAAGTGTGTACCAAAGCAACTAGTCATGTCCGCAATTTTCTCTCTAAAATGAACTATCAAAAGCCGTAAAAAAAAGTTTTTTAAGTATCAGGTATCATCCACAATTAACTTGTAGGTATTTTGAATTATTCTGTTGCTGCAGATCCATCTCTTTTTGAAATATTATACACAAGGTCATATTTTCTTGTCTTTCAACTTCATTGCTTACCAATTGCTGCAAATTTCACATAACACCTACTCCCTGTGCTCCCTAAACATTGTTCTTTCTTTCACCTTTTTCATCTCACACTCCTCAAGAGTTCTTTGACAGGGAGCTCTACGGGATGCTTTTCATTCATCTTTCTGGATATGTTTTTGGCTCCTTGTACTAAGTCTGCCTTCCTATATCAGGTCTCATGAGGCCATTCATTCTCACCCTCTTCAGACTCCACAAATTAAACAGCAGCTTTCTGTAAACTAATACTTTTAATTACGTCTATTCACACTTCCCAGCATATTCTGCTTTGCTAAATATTTCAGGACAGATCTCGATGGTCCTACTAGTGGATTTCATATGGACAGACAGAAAAAGGTATAAACACAAGAACCAGGACAAAAAAGAAACACAACTGTAGTTTCTCCTTACATGTGTAAACCACCTCTGCAAAGAGAACTCTTGACTTGTCCACTTTCCATCGACAGGTATCACATGAAATCCAGGTAATGACTGGTAGTCCTAAGGTTGAAATAAAAAAGAAAAGCAACAATGAAAATATTTTTTAATTACTGAACTTGGAAAAAAATGCACGATATTTAACACAAATGTGCTACACACCACATATAAACTGTGAAGAGCCCTAGGCAGCAAACAGGCTGCGTTCATGCTGTGGAAAGTGCAGAAAGCAACCATAAAGCATTGAGCATGCCTCTTTGAGAACTGCATTGCAACAATACCTCTGTTCAAATTCCCACACCCTTGCACTGGACAGTCTTCTTTCTATGAGGGAAATAATGCTGAACAAGCATTAAAGAGTTTTTTAAAAGAGTTATAGGTCAGGGTTAGAGTGCAACAGGCACTGTTTCAGATATTCCAGCTGTTGTGGGTGATGTTTCTATCTAAATAAATGCTTCTAAGAGAAACAACCATGAGACACACTACCAACGGAAGGGCACAACCAGTCCAATGTCACTTTATCCTTCTTTCTCTTGACCTTCAGGCTCTCAGATGCAAAGCACAGACTAGCAGCTCCTCTTTCATCAAGGTTCATCTTTACCTCCTGCAGCAGCTTTATTTGCAGGCTTATATGAAACAAATATGTTAGGATGTGCATGGACATAATAATAGTATGAAAAATGAAACCCTGAGTGACCTTTAGTTTAATTGGGATAACTTTATTGTTCTCTACTTTTGTCACTGATGGCAAAAGAGTTGTTCATAGAACGTAATTTGAGTATGGTGAAAGGTGTTTCATAGGATTCAAAACAGACTTTATTCTCGGATTTCTGAAATAATGATTAGGCAAATATAGTTCTTGCCCTTCTTGTTAGTCACTGTAAACTAAATCTTGAGCCACAGTCAAAACAAGAGAACAAGAATAAATATCAGCGTTTTCAGCATTTTGAGCCCATGCCACATCAGTGGACAGTCAATCATAATTCAAATTTGAGGCCAGGAGTATACAGTGTACTACTTCGTGGACCCCAAGGGAATTTAAAGAAATAATACAAAGGAAAACATCAGCCATTGGTTAGTAAGGGGTGCTTGGCTTTCCAGTGAAAGAAAAGTTAGTTGGTAGGATTGAAAGTTCACATCTAGCCAATGGCTGCCTCCAAGCCAGGGCAGCTATAGAAGGTTTATACTTCAGGAAAGAAAACCAGAGTGACAGCCCTTGCACTGAATACATCACCAGTTTAAGAAAGTGTTCTCATGGACAGTGAAGCTCATGTTCACTGAGCAATAAGTAACCAGAGAAAAGCCCTGACCTGAAACCACCTGTAATAATGGTGAACAGCGTATGTGACTGAGCATCAAAGAGGTGCTGCCAAATGATCCAGTGCCAGCAGGACTAACGCACTATGCCAGAAGGGAGTGACCTAAATCTTTTTTAAATATCCTCTATTAAGTGATTAAAAATTAGAAAATCGCTCATTTATAGAACTTTGAACAAAATAATAGTTGATGATTTTCAGACGCTGTCTTTGGAGTCACAGCTAATAATTACTTTTCTCAGCATTGCAAAGTTCCTTGATTGTAATAGAAGTTAATATTCACACACTGCCAATCCACCTAATAAAATATGAAAGAAAAGGAGGTGTTCTGTGAAGTGATTTTATGCAGGGCAGCTAAAAGGAATGATACAAAATGTCGCTGCTGGTAGCACCAGCAGACGCCAGGATTCATCTTTCATAGCTTAAGATGTCAAGAAATTAGGTCTCTGAATCTAAACTAAGCACCTTCAGCTTGTGTTATATCAATGGGGTAAAAGTACAAGCACTGTCCAAGTAAAATTCATCTAAACTGTCTTACATATCTGCCTCAGGCATTGCCACAACTGAATATTTTAGGTCGCTCAAAGAATGAGATCCTTTCATCCTGCAGCTACGTGAAAGAAAATCCTGGACTCTTTCACTATAATTAATGTGTCAGTGATTAAATACTAATCTCAGTTTTCCTGATAATCTGCTGTAATTTCTTGGGGTTTTTAAATAAATGTTTACTTTACTTTTATGGGTTTAAAAGCTCTTGGTAAAGGAAGAACCAGGGAAAGGTTGCCTCCAAGATCTGTCAGAGTGCCTCTCCCTCTCTTACAATACTTACTGTGAAAGTAACACAAAACAAATACAAGTAGTTTTGAAAAATTAAAGTAATACCACAGTGGCCACTAGAAAACTCATAAAAAGCATAAGAGTATTTTGGAAGAGAGAAATTGGAAATATGCTTGACTGTGGTGTACAATATTTGCTAATATTAGATTAGACTGAGAGTTAAATGAGAGAAGAAATAAAATGTTTCCTCAAAATTAGCTTGCTAGTCTTCCTGCCTCAGTTTCTGTAGTCACATGATATTTTATTAAATACTGGTAAATTTAAGAATTTACCTCATATGATAAATACAAAAGGTGCTACAAATTTTATAGCAGAATGTTTTCCCACCAAAAGAAAAATGCATTTCTGCTGGCAAGTGATTTATGAATAGTTCAGTCCTCGGGTTAGGCAAGAATATATGATAAACTCCTGCCTTCTTATATTCCAGTAGACAAAAGTAGTATTTACTTTCCCTGTGATTTAAAAAAAAAATTACTAAAGGGTTCGAAAGCTCCTAGTGCTTTTTCAGTCTAACTGTATGCTATAGTCAGTGCATCATTTCAATACCCAGATATAAATCTATGTATACACAACATAGCAATTCTCTGCTTAAGGAAGCTGGAAGCTTGGCAGTTTGTTGGAATCCTCTACACTGATGTGCATTAGATGTGGAATACTAATTATTAAATCTTTTACATTATGATCTGGTTTTCAGATATTCAAAAGATATTTAATACCTTTGGTATTTCCTCTATTACTACTTTTGGCTGTATATTATGCACTGTGAAATTAAAACACTTCACCCCATTCCTACATTGTGAAGGAGCAAGATTCAGGACGGGAACAGTTCCAGGAGTGGAGAAAAACATACAGCAATTGACAGGACTTTATTATATGGACCTTGCAGTTATTATATGGACTTTACTGTTATTGTGTGGTTTCGTTGTATCCACACTACAAAGTGCACAGCCTAGGCACGCTTGGGCTTGCCATGAGTTTGCCTACTCCCTGCTGCCCCGCTCCCCTCTCTGATGGGCTGCAGAAGCTGCAGAGAGGAGACAGGTACCATTTGCCCTTTCCTTCCCCGGTTCCTCCCACGTTCCTCCCCCTTTTGCCTGTGTCTCTACCCCGATTTGTTCCCCCATTTGTCTGTCTCATGCTCCACCCCATATCCTAGCCCTTTCTCCACCCAAAACTCATTAAACCCCTACACACCTCAATAAAGCATCCCATTTGCACCTCTACCTTGTCTCCGGACCTGTCCGTGCTGTGTCATGGCCCCGTGCCCCTCCCTCCTAGGACCATGGCACTACATGACTTTTTTTAATTTCTGCTATTGTTATTACCTGAGGCAGAGAGGTATACATGTGAAACACTACCTTAGTCTTGTCACCAGCAGCTTCCACATTTTATTCCTCTTCCATACAAATATGTACACACACATACCTTTGAGGGCTTAATCACAATCACTGACATCTGATGCACGAGCACGTATCAACACACATCCTGAAAAATCAGCTTTGCTGAATTTCATTTGCACAGCAGACAGGACTTGAGGCAATGCACAGACTGACAACATTTCTTCTACAGAAGAGTTATTTTTGCATATCTGGGAGATGAGATTTTGAACATGGTTGAATACAATTGAATACAGTTTCTCAGGTTCCCTTGTTGGTCAAAATCAGGGGCCAATGCCATAAAAAAAAAAGATGTGGTAGACGAAAAATTATTTTTTTATTAATGACTCTGCTAGTCTTGATCATACCAGACCGTAAGCTAAGTCTTTTCAAAACATTCATTTATATCGAGTCATTCCTATGATTTAGGCATGTGTAAAATTAGTGATCATAGTCTACAACTTAATTTATTCCCCAAAGCCACCTTTTGGAAAACAGATATTAATGAGGTGAAGAGAGAGAAATAAAAGTTGAAGATGAGGTGGTAGAGCAAAAAAATAATACACTGGACTTTGTAAAAATTGTACACTGCTTTCTTTATTTGTACTATAATCTTACATTTAAATCTATTTAGTGCTGTCTTATGATTGATTTTTTCCCTTTATAAAACTCAGACTATTGCATATACATACCATATCCTTACATTCTTTGTTTATGTTCACAAACTAAAAACTTCTGATTGTTGCATTTTCACCACTGTAAAGATATTCTCTCCTGAGCAGAAAGAGGTGTTTCCTGTGTAAATTATATGCTCACAGTTCAGTCTCCTTGTTTGCAGAGCTTCCCATTGAAACTGTTGTATTTACGCAAAAAGAAGTTTTTATTGCTTCATATTGGAATATGACCTTTTTGGGGATGAAGACATACCAGAGTGCAGAAACCATCTCTATTTCTGTTTCTTTGTACATGCCACATGGGAAATGTGGAACAATTAACAAACTGCAGGATTCTGCAGAGCTGCCTGCTTCATTCCTAGCTTACTTCAACTAGGACTGCAATTGGAAGAACTTGGTCCCAAACCATCTTCCCCTTTCATCCTCTCCTGCATGCATCTATTTTGTAATTTAAATCCAGTGTAAACATATACAGCCACTTCTGGTGTTTCCCATCTCACACACACACCTGGGAAGCACGCAAGGGAGAATGTGAATTTATACATTTCATATATACATTTTACTTACTGTAAAATCCATCCGGAGACAAACAAAAACCTTGGGCTTTTACAGAAATCAGCCAAGAATTTCTGGGTTTTCCTCACTTCTATGTGGGTCAGCACATGTAGTGAAACACAATAATTATAATAAAAGAACTTTTTGCATTCTTTCTTCCTAAAAGATGTAATTTCCAGTGACTGTGGGGACAGAAGTCAGGTCTTAAGCTTGCACTGGTTTCTGGTGGAGAGATGGTCTGCTAGATGTGCTCACTGAAAACTAAATGATACTGAGTTGTGTCTCAGGGTTATTTGAAAGTTGAATACTTTCCTGAGGAATTGTTTCTGCAGTGATTGCCAATTTTCTGCTTGAGAGGTTTATGATCAAATAGTTTCTGGCAGAAGCTTTTTGTTGGGTTCTTTCAGCTGCTGGTTTTCTGAGGACACTTGCTAGTGAATGTTCAAATTTCTTCTGCTTTTTCTATTAACATTTACAGAACAAATTTCAGCACCTGCTAGAAGATGTGAAGCACTGACAACACATAGATGGAGAGTATGGGATCAGCTGTGGCAGGAAATAATAAATAGAGTATTTTAACTACACAGCAGAAAACAAAGGTACAAGTCCAGTGACAGATGCTAAATAATTTAACATTAAAAAAAAAAAAAGGTTTATTTTAAACTAACTTCAGAAGGGAACCAACTGGCTAGTGGAACACATCTGCCCCAAATATCCTCCCAGGGTGACCTCATTTCCAATGCAATTTTCAAAAAGTACATGTTGAGGTCACTTTTAGATATCGAAGCATAGCTGTTATAAAATCAAATTTAAATTATAATATTTATGCTGAGATGCTCTTGTGAAATCAGTGGCAACAGAAAATCCACAGCTAACTTGGCACAGAGCTGGAATAAAAAAACTTGCACAAACTGGGGGAGTCGACATGACAGTGAGACACACTGAATAACCTGGCACTTACACAGGGCAAAATTATAATTATAACTATTTGAGTCTTCTGCTGCATGTAGCAGAAGGCTGAGTAAATGGGTCACACTTAAGTTAATACTGGACATAAAAATAAACCATTAAGAGGCCATTCCTATATCATTTGCATATACAAGGAAAGCTGTTTGAAAACACGCACACACTTAGAAAATTAGGACTCACTGTGGAGACCTGAGATAAGCTGAAAAAAGTAGTAGTTACCATTATTCTCCTGAGATAGTCCCAGCAACTGGGAAAGTGGGATGGTCATTATAGTAGCAAGTAAGGAACTTTATTCATTGTGGATTCTTCTTTTTGTCACTTGTTTTAAATTGCTTTTGGTGTTCTTCCTAATTGAATGTAATGCTTGTGAGAGTTGGGCTGATAGGGCTGGAAAATTAAATCCAATATGCTCATTCTTAAAATCAGCAGAGCAAAGGCAGAAACTGTGCAGCCTTGCTCAGCTAAATATGCCCTCTGTGTTGTGAACTGGTGAAGAAACCATTAATGTAAATCCTAAAATGCTCATGATCCCTCTGATGGAAATAGCTTGTTCCAGCAACTGCATTAAAACCACGTATTTACTGGGTAAATACAGGTCTCATTCACTTTCAGAATCAATTGTATCTAACCTAGAGAGCTATCTGTAAATCATCGGGTATTATTATAATTGTCAGCTTTATCTCTACTATTATTATCATTCCCTTCAGAGCCAATAGACTAGTTTATGATAAACTACATACTGCATGTATTTAGAGAGAGAACATATGGGTTATAGTAAAAGACAGACCCCAGCCTGGGATGGGCTAAGGCCACAGTGCAGGAATTCTTTATGCAGAACACTCAATACGCACCAGGGAATGTCCTTCCTCAAACAGTTATGAATTCCTTTCATGAGCAAGATAGGTGACAGATGAAGCAGGCTCATTTTGCAGAAGACTAAAAGCATAAACAAATAAAGTGGCTTGCCAGCACCTGCCTAAAGCTTGGAATTAAGGGCAGCCTTTTTGGAGTTTCTCAAACAGACCTTTGTCATATTTTCTTTTTGTGGAGGTCATTTTCTATTTTTTTTTTCTGTCCATGTGCAACTCTATATCGTGTACTCTGTTCCTTCTAACATGGCAACACCTGATTCATGGGGAGCGTTGGTTAGACTTGAATGACACAGCCTATCTCCCTCTGCTCTTGTCTGCCCTACAGTCCCTACTGGTCAGGTTTCGTCATCTTCTGTGGACAGTCCTTGGAGAGAAGAAACTCAGTGTCTTAATTCTTTTCTCACCCTTCCCCTATATATTCTTTCTTCATTCCTTTTTCATACACATTTTCATCCTCTCCATGCCAAAATTGCCATAGAAGGGAGAAAAAAACCTCTCCGTGATTTACTGCTTCTTGTTCCTGCTCTGTAGTTGTTTAAACAGTTTCTGTACCCACACTATTGAGACATCTATTTTAATTTTCTTATAACCATCACTTACTCAAAGTATTCAGTTTTAGCTTTGTGGCTTCTTACAGGAATCTGTAGCTAGTGCTTGTAACATGGTTTCCACATCTTTGAGCAACTTTCTCATTATTTGTTTAGAAATAGTAGTGATAATAGCTACAATAATCCTAAAGTGAGGGATAACCCACCTTAATGCACCTAATACTTTCCCAATGTTTGGTATGCACTGCTTCTAACTCTCCCTTCCAAATTTTTGCCTTAACCAAACCATTTAAAGACTATTACAGAATTACAGAAAGTCAGACCACAGAATCACACAGAATCACAGAATGAATTAGGTTGGAAAAGGCCTGTGAGATCATCATTGCCTTACAAATAAAGGTGAGGCTGTATTTCAATTCATACTTCTCAACAGTGAAAAATCTGTTCAAAATAAACCAAAGAAGAAAGCATAAAATCCCAGATGGATATACTTATTATTTTCTGCAACCTGCCCAACAAAGCTATCAAGGTTAATGGTAGCATTATTAAGAAAATGCAAATCAAAAGCAATCCCCAGAGCAATTTATATTGAGTCAGCAAGAGGGAATGCAAATTGATCTCTGAATATTAACCCTTTGTCAGATGGGAGTAATGATGAGAGAAACTGAGGTTTGCAGTTTGGTGGTTAAGACAGAATACCAAGATACCCTATATTTTCTTCACTGGTTCCCTCTTATATTCCTACGCTTTTAATAAATGAGCAAGTCAAAGATCAGCCCCTGCTAATTGGAATATAGACACTTGCAGGTCTGACTGCTGCAGAGAGTCACTAATTTTAAATTACTGCTTTTGAACTTGATGTTGGGAGTCATGGTTACAGCACTATGTATGAATCATAGAGCTTCAGAGGGGAGCACCTGTGAAGTCTGTTGTAACTCATACCAGAGGGAAGTCTGCACTGATATTATGTCATCAATCATGTGAACAAGAAAAATAAGCTAATCTAATAAAACAAATCAGATATTCATTCAGTCCTTTTGTAATCATGGAGATGATGGGATGGAATGCCACATCTACCACATCAGGCCTGATTAAAGTGAGGTAGATCTCTTCAGGGAGCACACTCTTCAGAGAGCAAGGTCTTTTTAAAATTCCCAGACATCCAAGAAGAGCTAGACTATGTCACAGGAAACAGAGTTAAAGCCCAGCCCTGACTGGGGACACTTCTGCAGGAAATGATGTTACCAATTTCCCAGTTACTTTCTGGTATTCTTCCCAGTGGTCCTCAGCACCTCATTTTTACCAGAAGAGGACCACTTAAGGGACAATCATCCCTTGCTGCAGGCCATTCTGGCACTGTGCAAAGGGAGCCAGTGACAGCTGCTAGAAGTTCATCACGAATCCTTAGTTACCAGGCTTTACCCAGGGTTTTAAAGTTGTCTCTCAAGTCTATTCTATATGGATATCAAAAACTATATATGGTCCTCCACAAGTTTAACCAGCAAACAATCACACGCACTTTACACAAAGTACTGTTCATATAGAGTCTCTTTAATAGCATTTTTCCTAAAATCACATGCTGCCCCCCAATATATGCAGGTTAAAACTGAAATGATGCTACAATTACTAGACTATTACTACTACTGAAATATTAATAGAATATTTCTTGCCAACTCTACCTCTTTAATATAAGAACTGGGAGTGATTTTGAAGAGATGAAAACAATCTCACTGACTTGACATTTGGTACTAAAAAGAGGTAATAACGAGACCCAAAGAGCGTTCAATTTTTAAAGAAGAAAAATCATATGTAGCCATTATTTATTTACCAATATAAAGTAATATAGGCACTTTTTAAAATGTTTAAAAATGTTTAAAATGTTTTAAAAAAGGATTAAAAGTGCACAGAAATGACAGTGATCCAGAGACATCTGCTTGGAGATTCAACGAAAACAGAAGTAGACATAATTGTTATCAGCTTATTTTTCTTACACAGTGTGAGTCCTCCAGAAATTTTTTCTACAGAAGTTTTGAAAATCCTGTTAACTGGCTATTGCCTCAGTGGAGCAATAGGACCCAATATCCTATTGTCCAAGAATAATTGAGAGACCTGTAGTAGTTAATATGAAATTACAATCCTTCAATAGCACTAAGTTTAAAAGAAGTTTTCAGCCCAGAACTTAGGAGCTCCCTTGAGTACAGTTGTGAAGGGTATATGTTTCTCAAAATACTGTTATTTGGTGTAAGGAGCTTACAACTCTAGCTTCTTGCCAAGCCCTTCAAACTAAGCCTTACAGGTCTTAAATACTACATCAGAAACAACATTCTATGGCCATAAAAAATTATATTTCCTTTTGGGGAAAAAAAAAAAAAAGAAAAAAACAGTGTTTTTTCATACTGCAGATTCCAGGAAGGATGACTTGTTTGGAAATGTTACTGATCTCTGTTGTACATATGCAAAACAGGCATTCTACTTCAAGAAATCAGAACTCAGACATAACAAACTTTTTATGCCAGACAGGATATTCCTGTAATTTTATTTAGTGGCAAGAAAGTGTAAGAACCATGATTTGAGGATATTTTATACAACTTCATAAGCTTCTTAAAATGCCTTATCCTATCTCACATTATTATTTTCAGTCAGGGCATATTTAAAGTAGATCTTGAAACAATAGCCGTACACTATCATGCCATGTCCAAGAAATATATCTTTCTTTGTCCTCTCTGTATTCTGACATTTCCTAATTGGATTTTTGGAATCCAAAGTCCACATTTGAAGTAGGAAAGATTTGTAGAAACAGCAGAAAGATTCATGAGTACAGAAAAGAATCATAACAATTCACCCACTGACCGTAAGAGGAATCAGAGAGTCTCGAGATTAGCAAAACAGTTTTTCAGACTGACACAAGAAAAACTCTAAGGAGAAGATTGTTTGTTATTATAATCATCATCTTCATTAGTAAAGATTATAATGATTTATTAATAATTCTTATTTTAAGAGTATGAAGACGCCCCTAGCAATTAAGATACTATTGTGTTGGGCATGATGTAAACTTAAGTAAACATTAATGTCAGATGTGAGCAATATGTCTACACTGCTAAACAAAAGAGGCCATGGAACAAGGCTGACCATCGCACCCTTCAATGTGTGTGGAAAGATATGCTTCGATTTTTTGAAGTACATAGGTTACAAGCACTCTTCTACAGAATAAGGAAGAGACACTGATATTCAGATAGTGTTGTAGACACCAAAGTCATTTGACGAAATAAGCTGGCAGTGGAAGACATGATAAAAACTGACCTTATAACGAAGAGTGGTTTATTCATATTAAATCTCATTTGCTGACAAGCTAGACAGAGGCAATTTCGAAGAGCACAGCAGTAGGAAGGTGAGGGAAGGGCTGATTGACTGTGGTGGATATGATGAAGCTCCTTGCTGAACCGAGAAACAAATTCTGGGAAGCATTCACAAGCTTATAAACAAAACTGGCAGGGCAGGAAAATCAAAAGAAGAAAGCAACAAAGAAGGCCTCCTTCTAAGGAAGGACAAGCACCAGGACATGAGTAACAATACCAGAACATAGACTGGACGCAGTGTTGGAATGGCCTAGATCCAAGTGTTACACTTTGGATATATGGCAACTTTGCTCTCCAGAGGAGTAAACAGTGATAATAAACTGATTCCCTATCTTTTATATGTCTTTTTAAATATTTTTCTCCAATGTCTGAAACTCTAATAATTGCTAATAAAACTGAAAGTTACTTAGTTTCTTTGGGATGGGATTCCCTCTAGACCAGCCTTCCTGACACAGTAATTCAGCATTGGCAAGTTTCAGAAGACTCCAAAATGTGAGGAAAGACAATGAAAAGAAAATGCAAAAATAATGACAATGAAGTGTCTATAATGTCATGTTGAAACATGAACATAAGCATGCATGTGGAATGGTTGCAGTACAAACACTCATAGAATATCCCTGTTTTATGACACCACCTGGCCAACAGACCTATGCACCAGAGTGTGCCACGGTCCAGGGGTGAGGGGAGTGGGGCCACGACACTTCACAAAGAGTCCAAGTCGAGATTGAAGGTCATGTGCAATGGCCATTTATTGAGAGTGTGTAGGGGCTTATATAAGCTCTGGTGTGGAAGGGGCCAGAAAATGGGGTGGAGCATGAGACAGACAACCAGGGGAACGAATAGGAGTAAGGACTCGGGCAAAGAGGGAGGAACTGGGAAAGGAAAGGACCAGTGGTAGCTCTCTCCTCACTGCAGCTTTTTCAGCCGATCAAAGGGAGAAGCGGGGAAAGCAGGGAACAGACAACTTGAGGCATGACTGGACATGCTAAGGCAGTACAACTGTAGGGGTAATATACAATGCACATATTTGAAACCACATAAGAACTGTAAAGTCCATATAATAAAGTCCTTTTTCAATTGTTGTATATCTTTTTCCATGCCTGGAACTGTTCCCACTCTGATTCCTGCTCCTCCACAAGAGTGTCTTGTAAAAAAGGTATAAAATCTTTCTGTGACTGCATGTGGACACTATATGCAATGAATAAATTAATTTTTAAGACTCTCATATCATGAAGAGGAAACACTAGAAAACAAGTACAAATTAGGAAAAAAAATCTAAAAGAAAACCATTCAGTGCTGTCAAATAATAATACTGAATGCCTTAAGGTTAATTTCGTATACAGCTTAATTTTTCATCAATAATCTGGTGCACTATAAACCCTTGTGTTTGCATTTAATTTTCTTCTTTTTTTTTAGTTTATTGCATTAAAATCAGCTCTAATTTGTGCAAACATTTATTTATTACCTACAGTAAATTGTGAAACATGGAGTGCTTGCAAGGCAGCAGTTAACAGAGCACTCCTTCTCTCTTGGGATACCATTACTTCTGTAAACATGAATTCTCTCACAAACAAGGTGAGAGAATTTGCACATGGTACGTGCAAAATATGCCAAAGAAATAGAGTTAAACTCTAGATTTACCCTCTGGTGACCTTCTCCTGCATATCATAGGAAGAGTAGGGGTCACCAAGGAAAACAGAAGAGGTGCAAAAATATTTGTCACAGAGCAGGAATGACATGTAGAAGAAGTATTGTTGCATTATTCTGTGAAAGACTAGAGGTGTTCTATGTTTTTTCACTGCTTGTACTGTATTAGACATTCGGTGGGTAGCAGCTGTGCAATATCACGGTAGTCTCATATTTGTATGCATTCCAGTACCATCTTTTGTTGCAAATGGAGTTGTACTCTTCACTCATAAGAGAGAAACAACAATATACTTTATTGATATTACAAAGTTCAACCGTAAATGTGACAGTGGTTTAACAAGTTTAAATGGCAAGGTACACTTGATTATTTACTGCATAGAGGACAGAGTCAGACAAAATTGCCAGGGAGACCCTCATGAGGTTCATAAAGAACCCCTTTTTGTTCTAAACTCCTTCTCAGAGGAAGTTTAAGTGTGGCTAGATCCAGACTGAGTCCCAGATATGGTTATTGGTTTATATCTAAAGGATTAGATGTGTACATCACTCATTTATTTCATCTAGCTAAGATTTCAAAATTTATCATGCCATTAATCAGCAAGAATGTATTGCAGCAAGGGATCTCTCAGCCTCAAGGAATAAGCTTGAGAAGTGTCCCTGCTCAAGGAGAGATCTTGTCACGCAACTTGCTGCCATGTAGGAAAGCTCAGTGGGTCCTGGGCTGTTCCCTATTTATCAAATAAGATAACTGAGTCATATCTGCATGTCAACTACAGATGTTAGTTTCTTCCATCTTTGCTTGAGTCAGACCTTGACCAGCATGATGCTTAGGTGGGTGCATTGCTCAAATTAGCCCGTGGCTATGGCATTGCTACTGTCTCCCCTGAATCCACTTGGAGTTGGATGCAGTCATCACAAACAGATATATTCATTATGATCACCACTGGTGGTTATCACTTGAGCAGGGTTATGGAAAACAAATGTCAGGTTGAGGGGCAGAGAGGAAAGCAGCATATCATCACACCTTTATTTTCTCACACAGTAACTTCCTTAAACTTTTCAGTATTTGATGTAAGTTTTCCAGGCTTCTCTTTCTCTATGTTCAAGAACAGCCAAAGGCAAAGAAGTCATTTACAAAGAAGAGAATGACATGTAGCAAATATGAAAACCTATGTGAAAAAAACATTGGATAGTTATAAAAAAATTATCATACTTTTTAATATAACACTGGAAAAACTAAGTCAGAAGTGCCAGCACACTCATTTTTTGATTCTTCATTCATTTTTATATTGCATACCTCCTCAGCTTTGTTGTCTAATTGTGGGATTGGGACCGTCTTTCCTGCATATGTATTTTTTCTGTAGAGTCTAACTGTTGCATACAGGGATTGAATTTTTTTGTGGTCCTCTAGAACTGAAATAAACAAACAAACTACCAAATAAATAATTTAAGCACAGTCAAGCTGGTAAATATCAACAGATAGAATAGAGCAAATTATTTTAGTTATGGACTTTTGGTGTCTAATTACAGCATAGCTTATTATATCTTAAGAACAATGCCTCTGCCAACCCTTGCTATAGCAGCTGGGTGGTCTCAGATGGCTGCAAAAAGCCTTTCTGAAACCACTGAGGAAAGTCTAAAAGCAAGAAAATCTCACATCTTTGTAAATGAGGACATGATTTATCATTGCAATTAGTAGTTATACAGCACCAGTCATATTTGTGACTTAGGCTCAGTGTCACAGATAAAATGTTTGGGGTTTGGATATTATTGGGGGCAAAATTGAAAAGTGGTTTTCTCATCAAAGTTTTACTGTGAAGGTATTTGGAAGATATTGATACTTGAAGAAATTTTATTTTGTCTCTAAAACTGTAAAGATAAAAACCAGCAAGGTTCTGTAACTTCTTTTTCTTTCACATTCATATCTGTAATCAATGAAGGGTAAGAGGAGATTTTGCTTGTTGAAAACCTGCAATAAAACACTTCTATGAAAAGTTTCATTTAATCAAAAGGAAATATTTTGTCAGATTCATTCTTACTAGCTCTACCAAGCACCTGTGTAGACCCAAGCTGCACTTGATATTGGTGCAGAGGGCCCTAAACAATACTTCTTGGTCCATGCTGTGTTTTGTGTAAGCCAAATATGCAGAAGTTGTGAAACATGAAAACTGCGTAGCTGCCTACCCTATGCCATGCCAAGCTATGTGGGCTATCTCTATCAGCTGAGCAAAAACACTGATGTTAGTTAACCATCCCTGGCGTGCATCAACCAGTTTAATGAGTTCCAAAGTAAGACTTAATTCCATGAGTTATACTTTAGAAAGTTGCTACCAGAAGTTGAAAATTTAAAAGTAAAATGGTAATAAACACTACAAAATAATTTTACACAAATGAGGCTCAAATAAAACATAAATAAAGAAATTGGTTCTTTTGAAACTAGTTTAAATAAACTAGTCAGTTACCTATTGTTATTCAATAATCCTGAGGACTATAACATAAACAGAAATGAAGAATCCTGTGAGAGAGGAGGGAAAAATGAAATCAGAATATCCAAACAGGGCAAGAAGTTAAAGGCTCTGAAGGAGTGGAAGAAATGTCTTTGGCTTAGTACTACATCAATTCAGATTATATTGCAAAAAACCGAAAATTGTCCAAACAAACCAAAAAGGAATAAATAAAATCAAAATGAAATTAAAAAGATAATTTATATCAACAGAAAAATAGTAAATCTATATTTTGTACTAGGGGATACAACTTCAGTTTCTAATCATTGTAGTTGAACTGAGCTCCTTACAGTTTATGCTTGTGTTATAAATTTTTGATTGTTTTTTAGTTAGAAAGTTTATTTAGATAATAAAAACTTCTACTGATTTTACATACAAATTAAGCTCAAGAGAAACAAGATTGATCAAGTTGCTGTTATAGTGAGACAGATTTTTGACCTCAGTTTAACAATTTTTCTATTAATATTTCTCTTATTAACAAATATATATTCAAAAGAGAGATCTTCACCTAGTACAAACTGGAAATGTTGTATTTTCTTCCTTACATTCACACTGATTTACATCATCTTAACATCTGGTTTATTGCTCCAATTGTTAATCTTCTATTACATGACTTACCTTCAATTTTCTTCAGAGCTAGAGAAATCTAAGTTTTAATAGGCAATTTCTTACACTATTGGCAGACAGTAAAATAAAAACAAATGGTTCTAATAGCTTCCTTGGAACTTTACAAATACCCAGCAAAAGAAATACAAGGATGTTACTGTAATGAGATTGCAATCTATGTTATATGTTGGCTAATACCATCCCTTATTAAAATTTCCCAATGTTTCATATTCTGAGGTCCTTTGCAATTCCTGGAAACTGTTTAGGCTGAAATATTAAGAAGATCCTGAAATGGATCAAGGCAAACAGGACTATACTAAGCAAGTAAAAGAGCTGAAAGCGGAGCTGGTAAAACACTGGAGCTAGTAAAACACATAGATATTTGTTTGGCCGGCTTGGACAAACGGTTGAAAAACTTGGAGAAGCTTGTTTCTAGAACCTGAGCAATTTGGAACAGATGAATAGGAGAAATGGAGAAATTAGATAAAGAGCTGTGTAAGACATGCTGAGATGAAAAAGAATAGGAAATGGCCTGAGAGGAAGTGAGACTGATGAAAGAGTGAAGGAGAGAGCATGGAGCTGATCTGAGACTGATGAAAAGGTTGTAGAGAGACTATGACTGGGACCCAAGGGGACGAAAGGTGGGTATCAAGAGAGTTGAGAAAGCAGCATTGGACATGGATGGGCAAGTGGGACTGTAGGACATATCTGAAGAGTACGAGTTAAGACACTGCAGGCAAATATGAGTAGGAAGAAGAACTCAGAAGAGAGAAAACAAAGTGATTGAGCAGGACCACATGACACAGAGATTTAAGTCTGGGGAAATAGGCAGCAAGTTGAAAAAAACATTACAGAGCTTCAGGGGGAAGCCACAGTTCCCACCTGCATGACCTCCCAGAGCTCTTGAACTCACTCTGCCAAATGGCACAGAAGCACTGACAAATAAAAATTCTCCCCAAAATTCCTCCCCCACACCAAAATAGCCATTGCGTATACCTCTTGTATCTAGAAACTTAAGCTCAGTGAACACAATGGAGAATTACATAATTCAATCACTTCTGAATACGGTTCTGAGGAGAGGAAAGTTATAAAAATATTTCCTTCTTTCTGCCTTCTCTGGGGCTGGTTAATGTTTCATTACAGTTAACGTGAAATTTACTACAGCTTAAACCTATATCTTACATAACAAAAGAATATGCAAGATAAGAAAAGGAATTCTATTTTAGTAAAGAAATTGTGTGTAGCACAGCTGATCAAAGTCTGCTAATGCCAACTGGAGGAGATGCAGCTGGAATAGGCAAAAGTAAGACATTAATTGTTTTGTTGCTCATCTTATTGTTTTTGACTCAGTTCTTCCCTCATCCAAAACTTCTGCTGCAGCCACCAGATCCAATCCCTGTCACACTGCACTCTAAATCAGAGTACCAAGGGAGTTTGACTCTGAGATTCACAACTTGCCACTGCAGCTCAATCTCTCTTCAGAAACCAAACACATGGATTATGGAATTTTCCCCCGTGGCCCAGCTAGCAGCATCACTGTCTTTCACCAGACCTCCACGCCTGCAAGAGCCCTGATGTGCCCTGGCCCTAGCTTGACGCTCAAGTGACCAGGAGCCAGGACAGAATTGCAGAATGCACCAGCTCAGTCCAGATGCAGTCTGTGAGAATCTATTTTACCAGCTTCACATTTGTAAATAGCCAATATAGTAGCCAGGAGTGCAAATTATTTCACTCTCTCCTTTCTTGATGTTGGCATTGTTGTTACTAACACACTATTTCTATCTCTTGATAAAATAGAAATTCTTTCATATATGTTTGTTCCACTTAAAACCCAGGAACATTTGCAGTTGTGCTCAAAATCTCACTTGTGAGACGGTTTAGAAAACACATATTGTTTTATTGAGAATGGATCTCACTTACTACAGCCTTGTAGTTATCACTGTTTGGTGAGCAGTTTGGGAATTACTGATCTAGATAGGAACATTTTTTATTAACCACCATAATGGAATAAACAGCAAGTGAGGTGGAGAGAGTCAGTGAAATGATTGAAAATTCATTGGGAAAAGTGTCTTGACAGCTTACCAGAAAAGTCCATTAAAAAACACAACCCTTCAGTTCAACTACTTCTACACTTGAGGTCTGCAGCCCACATAGATATCTCTTTAATTGTCTTTAAAAACTTTCCAACCATCCATTAGAACTACTACTTTTGGGGTTTTTTTATATGATTTTTTAAATTCTTAGAAAACATTAATTTTTAAAGAAGATTTTTTCTTCTTACCAGGTTTTTTGTATGTTTTTCAGATAGTAAAAGAAGAGAAACTGGAAAAGTTTTTGTATGTTTTGCATACAATAGCCCTGAAATTTTCTCCCCCCTAAATGAGTCTGCTGTGATTGAAATGCAGAAGATTGATGTTTGTACTGGAAGAGAAGTGGAGGCTGGTTTGTTATAGCAGTACTTTGACAGACTCACTTGAAATAGAAGTACAGTACTGCTTTTGCAGCACCACAGCTTGAGTGACTGACAAACCTGTCACAGCACTTCCACTAACAGCAGAGAAAGGCACATATTTCTAAGTAGATAGTTTTCACAGAAACCTTATGCTGCAGCCCAATTATTCCATTCTTACAGAATAAAACTTGTTCTCTGAATATTAGTGCCCTTCTGAATGTTTTTTCTGTCTGAAGTTTAATGGCTTCCTTGTCTGTATTTGCAAAATTCCATTACATTAATTACAAATCACATATCTTTGAGCCACTTGACATTTGTATATTATATTCATTTTTATCTGTTTTTCTTTGGAGTGGTTAATTCTTCAGCACAATATGTTTTTCATAAATCCTTATGCATTTCCTTCATGACATATATACTGTATAGACAGGTTCGTGAGTTTTTTTAATCAATTTGCATAAAACGCTTTTATTTGTGAAAGGACTGACTGAAAAGAAGTATAAGATCAGGAAAAATTAAAAATTACTGTGTCCTTAAAGTGAAGGTTTGGATTTATGGATGACAGAAGAGACAAAGCAGTCCTTCTTTTTCTCTGTCTTTAGGCTTGTTCCCTTTCCTCCCCTATTTCAACCAAATCTCACAGCCTTCAAAGCCTCCACTTCTCTGACAATTTAGCAATCCCTTGCCAAGAAACTAAGGTGTTTTTAAGCTGCTGTACTTTGGGAATCTGTTGAATCTATTTGCTCTCTTGACTGCTGCTGATGTTGAAAGGAAATTGCACTTTTAAGCAGCTTTTGTTTCATAATTCAGAGGCAGTGGAAACTGAAACAATAAATTAAACAGGTCTGAGACAAACAATAGATCAGAGAGATTACCCATATGGATAAAGAGTGAAGGGAAATGTACTAAAATGCTCTGAATGAAAGAATAGAGGTGCTGAAACCTCCATCAGAGTAGTTGAATCTTTTTAGAAATGTCAAAAAAACCTGGAAAAAAACTCAAATGACATTTTCCCCTGGATGTAATGAGGAGCAGTAAATGTAAGACATCAGGTATTTTTCATGGTTGCCTGGTTCCACAGCAGCTGATTTGCCTAATAGCTTGCAAAGAAACTTTGGTAGTATTACTCTCCACCCTATAAATACATTTCATATGCATCTAATTTTTTATTGGAGGACACTAAAGCAAAGTGACTGATCTGAAGCTGAAAGGTCCACCTTGAAACTTCTAAAAACCCAGTTCCTAATTGGTTTTAGAATATAATAACTAAGATTAAGACTATGTAGAGAACAATATTTCATCCTCTGCCTTTTGTTGTATAATTCAAGTTACATGTTTCTGGGCAGACTCTGACCTTCCAACCATAAGTGAATCTCTAAAAGTACATAAGAAAGAGGACCTATGGCAGAAGGGCCATAAAATTCAAGTGTTCAAGATGAACAATATAATATGCAGTGCAGTACTTACTCTGACAGAGCATTTGGCTTAGGCAATGCCTAGAAAATAGGAAACATGGAGTAGAATAAAAGGAACCACATTATTTCTTACAGTTTCTGAGTGCTTCTAGCACAGAGGCAAGAAGAATTATGACAACCATGTTAGCACACAGGAGCTCCTTACAGAGCTACAAACAGTGCTCCCACAAAAACTGAGTTGACAGTCCACAAGGAAGCAAGTGAAGCAACACTTCTCCCAGGTTGGATGATTTTAGAGAAATGACTGTGTTGCCACAGGATTTTTAGCTATTCTGAAATTATGTTCTGGACAGTACAACATAATATCTAGTAATTCCTTTTATATTTGATAAAATTTATACTTATATCTTTATAAAAAGTATTTTTCCTACTTTGAAACTATACCAGTGCCTTGAACATTTTATGTTGTACAAATGATAATCTAAGGTAGCAATGAAGAAGGCAAGAGTTTGGGAAACTAAATAAGGTGACTCTAAACTGTCCCAAGTCCTGAGGAACTGGGACAGAAAAGTTAAAATCCTGTAGACTACAGATGTCCTTCCAGCAGGGTGTTGCATATTCGTTCAACATTAAAATTAAAATGACGCCCCCCCCAAAAAAAAAAACCACTAAAACCAACCAACCAACCAACCAACAACAAACATACCCACACCAAAACAAAATAAAACAAAAAAAACCCAAATAAAAACAAAACCAAAACAAAACAAAACACCAAAAAAAAAAAAATTCCCAGAAGGAACCAAATCGACCTGAGCAGATTGCTTTAAAAACTGCCCTGTTCCTTTGAGTGGTTGTGGCTGTCCGAAACACAACAAAAATCTTGCCAGTATTAAGAAATTACACTGGCAAATTGTCCTAAGAACACAATCTTATGCTTTCAGTTAAACATGTATGGCTTACAAGTCAAAATCAAGTTTAGAAGAACATTAATAGCTGCAAGTACATTCTCTATGATAAAAAATTATTTTTAATCAAATTAAGTTTGATTAAAAAAAAATTGTTGGATTAACTGTAGATGGGGCCACATTTTAAGACAGGAAACAATTAGTCTGTTAGCATAGAAGCTTGGAAGCTCATAGACACTACTATCAAGCAAGGGGAATCTCTGAAATCCAAAAGCAATTCTGATTAAAAGGAATTCTGATTAACGGAAAAACAGTATGTTTAACAGAGTATACAAAGGTTGTTTAGAAATGTAAAAAAGTTTCTAAAAATGTAGAAATCCAACAAAAAAATCACAACCTAAAAATCACAGAGTGATATTTTACTCTGGTCTCTACTGAATAGCAGTACCTGGAGGCTATGAAGACACATTATATATACTAAAAGAGAGGCCAGGACAAGCAGGAGAGTGTGTGTTGGTGCTGCAGGAAAAAACGACCCAAATTAAGTCTACACATACCAAGTATGTGGAAAATCATTTTCTCACATCACCATTATTCAGTTTCTATCAAATAGTTTCTTCTGAAAGAAAGACTGACTGTGAATGTCAAAGATGGTTTAATGTTGGGTGCAGTATATATGATGTAACAGTAAAGATCTTCAGATTTAGTGAATACTAATTTAAACAGACTTTAGTAGCATTTATTTAGTTCTTTCATTGAAAGTGAATTTCTGAATTTTCTTTTGTCTCAGAAACCTTGATGTGACAGATTGGTAAATTAGGGAGTAAAAAAGGTTACAGGGTGAGATCTCAAATTTACAATGATTTTTGAGGGACAGGGTGCACAGCAGCTGCAGTGAAATACTAGTTGCCACCTTCTGACACTCATCTAACATGACATAGCGGAAAAGGAGGTCTTTGACATCAGATATTCAGGAGAGAAGAATTCAGAGTGTGCAGAAATGTAAGGAAAAGTCAAACATAGCAACAAGAGCTAGCATACTGTGGGGTCCTGGAAGCAGTTATGGCTTCAGGGAAATGATGAAATATGAATTTCTAGCAAGCACTGTAGCTGCAGGCAGTAACAGTTGCCTAATGGCTTGCTCACAACCTTGTAAGGTTGTTATCCCCCCTGGAAACATCCCAAGGAGGAAGGGACAACTGCACTGTCACCAGCAAGTGGAAGTTAAAAGAAAAGTGTGATCAGATTTGTTGCATACAGATAGAAGTTGCAGATAGACAGGTAGGTCCCAAGACATTATGTCAGAAAAAATGAACTTGAGTCTCGATGCAATTCCAAGCATTGCAGTGCTTAGGATCTAATTTTATAACACAACCTGTACCTTTAGACAAAAAAACAATGGTAGCTCCAATACCACAAATGCAGATATCATACAAAAGTTAAGGATGGGAGAGGAGGAATTAAATCATACAAGTAAGAGATTCAAGACACTGTCCAAAATCAGATTAAGCATGTGCTACATTTTACCTCAGAGATGAGTGAGGCGTAAAACACCTAGGTAGAATTAGAGAGCAATTCAAGTTGCAGGACGGAAATTGTACTTAATTCTCAGTCACTTAATGAAAAGAAAATTGAATATATACTGATAAATGTTACTGCATTGCTGTGTGCCCTTAAAAGAAACCCTGTTGTTCGGACATATGTAATACAAAGGTTAACACATATAAACGAGCAAAGGGTTCCTTTTAAAGTCTGTTCTAATATTTCCCTTACTGTGCTAAGGGAATATGTATGGAAATATTGCTTTCTCATCTAATTCATGGGGTGTTCGGAGGATTAATTAGTTAATGTTTATGCAACACTTTAGAGAACAAAAGCATGGTATAAGCACCAAGTACTGTTGTAAGAAGTCACAAAAAGCAGGAAATAAGAAACCTTAATCTCATAAAAGGAAATGTTAGTTATCAAGTGTTCCACTCACTTGTCAGGTCTTTCATTCAGGGAGACCATTTTTATGTTCTTCTTTATGTTGCATTTCAACAGCAGTTAACTAGAACTAGTACTAGCAGGTCTTCATTATGCAGCTGAATATCATATCAGCTGCAATTATGCAGCTGAATATCATATTATTGTTACTCAGTTGCACCTTTTGTTTCTTTGCAATGGAAGAAAGAGTAGGGGAAAAGATTGATAAACAACATTTTGGTTGTTATCATCCCATCCAAAAGTCTAAAATCATAGAATAATAGAATGGTTTGTGTTGAAAGGGACCCTAAAGATCATCTAGTTCTAGTACCCCTGCCATGGGGACCTACCACTAGACCATGTTGCTCAGGGCCTCCTCCAACCTGGCCGTGAACTTCCGAGGATGAGGCATCCACAGCTTGTCTGGGTAACATGTTCCAGTGTCCCACCACCTTCATAGTAAAGAATTTCTTCTTAATATCTAATCTAAATTTTCCATCTTTTTATTTGAATATGTTCTCCCCCTTTGATTTATCGCTATCTGTCTACATAAAAACTAACTCTCCCCCTTTATACATAAGCCCACCTTAAGTACTAGAAGGCTGTTATGAAGCCTTCTCTTCTCCAGGCTGAACGAGTTCAACTCTCTCAGCCTGTGTTTGTAGTAGAACTGCTGCAGCCCTCTGATCATCTTTGTAGCCCTTCTCTGGACCTGCTCTAACAGGTCCATGTCTTTCTTGTGCTGACGGACCCAGAACTGGACCCCAGGTGAGGTCTCAGGAGAGCAGAGTAGAGGAGTAGAATCACCCCCCTTAACTACTGGCCACTCCTCTTATGATGCAGCCCAGGATGCAGTTGGCTTTATGCACTGTGAGCACACACTGTTGCCTCACGCCCAGCGTTTTGTCCATGAGAATTCACAAGTCCTTCTCCGCAGGTAAATAGTAAATAGTGGCAAAGAGTAAATACCACATACCAGAAGATCTTTTCAGTAGCACATTCATCATAAGTCAGAACTGCTTACCCTTTCAAAGATCAAGCACAATTTGTTAGCTTCTGAGCATGTTGCTATTTGCCTTTATGGGCACAATAGGGTCAAGCCCCAAAGCTGTGGGTGTTGCAGTAACTACATCTAAGCTTTCTGATCTGTTAGGAAAACCAGATGGTCAAGAAACCCATTCAAAATCAGATAATGTTTCCAGGTGGTAAAAGGAGAACTTGTCCAAAAAATCTCAGAAATGAAAGTACATTCCAACTTGGTTTATGCAAAAGGCTAGATTAGATAATTACTCTGGTCCAAACTGGCCACAGATAAGGTATTATGAGAGCAGGAACTCCTTCAAGCACAAGCTCCTCTCCTATGTAAACTGAGGTAAAGGATTCACACCTCTTTCTAACTTTTTAAATAAAATATTTCAAAAGATGCCCCTGATTTTTAATCTACACACAGTGAGGCTTCACTTTTCAGTTCCAGCATCTCACTCTCCTGACTCAACTAAATATATTAGTTTAATTTTATATGAGAGAGAAAAAAGGTAAAAAAATCATTAACAGCCATCAGTATTTTTTATTCTGCCTCACACTACATACCTTCCCAGTTGCATTTACTACTGGTTAAATTGCAGAATAGAGTTTTTATCTGTTATGCTCAACCATGCAGCACATATACCTGAAGGAAAGATGAAGTAGACGAGTTTAAAATGCCTTCAGGGTAGTGTTCAGTACCTCTGTTGAGATATCCCATTGCTTTACTTGCCTCATCAGAGTACCTCAAGTCAAACTGCTTCCTCCACAGGGGACATAAAAATCATCAGCTTTATCTGAAGAAAGTGAAGATCCTTGGGAAAAGAGTTAGATCAAATGGATTTCAGTGAGCTTCCAAGGCTCCTGGGCTGGGATGACTTTTAGTCTGCCTTGGACATCCTGTAAATTTAGTTTAATGCATAAAGTGCAGAGCCTCCCCTCCCTCAAAAAATTAAATTCCTGAAGAAAAGACATTTCTATCCAGAAATAAAACTGGATTCTCTCAGAAACTTGCTATCCTGAAGCTACATCATAAATTTTTATGAACTGGATCGCTTCAAGAAAAGACAGAGTTCAGCAGCAGCACTTATTTTGGTGTTAAATGACTAGACTGTAAATGAATCTTTTGGATTAGAGAAAACCCTAAAATGACTGTCAGATGCATCATGATTTAGTTAATTAACACAAGGGCAAGGCAGCAAAACAGTTAAAGTATTTTGCTTCAAATCTTACTGCTTGAATTCAAGACTCATTAGGGACTGTCTGAAAGTGCTGCTCCCATTTAAACTGGTTCCAAATAAATATCATCAGGCAGGAGACTTAAATGCTGATCTTTTTACTCCTTTGAGCATAGCTGGAAACAGGCACGACTGTACTTAACCCAAATTAATCTGTTAGGATGGCTTGCTTAGAGCAGTCTGTAGGTAGCCGTAACCCTGGGAACAGTAAATGAGGAATTTCCTTAAAAGCCTCTGTAACTGTAGTCTACTCAGTAACTACTGACCTTATGGTGACTGTAAGTTACTACAGGAGGTTGAGTGTTTCCCAGGCTAAGTTTATATATGTTCAAGATCTTGTTCAGTGCAGAGGCACTCCTTGGAAATAGTGAATCTTTTCTGGCGCTAGAGATAATATACTTAAGGTCCCTTTCTTCTTTTTCTTTCAATAAAACTCGGCCACCATTGATTTACCAGTTTCTAAAACTTAAAATGTTTGCACAGAACAAAAAAAAAGTTGAAAAGGCAACCTTGTCCATCTCCCTACACCCTAAGGAAGAGAAATCTCCTAAAAGGATTAATGGTTCCAAATGGCTGTGGGGAAAGCTGTAATCTGCATTTAAATAGAAAGATTCCCAAGTGCCCAAGTATTCATTTTTCTTTCTATAGCAGGAGGCAGAGCATTTTTCATGTGTACATTTTAAAGTTAAAAGGACACTGTGGTGCAGGTCTGTGGTTTATCTCACTAGTGCACAGCCAGCTGGGTATACCAGAATAATGCTGAAAGTTTGTCCTGAGCAACATCCTAAAAAAACAAATATGGGTAGAAGGCAGATTTGTGTGAGGGTTTTATTGTGCAGCTAATGTAGGAAACACACGTAATTATACAATGCAGTGTAAAGGTCTGGTTTATAGCGACATCTAAAATTGAAGAAAAATTCTCCAAGCAATATTAGTATAGGTAAGGTAGAGAGCAGTTCTTTAATAAAAGCTTTCAGATGCACAGAGTGCATAGGCGCATGTGAGTCTCCAGGGGTCATACAATTTTATAGTACTGAGGCATCCAATCTGAGAACTATCCACCCCCAGATCCTCCCCAGATCTGTCCCCCTGGCATGCCTCCCTGGAATTGAGTCGGAGGTCTCAAGATCTCTTTCCTCCTCATCTTCCTCCTCCTCACAGCAAACAATGTCTTTGGAGCTCTTCTAGGGTTCCTGGGCATTCAAGGTTGCTCTGGCTACAATGATATCTTATTATTCCAGTCTAGATGTATATGTCCCAAACAGGATATGCTTACTAGAGTCTTTTCCCTTGAGAAAAACATTAAACAAACCTGAAGAATTTAGAAAATTTTATATGAAGCATGAGAATAAGGTTTAATAACTGTCAACTGCTATTCTAAGTGTTAGAAACTGTACACTCATACTAAAAATTCATGTTTGCTACAAATCTTAAGAATTCCAAGGTGTCAATAGAAGCTCATGTTCAGTTGCAGCACCAAGAAGGGTGTAAATTGAAGTAAAGTCCTGGGCCAAGCTTATCTGACTTGTTGAATCCTGTCCCTTGCTATTACAGATTATTCATGCCTTCTTCACATAAGAAATGACCACCAAAAAAACCCAAAGAAACCCCCAAAAATGGTAACCATTTGTAAAAAAATAAAATCCATTGAGATTTTACAGTAGTGTACACCAGAAAAATAAAGCAGAACAAAGTCTGAGCAATCCCTGGTAAAAAGTCTGTGGAGGCCACATAAAATTGATGGCACAAAACTCTAGGGATTTAAAGGAATATGAGCAGATTTCCCTGAGTATGTAAAATCCCTCACTGCGCTGCTGATGAGTTAATATTCAGATAACTATGTCAGATGAAATTACTTAACTAGAGCTCTAATTATTTTCCAACCATTCAGGAAAAAAAAGTAATTCACTTTGGATAAGCAGGTGATTCTATCAGTCACTGACAGCTATATGGAGGGTGGCATACTTAAGTGTTTATATTTTTGCATCACTATATTCACACCCAAATTCAGATTGAATATGTGACATATTTAATGCTCAGTTCTGAAAGATACTTAATAGCATGAGTAATCCCATAATGTAACATGAGTAAATGTTTGTGGTTTAGAGACCCATTTAGATTTCATTCATATTATGTGAATTTCCACTCTGACTACGACCTGCCCCAAAATGGCTCAGGTCCCATGTGTTATATGTTTCATGTTTGGGCAAATCATTAGGGTCCTGTGTAGAGTAGGAGGTCACAGTTCTTCTCTTTGATGCAAAGAATCCCAGACAGCTGATGGAAAGTAAAACAGCTTTTACAGGTATTCTCTGCATGGAAAATACCTGTAACCCTCCTACTTAATGCTTTCTTCTGTAAGGTGAGAGATGTGGAGAGAAAAAGCATGTAAGTGACTTGTCTCTCTCCCTTTTTAGCCAGACTCTAGGAAAATATCTGTTACTGTTACATTTGGTATGGATCCTCAATGCTTACCTTTCAGTTTGGACCACTTTGGAGGGAAAGTGTCTTAGTTGCAAGCTAGGGACCTAAACTACAGGAATACAAAAGGCTGAAGCTTTTCTAATATATGTTTGCATACACAGTGGCAACCTCTCAGTAAACAAACCAACCAAAACTGCGACATCGTCAGTATTTAAATATCGATTGGATGTGCAAGGAGTTTCTGACTCACAGGTACCTAAATTGTTCTTAAGGCAACTGCACCTCTTTTGGATCCAGCCTTGTTCTGTTTCTGCTGGGCACTGCTCAGAAGGCTTTTAGAAGGAAATACTGCCAATTCTGGCTCCCCCCTAGGACTGGTTTCACTAGCTGCAAAAGTATTCACAAAATATTTGGCCAAAAGAGTTTGGTAGGAATCATCCAAAGTTACTATATTGTGAAACATAACCTACTTCTACGTCTTAATTTCTATGAAAGTCTAGCTATGCAGTATTTAAGTTTTCCCTTCTGTTCTTTTAAAGTACAGCATTAATGAAAATATAATTAAACAGTTAGTCCACTCTTTCCTCTTTCTCATCGTTGTATTAAACTTGTTTTTGGTGATTGCTAAAATATTTAAAATCATTAAAGTACTTAGCACTTTATTAACATACACCTGTTTTTTCCAAACTTCTAAGAGCCTGAAGGAGAGCTATGTAGTAAGATGAGTTTTAGGTACATGTTCATACCAAACCCCAGGCCCACAGCTGTGTTTTGAGCACAACTTGGTCAAAATCCCTCTGCAACTGAGCTTTTTGCTCATATATATGTTGAGGCAATTGCAGCAATTAGACCCAAATATTCTTGTGGACTCATGTGGACTTCAGTGCTGTTTTCATATATCTTGTGCTGAAAATTGAAGCTTTTGGACACACTCTCAGGCCTAGAAGAGTTTATGCTCCAAATACATAATAATTGTTGATAAGTAAATGTTTAAATATTAAAAATTCTAAAATATATGATGTTCATATCCATACTAAGAAGGATGTTGGTTTTCATACAGAGAATAATGTGAAAGTTTAATGGTAATTAGGTGAGATATGAAATTAAAATCAGTATTAAACTAACACTCCCTTCCTGGCCCACCTTCAGGCTGTAAAGTACAGAGGCTCTATTTGGGCATTCAAGATACAGCAACCCCAAACTTAGATCCCTCATTAATACAGACCATGACTTCTGCCTGAGCCACATGAGAGGACACATTCTTCCCTTCATTCTTCCACTGCTTACAAATTTCTCCTTTTTGTCTGACAATAAAGAAAAATGCTTAAAATGGAAACAATGGCACAAGAGTAGAAAAACAGTAGCTGAGGACTGCAAGGATGGCATCAGCCCAAAGTTTGGGACAGATTTTATTTTGCTGTAGGTGAACAGCCAACAGTGTTTATTTTAAAATCATCTTGACTTCAGACCACTCTAGGTATAAAATTCTGATACATGCACCTCTGCCTTGGGTGAGCTGATCAGTAATACTTATTTATCTATCTTACTGTCCTTGTTGCAGGCTCCTCATGTTTACCATAATATAATTTCATTTGGTTGTCAGATCACTGATTTTCTCTATCGTGATCAGAGTACACTTGGAAAGTTTTAACTTTGAAGGTTATTTTGCTTTTTGCAAAGCAAAATTTATTTAAGAACTGACTCAATTCAGAGCCTATCAAGGCAATATAGCAGTGATGAAGGTGCCAGCTTTAAGTCATGCTGTATATTTGGGTGACCTCTGAGACTTTTTTTATAACTGAGGTCAGTTCACTGTGCCTCAAAGCCCTGGGAAAAGACTGCTGTATGTCAGAGTGCCCTAGTAGCTCTCTGAGCCATGTGGGGAAAAGAAATCCAAGAATCCATGGAGAAGGCAGCCACTTGAGACAAGGTCATCTGACAGTGAATGAGTCTGATGCTATTGCTGCAGAGGAACATGGGCAGTAGTATACTCTTTCTTTGGTTGCAGTATCCAGAACATGAAAACTTTTGTAAATGACACCAAAAATCTTAGCAAAGTGAATATGTTTTACACCTGTGAAGGGTCATTTTGATATTTTACCATGACATACCAATAGCTGAATTCTTCCCAGATGTGGCTGACAGCCTGTTCCATGAGCAACATGACTATAATTGCTGAATTTGTGTTGTACAGTCCTGAGTTTAGTAAACTCCAACTAACCTTAGCAGTTTGTTAGAAGCACTTTTTACCACAGCTTGTGTTACAGATTTCTTTAAAACATTTTATTGGTATCAGACTGCAAGTCTCTCTCCAGTGGGTATAAGGAATTCTCCTGTATTTTAAACTTTGGTATCTGAATCCATGACTCAGTATGATCTCTTGGAAAAGGAAGTTTTATCTAAGTTAGAAACATGCATGTTTTGTAACTCGGATAACTTCTTATGAAAAAGCGATATATTTTTATTGTATAGGGGACACTGCTAGCTTGTAAGTGACTCATAATGCTCAGTGATTCAATGCCTGCTATGTACTTAAAATGTTTTGTGGACTACTTCATTGTGTTTGCCTGAGAAGTGAAAATTACTATAAAAATGTAAGTTGCGGTAATGGTGTTATTGTAAGACGTTTTTGCCAGCCACAATGAATGATTTCTAAATGCCACGGTGTGATTAAGCTGTAAGGCACAACAGGTTATATTACAGTGCGAAGCCCTAGGCTTGCTGAAATTATCATTCAGTAGCTCACCTGGGAATATCTCTGGGAGATTATAACATGACAACTTTACTGTTTTTAAAAATGAAAAAATGAAGTCATTAAAAAGCATTTTCTCCCAGAAAAGTGAAGTGCCTTCCATCACCCCGCGTGTAGTCATTAGGTCTAATGTGCTTTTTTGCAGAAATATTTCAAAATGATCCAGGATTCCCTTCTTTACTATTGTGGCAAAGGGAAGATTTGTTTCAGGAATCTTGTTTCTCTCTGAACAAAGGATGTATGCACAATTACCCAATATATCCAATTTCCAGTTTCTGCAAAACTGCATTACCAACAGACCCACTATGTTTTCTAAAATGTTTTCCTCCAAATTTCTTGCTATTTCTGTCCATAAGTTTTTCTTCCATATTTCTTCCTTCCAAGAACAAATAATACCAGAGACCTCACTAACTCATTGCCCTGTGGTATTGTTGATTCCTCAGGAGTTATTTTCAGTGGTGATGCCTTTGAAAACCTACAACGTAAGGTCAACTAAGTGTTTATCAGAATATATTTTTTAATTAAGCAATGCGATTGCTTAATTAAATTCCCCTTGGTTTGGGGAATACACACTTCTAAAAGAAGATACAAACTACATTTATGTGTTGATCACATACATGCTACAGTGATTCCAGCCCAGCAAAGACCTTTGCAGGACGTAGGTAATAGCTCAAGAGCATAACCAGAAAACGTGATTAAAAACAGGTAAGGTCTGGCCATGTAGCCCAGTCACTGGGCTTTTTTCTGATCAAGACACACTGCCTGTAAGTCCAACTCTCCAGCACAGCACAAGAACATTTGGTTCAAATTTCACCAGTGAACCTCAGGAATAGAAAAGCTTTTTACCTCTTCCCTCTACTTCAACATTGGAGGGCTGCTGGTTCTGAGATGAGTAAAGACCTGAGGTCTTGTGGACTAGTGTACAGCCCAGAGAAGACTCTGATGTCATTTTTGCAGCCTCTGGGGGAGAATACTTGACCCTCATTAGCCCTGTAAAAAGCAACTGTCCTCTCGGTAGCTCTGCCATGAAACATCTGCCTTCTCTGAAGCATCCAGTGCCCTGGAGAGATGCCAAGAGATTTGTCTCATAAGAAAAATGTAAAAATAAGCTATTTAATGCAAAGGAAATGATAGTTAAAAGTAAAGGCAAGCTTAGTAGCAGCATGTAAGGATGTCAAGAGCTAAGGCACAGAGGAAGCAGGTTTGCAGTCTTTCATTAAACCTTCTTAACAGGTTATAGTACATCAGACCTATCCAGTTCTGCACAGGTGAGATAAGCCATAGTGCTGTTGTAGTTTCCCCATCATTTCTTTTTTGATAATGTCCAACTTTTCAGCATGCCTGCACATCAACTTTTAAATAGGCTGCAAGCTCTTAAAGAACAGATTAGAGCAATGTGTGTGTCTGTAGTTTGTCTAACATCAATAAGATATTTGGAGGCTAGTATCTTGTATAATGAATACTCATTGCAGAGGCAGGAGTGTAGCACCTCTGTGGGCCCTTGGAAAAAAGTCCTAGCTGGGTTCAATGAACAGGGATTTCTTCAACCTGTATGCAGGGTTGGAAAATAAGTCCTTTTCAGTAGTTACACCTTCTAAACTCAATTGTATATAGCTACAGTAGGAAAAATAAAAGAAATAACAGACTAGATGCTGGCAATGGTTCTGTCTTTAAACACAGTTGAGGAATGGTATTGTTTACCCTTAATGGTTTTTGCTACAGGTAAACCCATAGTGTTAAAAATTTATCACTACTTTTCATGGTACAGACAGCAAGAGCTTATCCTCAAGCTGCTGTCAGAATGGATCATAATTATGGTTGAGTGTTTTCATAATGCTTCATGGGTGACAACACAAACACTATATCCATCTGACTTTTATTTCTACTTCTTTCTTCATTTGAAGGTGTTAAACTATTTGCAAAATCCCTAAACCATATCCTACAATTTAACTTTCCATTTTTTATGGAGAATTGTCCAATTTGAATAAAATGAAAATAATTCTCTGATATAAAGCAATAGCATATTCTGGAACTTGATACATGTGTGAAAATTAATTTGAGGTTTATGGAGGTTTTTTTTGCTTTTTTGGGGGTGTTTTTTTTTTGGTCTCGTAGCTTACATGCTGTTGCTAGAAAATTAAATTAAGATCAGTTTCCGCGATATAGTGTTGCAAAGCAGTTTAAATTTAGTAGTAGAATGGCTAAGGCTTAAGTAAGAGGGTAGGCCTAGAAAGCAACACTTTACAGTAGTGAGTTAAGCAGCAGCCTTGTTCGTGGGAATAGAATGTACTGAAGAAGTAGAAACAATAATCAAAAGATTTAGTCAAGCATGTACGTAACGATTTGTACCTTAGATGTGGTAAGGGTCTGTTAAACAGTTTCTAGGGGGGTAAGACAACTTAAGTAGATTTATGATTAGAGTAGATGATTGTTAATTGTTATAAACTACTGCACCTGGTTTGCTATAGAAACTGTAATTGTTTTAGCCGTGAGAATACATGTAAACTTGTTTGTGTATAAAAGCTGAACTGAGAACGAGGGTCGTTGGAACCCTGTCTTGGGGCGTTAGCCCGCAGGTTCCCGGGGCCCCGAATAAAGCACCCATAAACCGGCACTTTGTTGGTTTGTGTCTTTGTTTACGGGCAACAATAGTGTATTCCAATCCTGATTTTAGAAAAATACAGTTTACAGACATTGGAGTATATCACCGTGTAGAGTTGACTTTGAACATTTTGAGAAACAGTACCTTTTCACATTTTATTTTGGCACCCAAATCTGAGTGAATTATTTGTTTTGATGCAAAAGGCTGTAAGAAGAAAGGAGCTGCCATAATTTCCATGACATATATTCAGTACACCATTCCCTCTCCTTAGTGTTACAAAATTAGCCAGTTTGGTTAGATGTATCAGATAAGTGAAAGATAAGTGTACTGTAGCTCTCCTAGCCTCACAGTACTGAGACCTGGAAATAACATGTTCCTTTTTTTTTAGCTGTCCTCTGCCAACACAGACCTCTTCAATTTACCAATTCTCAAGCAGTTTAGCAGACTAATTTTTAAATGATTCACTGCTGGAGTTTCTACTGCTTCCCTCTAGAGACTTTATCACTCTGATAGATGTTACTGTTAGAAAGCACAGCAGCAGCCAGGCTCAAATAGCTTTTGTCCAGGTTCATCTCAATATTACTTCATAGGCTACATTACAGAAATCCCGCTCCTCCTTGGCCACCACATTACTCTTAGTTGCATTATTATAGTCTCTTGAAACTCACGTCAGGACTGAGGTGTCCTTGAACCATCCTTTAAGTACAAATGCTTTAAAAACTATTGTTTCTACCTTACCAGTTTGCAGTCTCTTCAGACAAGTGAAATACAAAGTGCTAAGCAGACAGAGGTAATATGAAAAGAAGCTTATGCAAATGTCTTGGTACTTATGAGCAGACAAGTGCACTGACATTTAACCTACCTTTTCCTTCTTATTTATGTTATTTTCTCATCAGTCATCACAGGCTTGTTAGTTGTAAATAAGTCAAAAAAAGTTACCAAGTCTAATTAGGGTCTCACGCAATGTCATTTCTATAGCCTCAGATGCTGGGTTTTGTAAACATTTTTTACTTGTACAAAACTACACAAACATACTCATGGTATTGATGCCTTAAGCCCCTAATGATTTTTTATTTTTCTAATATTGGTAAGCCTTATAAGTTTTATAAGTAGATTTCAAAAGCAGCAACCCTCCCTCCTTCCTCCCTTATCCCTTTCCCCGTAGTACCCTTGTTTACACATTCCTTAACCCCCTTACCCCATTCTATGCTCCCTATATCAATCCTACTCTCGAATACAGCAGAAATGTTTAGTCTTTTGTCAAGGCAAGGCCTAGATTGTTGGCAGAACAGCATATCAGGGCCTAAACCACAGAATGCGGTCAAGAATTAGGTAACTATGTACCCTTTGTGCTCTGATGATGGTGAAGATGGGATGAACAGGGGGTCCCAAAAAGACCCCTGACTCATTTTCAGGGGGTGGACCCGGGGCGGTCCAGAGTAAAGGCCACAGGGTGGACACATCTGGGATTGGATGGATGGTATTATAAAATGTAACATCTCAGGCACGGTCTGGGTGCGTCATGTAACATCTACTGCCTTGGCAAAATAAACCCTTTCTTATCTCACCCCTAATTAACTGCTCTGGAAATTTTTTTCAGCACTTAAATCCCACGGCAACAGTATATCACACAATACTATTTGGAAACAACAGAGGAGCCCAAATTACCCACTGGAATCCAACAAGAAGCACACTTACAGGCTTCTCGGCAAAAATCTTGGCCCAATATACACTTGTCACAAAAGCTAAGGTACACAGAATGTACACAGAAATTTGGCAAAAATCAGGTGAAATTATAGAATACTGTTCAAAACCAGTGATGTCTCCTTATTTAAAACAGAGGATTCAGGTCACAGGGCCTGGATGAAGGAAGCTGATGAATTAAGGAGAAAGGAGAAATCACATGCTCAAGATAAAAAAAGACTGGAAAAAGGCAAATAAGAATAGGATAGTTAAACTTGTAATAAGATGGATAAAACAAGAGACAAGAAATGAGTGAAAAATTGTATCAGGTATAATTGTTTTCAGCCAGAGGATATGGAGGATAAGGGACTATTATAAAGAATCAAATGGTCCTACAGCACTCAAAAATATGTTCCAATTTAAAATTAATAAATTCTTCTTCACATTTAGCCACACATACTTGACCTTCAAGATAAATTATAGTCTGTAAAAATCTCAAAACAAACACTGAGATATAAAACATGGCTTTGTCACTTTTATCTTGGATGTATGTATAACACTTTCAGTAGAAAATAAGGGATGAAGTGAAAAATATTCTGAATACAGGTTTATCAATCCGCAGGGGTGATTTAGGCTCGACTGTCCATCTTCCATCTTTTTCCATGCTTCACTAATTTTATTTTTTTTTATGAACAAAAGAGTTTAATAAAAACTAGAAAGAACAGATGAAATGGTTGATTTTAATTCACCAGATGTATAATGCTTTATGCTGATTCTCTCAGGATAACAAGAGAAGAAATTTGTCAGCCTCTTTTATCTAATTAACCAGCAGATCATGCACAGCAACTAGGACAAGGGTCAATATTGTTGCCACCTGCCTGGGAAAAGCTGTCCCAGTGACCTGACTACTGGCACTCTAGGGCAGAATGATGATGGTTTCTAAAACTCTCTTACTGTGGCTCTTTAACTACACATAAAATTATTAAAAATTCATTGCACACAGATATTTCACCTCCCTAGCAAGTACTCTACCTGCCAGGATGAAGCACCATTCCCAGGCACTCTCTGACCTGATTAATATTTAAAATATTTTATTCAAAATCAAATAGCTCCAATAAGTGAGATCAAGGAAGACCTGCTCATATGACCCTAGGAATACATTACTGTGTCCCTCTCCTAGGGGCTTGGGATCTCTTTACATTCCCTGCTCACAATGAGCCATGAGCAAATCTAAGATAGTGGCTCTTTCACAGATGTCCTAACTACCAGTTTGTGGAGTCATTGATATTCATTTCAGCCACTTTTGCACAAGAATGTCAATACTTTATACACAGTGGAATAAGATCAAGGGGATGGTGAGGGCACTTCAATCAGATTAGTGCTCCCATGAGGCACAGAAAGTAAATCAGAGGGTGTATGGAAGAGTCTGAGCTGATAGAACCAGCAACACTGTGGGTTTGCACTGAAGATAAAAAAGATTCTGTTTTTCTCAAACTACCAGATGATTTCTTTCCTAGCTCTGTCCTGTACACCCATCTCTAGGGGTAAGAGTTCAGGGTTCAGCCTCAGTTCTTGGTGACACCAGTGATCCCCAAGTGCCTGTTCTACACCCTTGTCTGATTGCAACTGAGCTGAGAACCAGGCAACATTTAGTACAAGCCACAACCAGCCCCCACTCAGTTGCTATTTCCCTACAGAAAGCAGCACTTGATCCAAAGTCTACTGAATTCAATGCAAAGACAGCTGTCATTTAGATCCAAATAAGAGAATATTTAGGGAAATAATGTTTGATTTCGAGATTTCATTTTCCAAAGGCAAATAACTAAAATACAAATACTTCAGAGTAAAAAATAGTGATTTTGACATTATAGTGAACCAAATCAAGCAGAAACCATTCCAAATAACAAGGTTTTCTCTTCACTGCGATACTCAAAAAGTCCTTTTCCTGTTAAAGTTGCAGGAACAATTCAGTCACCATCATCCTTATACCAAACCATATATGTGGGCTCTTATACACTTCTCTAAAAGTCATTAATTTTAATGTTAGTTGTATTACAGCTGTTTCAACTCCAAGTTGTTACAGGAAATATAAACATAAACATGTTTAAAAATTAATTATTTATCACAACAGTAATTTTAGAGGTACTTATTGCTATGTTCTACTGAAGCATTTTTGCAAAGTTTACAGAGAGGACAGTCTGCCTAGTTTTTAAAACATGATTTGGTCCTGAAAGATAAAACTGAATTTCATTTGAGTCTGGCATGAAGAAGTCACAAAAAAAAGAAAATTAAAACATTCCTATTCCTGCCATTTTACATTCAGAAAGAACCATGGATAATTATGTTCTTATGTGCCTAAGGTGTTGTCAATACACAAATATTGTTTTGCCTTAATGGATAGACACCTGCAGCAATTGCACTGACTGCTTCCAGATAAGAGAGAGAAATTCTCTTCTCAAACCCTTGCCTGTTCATACACTACTTTCATCATTAAATAACCTCCTCTGTTTCTCTGTCTAGGAGCGTAACACTATGTTGTAAATCAATGGTTACTTTATTACCCTATTTTAATTGGGATTCTTTTCTGAATTTATTTCAACCTTAATATTCAGTTAGCATACTATAGCATGATTGATATATGGAAGATTTTTATGTATGGTATGTAGAAGATATAAGGTTGAGATATATTGTTAGCAAATACTGCTTAGGTTGTGCCTCAGCAGAAATTACTGTTCCTATCCACTTTAGATTGCCTAAGATTCTAAGGAATAGTTGCTGAATTTGGTTCATCCCTAGCCTTAGCTGTGAGGACAAAAGGATTCAATGCATCCTGTCATTCCTCAGTGTATTCCAAGCATCACCTGTATAAATAATTTCTCTTTGATTGGTCTAATATTTTGCAGATGCAGAGCAAAAATATGTAGCCTGAGATAGCTGAATTCATTTCATAGCATTTTACAGTTTGGAATATACGGGCCATTGGTTTCTTTTGATTCACACAGGTTGAAATGCAATGTATTGTAAGAACAAAAATGTAGCCTGGATAATATTAAAATAAACTATTATATCACAGATCCAGGCAAAATAAGTTTCAACAAAGAGCACTAATTAAAATGTGCATCTCTGGGTTACTTAGTGATCCTGTCATGTGCGTTACTCTGACATTAAAATTTCTTGCTAATGTCAGTTATAAACAGTGATGCCATATTCAAAACTACTCTAAGTGATAAATTTTTCTCCTTCAGTTTCTGGATAAGCTTTTTGCAAGCATGCCTCACAGCAAAATCACAAGCTGGATTTCACTGCTAGAGCTTTTGCTCCCAAACTCATTTATTAGCCCACATATAAATGCTTGCATGAAAAGGAGTTGACAGCACAGTGAGGCATGAATTTCAAGCATATTCCAACTCAAAGGTCAGAAGCAAATTTCCTCTTTGAGTAGCAATTATAAATAGTCATCAGAGGTGAAATAGAATTGACATACTGGGTTATGCTGTGTTTCCTGTTGATTTTGAAAGGTTAACGTTCTGAACAAAAGAAGAAAAACCCCTATTCCATCTCTTAAAAAAATGGCAAAAATGGGATACCAGAGCACTTTTTTTTCCAAGAGAGTTATTCACAGACTCAGAGATTTAGGGCCAGAAGGATAGACCAAGGACACCTTTCTCTTCATATACTATTGCTTTTTGTCTTCCCTGTCAGTTACCTCAATATATGTTTCACACCCCAAAGAAATACACTGTAGAGACTGAGCAGTAGATGGTTGCCGATGTGTATCCTGGGGTCCTCATCATCTATAGGATCTGGAGGCTGTACAAAATTTCTCTCCTGAAAGTCTCCTTTCAAATTAGCCAAATTCAAGGTGTCAAGAGGGAAGGACCTCTAGAACCATAGATTTCCAAGAGTGTGTATCGCTCATCCAGGACATGACTTCAGGTAATTACCCAAATTCAATTGTTTATTTATCTTTTTTTTTTTTTTTATCCATCCATATGTCCCACTTGATTTGGTAACTCTCATCAGTACCTTTCCTTGGATACCACTCTTCTGTTCCTTGATTTCAACATATCATCCACAATATTTTTGGTGTCACCTCTGTCCTTCTTTCCCATGTATCCTCCCTCATCAGAAATCTACCCAGTTTCATGACTGTAATACCTGAACTCAATAATTATTGCTGGACAGAAACTAATGATAAAAACTACTTTCTTATTTCCAGTACATTTTTCGTAGCTGTAATGCTGGGGTCTGAAGAACAGGCCCTGAGCTGAAGTTGACCTACAGATGAATCTTCCAACCTAATATTATATTTAGCCTAGTATTATATTCAGTCATATATCTGCTTATTAACCAAGATGCTATATAATCCTTAGTAATGCTCTAAGAACATACATTTATGCTTGTTAGCACAGCATATTATTAATAATTAGGAAGGCTTATATGTGTTACAAACGTGTCTTTCTTTTTAGCCAAAGCCGCTGGAGCAGTAGGCCTCACATAACCACAACTGGTTCATATTTGAGATATTAATGTATCCATAGTATTGTATCTAAAGACTAGTCAAGGCCATGGGGATGTTTGACAGTAGTTAGTCCAAACTAACTCCCTGATTTTCCCCTGAGTCCTGGCTAGTCTTCAGGGGAAAACCGAGAAGAAAGACAGATTATTTTCTGCACCAATCGAGTGATGTAAGGTGGTTTGTTTAACACTATATGAGCTGGACCTTCTCATAGCAAAGATGGGGGCTTCACCCTACGAATGGATGCACTGTGTAGGATTTCCCTGTTACCAGGAACAGGTTCTCCTCACCTCTGCTGTGATCAGGGCCTAGCCAGGTGATGCAGGTCTGGATGATGGTAATGTATTATAGGGTTACTGGTGATGTATCTCTCTCAATCACTATTGACACTTTTGTAGTAATGATTAGATGTATTGCTAAATGTATTCTTTCAGAAACCACTGCTTTCGTAATTCTCTACTGTTTTGTACTACAGTAAATTTATACACTTATTCTTTAAAGATGGTGTCTGTGTTCCTTCAATCCATCCTTGTTCCCAGGACAAAACAGATTGGCAACACAGTAGTGTTTTACCACTTTTCAGCAAGAATACTTAGGAATATGTACAGCACTGAAGGGATAAAAAGACTCAGCATTGGGGCTCCTATCGAGAGTGAAAATCCTTGTGACTGTGAAATGTTTCATTAAAGAGCTGCTATAGCTGTTCCATACTTTGGCATTTAGGGGAAATGACATAGATAGAAGCCTTTTGCTTGAGATGACTTTGCACAGACCAACTACAAAACATATCATTATAAATTAAATTACTTTGATAAGTAACAGTGCTCACAACTACTTTGTCCTAATACTCTCAGTGAGAGTCTCTGAATATGGGGTTTATCTAGGTGACATCATCAAGAAGCCAAAGAAGGAAATTAAACATGTCCTAGATCATTTCTTCTGAACAGGCTTTATGTGAAAGATGATAAATAGAGCTCTGTATTTTCAACGGGAGGTTGCAGCAGGGGCAGTGCTGACAGGCTCTAGGATTTTTGCCAAGGTATTTATTTACTTGTTGTGTCATGACAAATATTAACCCACAATCTGAAGTCTCAACAAGCAGCAAAACCTCAGAGGGCCTGGCACAGAGGATCTTGCTGTGTCTGTGTCTCCTCTCCATGGGGAATGAGGTGTTCGTGTGTTTCATCAATTTCCTGACCACCTGGATTTATTCACCATGGAGATGAAAACATGTGCTTTTACCAGTGCAAAACTCAAGAGTTTTTCCCAGGACTGTCAAGTTTTTACAATGCTCCATACCTATAAACAAGTCAAAACCAAAGCATTTTTGATTTAACAACAGCAAAACAAGTTTTAAATATTGAATGACTGTGTTTGGGAGGAATATTAGCTTGGTTCTTTGTGTGCCAGAAAATGGCTTCTGTCAGACATTTGCTGACTAGAAAACAAAACAAAATTTTACAGTTTATTTGTAAAACTGTGTAAATTACTACCTAATTAAATGGTTACAGACTGGTGACTGCAGACATGTTATCATTTACTGAGAAAAGCTTTGCAGGTTACAAGAGTGATCATAAATAATAAGAACTATGCAATACATAATGAAAAAATTATTATATCCATTTAGGAAAATTTACCACTTTGGTTTGTGTAATCACTGCAAATGCTTTCACTTGAATGATAAAAGTGTATTTTTGCATGTAAGTTATTAGCCAGTGCAAATAATACATTGTTCCCTTTGCAGTCGGGATTTGAACAGTACTCACAGCAGTATTAGGAAGACACCAGCACTAGGCAAGTAAGCTTCTGAATAAATCACAGCAGAAATGTGAATAAGCCTGTGAGATGAGAGTGCCTACTTAAACTATCACTGAAAGAATATAAAAGTCTCTAGATCCAAATAATTTGTGCAATTTTATGTACTCAAAACACTGGATTATGTAGCAATAATTGAAACATTAAGTGTGCCTTTTTTGCCCACATTTGATTAAATTGCCTCCCTGAGTCGCCTCAGTGATAACTTGATGATACTCTGTGCTGCCCTATTCACAAAAAGAGCCAGGTCACTCTATTTTATTCCCTGGTCCTTTGATTCTCAACTCTGGGAGAACAAAATCACCACGAGATGACATTTTCTGAGCCTGATTCCCAACTGTTTCACCAGTGCTGTAACAGGAAGAAGGAATCAGACCTATTGTCTTCAAAGCAGATATTTTATTCCCAGTCCCTCATAGTAAAAGCCACTACAGTTTTTGAAGGAGCTGCCTGTGTCCTAAATGAACACAAAACATGACACATAAACTAATGCTTGGAAAAAAAAGTGAGATTTGGACAATGAAATCTGTTTTGCAGTGCATGTGATTGGAAAGAGACCAGGACAAGAAATCAAAAAACAGCACTATTAGGTCTACAGAATTCGTGATGCAGTTTTGCTAGGCTAAACATAGAGGCTTTGCACTATGGAACACAATAGGAAAAGGCACCAGTCTGCATCCATAAATCTACCTGATGAACAGTATTCAGTCTTAGAGCTAGCCTGGATGTTAATCTGCAAGCAACATGGACTCATATCTGGAGTGAATACAGTAAAGCATGTGGGCGAAGGAGGCAGCTGCTCTCACCAAGGGTCAGCAGGATAGCCTTGCTGTCCTCCTCGTTGCCTCTGCCTGTTAATGCTGGAAGGGAAGTGAAGGCTATGAAATAACAGAGAAGTGGGAATAACCGCATCCAGAAACCAAACCTTTGTTGCCAAATGTCTGTTGACATTGGTTTTGTATTCATAGGAAAGCTAATGGCAGAAGAAAATTTTAACTTTCCACTGGCAGCAAAACGCAATTGAAGATTGTCATATCTCCACCCTTTTTCACAATGTTTTGCTGAAATTTGCCTGAAATTCAATATGTACTGTTGTATTGGTCTTCTCCAGACCTCACCGGGTTTGATGCCAGAAATTTGGTCAGTAACCTTAAACTATCTGTGATAAAAAATGTAACTTGCATTTTTCATACTCGTTCTCTTATGAAATTAACACAATTGCATTAAAGTCTCATCTGTTCATCTGGCAGTTTTTTCCCACTTTACACATAGAGGAAATGTTTACAAATAAACAATCAGAAAAACATGCTGCTAGAGATAGGTTAAGTCTTAAGTAGTGAGGCTAGAAAGATACCTCTGACAATGGCTGCTAGGAATCAGCTGATTTCTCAAGATTTGTAATTGTACGTTTCATAGGGACTTCACTATTGAAAACACTTTGTGAGGATTTAGGAGGAAGGTTTCTCCAACTGTCTGTAGTGGAAATATAACAGTATATAAATAGAAAAATTTAATTCAGGGAGATAAGGGATGAGTGGAAAGATAATGAAATTAGACAGCATTACTGGACAAAAGAGGAGCTGAACACACAGTGCAAAGCTCTCTGCCATCTATTTTGTGTGTGTGACTTTGTCTTTACATTGCAAAATTGAGTGCTTAACTTTTCTGTTCTTAAACCATTTCATTGTAAGCAGCAAAGTGAGGTGGGACTTACAGGTGACACATGACAAGCCAGTGCTATTGCAGAGCTGTTCATGACATGGATCTGACTGTCCTCCCAAACTATGGGCTGCAGTTTCCATCTCATGCCAGTCCATGTTAAGAGAATAACATGTGCCAGGCACAACAGATGGGTCAACAGCTGGCATATGTGAGCTTTGTGTATCACTGAGTATTTCCCAGCCAACCAGATAGTTTTGAAAAATTTTCGGGGAAGACGTTAGAAAGCTGTCCAGTGCCATTTATAATGAGAAGAATAATGCTCCACAGAAGACTAGCTGCCAGAGCAAAATGTTGGCATGTGATAAATATCACAAAACTTGCAACTTTTTCAGAGTTAGCTCACCAGCCAAATTTCACTCTCTTCCGAGGAGGCTCTCACAGCTGTTTTATAAAAATAGAAAAAGATATTCACTGACACTAATGAACGCCCTTTATAATCAGCTCAGTACTTGAACCAAACCCAATACTAACACTCAGCCCCCCAACCTGACCCCATGCCCTAAGTTACTGTCAGGTTAGATAACATTCTCCAGCTGAGAGTAGGAGGACATTTCCTGGGAAGTTCGTTAAACAGACACCAGCATTAATGTTCTTCATGAGGTTATGGCTTCTTTTGAAACCATAAAAGTTCTTGACTTTTTCTGTCACCGACTCAGTAGAGAGGCAGAGGAAAGTGGCAGTTCAGTTCTACGGCTATTGGACAGTGTCAGTAACTTTTCTTCAGACATGTTAGGTAACATTCAAAAGAAAAACCTGAAAACCCAAAGTTCTCAGTCTCCAGGACATATGTAAATCCCATGTTGAGTGATTCTATAAGGGATTATCAATTCAAGCCCATTTTTAACATATATTCTCTTAGTTACTGTTAAAAAGATAATGACAATCCTATCAAAATATTTGGTAAGTGAAGTTAGTGAGGGACACTAGTGCATGCATCTGACATATCACATGCTCAATGTAATTCCTCACAAAGTCTATGGTCCAATGGCTTCTTCCAAATCAATCATGGGAAGTCTTCTCTGACACAGGGCTTCACAAAACCCAACTATAGTTCAACAGATGAGTCACTGCAGTCACTATTTTTCATATTGTCCACCAACATTTTGCTTGTTCTTTTACTGAACTTTGCTGCATTACTCACTTGCTGCTTACATTTATAATATATTCCTCAAAGCAAGAGCCAGCCCCTTGTGTATATTTGTACAGTGCCTTGCACAGTGAAGCTCTGGCCTCTAGGTGTTACCATAATATAAAGAATAAACAAAATCTGTATTTTGGGATATCCATACGTTTTCCAAGCACAAAGGTTTTGTGTCAGTAATATTTAATTAATAAGCATCAATTTTTTTAACAAGCAATAGCAGGGTGCTAAACCAATATTAACCACAGAAAAAATAATGTATTTTGCTTGTACCTGTAAACACTTAATCGAGGCTTACTGGAAGTCTCCCTTTATCACAAATTTTTTTTATTTCTTTTCTTTCATGTGAACAGTGTGGCAGTGGAGATTGCCTGAGGTATTAACAGAGTCTTGATATAATTGTGAGGGGTTGACACAGAGTGTTCAACCAAAAGGTTCTGAACTCCGCAACTTGCTTTTCCCATCCTTCTACAAACCTTGAATTACTTGACCTCTAGGTCATGCTACAAAGGACATCTTTTTCTACAAGGCTCTTCTGGGAAACCAGGGTGAGTGGGTTGTGCTGGATGGTGAGCAAGACCTTATTTTTCAGTACTTCCATAGGGCTTTTATATTATGGTGCTGCTTTTGACTTGTGTTTTATTTCACACACATTCTTTGACTTTTGGATAGGCTTGTTTTTTACTAAGTCTAAACTATAAATAATGATGCAGTAGGTCACTGGTGAAACTGCAATACTTATTCTTATAACAGTTTTAGCAATTTCTGAACAGTTTGTTCCCAACAGAAATAGGTGGTAGGAGGAGGAAGGGACACTGACTGATGTTGTGGAACACAAGTTTCCATGGAATTCCTGCCAGGGCTGACACTGTAGCTACCTTGTGTTGTTGTAGTGGACATTACATGAGTACTGCTATCTAGAACTGCAGCAGAAGCTGCATTACTTAACTAGAGCTTACATTACACACTATGAAAATTCAGGAGAGAAATCCACAGGAGGCCAATTTCATAAATAGCTTTAAACTGTGACTTTTGTTATGGTGCAATATGAAGAGAGCTCTGATTCCAGGAAAGCCATAGCTTGTCCTTAGGTCCTAATAGGATGAGTGGGACTGTTTGTTCAAGTTTCGTCTGGGTCCTGACACTGGTTCTAGTTCATCTAAGCCAGCTGAAATAAATGCAATGGTACCAGGTATGCTGGATGAAAACAAAAATTTCAGGTGCAATAGATATCCTGCAAATGTTTGTTTGTAAAAAGAGTTAAGTTTACGATAGATTACTTTGCTAGGAAATCCAGTCAATATGTTATAAACTACAGATCCTGGGGTATGTTGTAATGTGTAGGCATCCACCTTACTATCAGCAAGAAGAGTCCAACATCTTGTGATCTAACTCCCAAACAGCATCTATAAAACATGAGCTTTGAAATTATTTTATTTTTCTAGGTTTTTTGCTTTGGAGTTTGCCAAGATGAATGGCTAGTGCAGTCTTATCCAAAGACAGAAAAGTTTTTGCTTTGTGAATAAATTAAATACTATCTAAACTGGCTTGCAATCCCTTGATATAACAGACCTTCTGAAGCTACTTTTTGTTTAGGCTTTTCTCTGGTCTAGGACAAGGCTGCCTTTGATTTTGTAAGTGTATTACTTCAGTGTAGCTAACACTCACATTAGTGGGAGTAACATAATTCTAAAATACATTGTGTCCCTGTTTTTATTCATTATTCAGGATAATAGAGACAGAGTGTTTGGTGTTAGTTAGGAATTACATGGGCAGTGGAAAACTTCTGTCCCTGACCTCAAGAGAAAGAAACTGCTGTGAAAGTACTTTCTTCCTCTAACACAGTTTTTAAGTATCTGGATATAGTCAGGGAAGATTTCTAGGTTTTTATTCAACTTTTAGTATTTCTATAGCTATTTCAAAAGTTTCATTTTCTTCACTCAGTGCTTGCGAAGAACATCACCTACTCCATTACTTCTCCTTTTTCATGTGTAGTCCCCCTGCTTTACTAAGAAAGCCATGCAGAGCCCTCCAAACTCCAAAACAACAGATTTTTGAGAAGAGCTGCAAAACCAAAAATACCTATATATCATCATGCCACCAGAAACATTAGTCAGAAGATCTGAATTTTTAATCCGAGTAATGGAACTTATAGATTTTTATGGTATTCAACACAGTAAATAACATTGGGACTGAGGAAGATCTCTCTGCTTGTAAAAGTCCAGTTATATTATTGCAATTCTTGAAACTACAGCCAGTTCTTTCCACCTGTTAGCACCTGACTGTATGGTATGTCCTGTCTCCATCATGATGGGATACTGGCAATTATGTTGCTGCAGGAATTCTCCTGCTCCTGTAAGTGAAGTGTGGTCATTGTCCCTCACCTCTGAATCAATGAGTATTGAAATTTCAGCACTCTGGTGACTCTGTTTGTGAAATGTTCAACAGCAATTCCTTGATTTGTTCTGAGTAAGAAAATAGTGAATGAAGGTTGGTATTTATTAGACTCATAGGAGAAGGAGACCAGTAGCATTTTCCCCAGTGGCACTTTAGACAAATGAAATATATTTATGCTTGGTGGAATACTTAAAAGTTCTTAAAGTGACAAGTCTAAGCACAGTTGGCTACCACTTGAACAAACAGGTGAAAGGCAGTCATTCCATTTATCCAACTCCTTAGGAAACTGAACTATTCTAGGTGTCTAAGACCTGGGCTACATAAGTGAAAGGCATAATTCAAAAGCTGTACTTTTAAACCAAGTCATTTGCAAGTAAACCAAACATCCTCTATCATGCTGAAATAAGAACACACCCCAGCAGATTTCATTGACTTAAATTCTGTCATTTGATGAAACCTTAATTAAAATGGCACAATTTAACCTTATACAGAATAAGGTCTTTCTTACGGCAAATGTCATATCATCAAATTATAAGAGGATCATGACTTTCCCCTCACCCCTTTTTAGTGTCACTTAAGGGTAAAGCAGCTTCAGGAGACAAGAGTGGAGAAATCCTTTCCAGACTTCTAGATGCCCAACCAGACCTTACCTTCATCTGCAAAGAGGAGCTGTCTTTTGTATCACTTCATGGTGAAGCTGAACATTTTTTAAGAACAAAAAACCTCTCCGCTCCGGACATTTTCTTAGACGTACATTCCAGTACAAGTTGAGCCTCAGGGCATGGTGTGAGTTGGTTTCTCAAGAGAACAGAACTCATGGAAGAGGGAAAAACAGAGAGAAATAAGAGCATAGCACTCCTCCCACATCATCAAACACCAGCCTTTCCTTCAAACAGAGATAAACAAAACACTGGGTGAGCAATGAGAAAAACAATAAATTTACCACAGGGCAATAAAATCAATTGTAATAGTAACTATTACTACTGCTCAGAAAATATTAGGCTGGATTTCTTTGTTTGTAGATCCAACCAAGACATTAGTCTCTTGTGCTTTTAGCTACTAAAGGCTGACAAAATATTATGAATTTAATATTAATATGCTGAAATGAAACCAAAAATTGAATCCTTTCTCTGAAACAGAACCAAAAATTGAACCCTTTCTTTGACTTATTGCAATGTGGCAGCAGAGCACAACCGCTTCCCACTTCTTTTTTTGCTACCTTGTATCCATTTCCCTTGCACAGTAAGAAGTGTTTTGGGAAATTGGAAGCCCAGTTAGTCTTGTTTTATTCTGTATGAAAGCATGATCTCGGTGATTTAAAATATCATCTTTGGGCCTTGTCAGTTTTGAATACATACAGGAGCAGAAGCAAATTTTAGATAGCTAAAATTTAATGGGAAAACCCAAAAGCAAACCAACCAAACCAACAACAACAACAAAATACGAAACCACACAACAAAAAAAAATTCAATGGGAACAATATCATTTCCAAAAATAAGAAATTCAAGCATTTGGGTTACCTGAAGACAAAAAATAAGGTTTTTTTAATTATTATTTCAAAATTAAAATAACATTTATCCAAGGCCTCTCATTTAAGATTTTTTTAAGAAAATAAACCAACTTTTTTAAAATTCCTTTTAAACATAGTAGTTTCATTTCAAAATTTAAAAAAAAGGATTTAAAAACCCCTATGTTATTAATAAAAATTTTTTTTCTTATCAGTGCAAATAGGTTTTTCTTGCTTATATTTTCTCTTTTATCCATTTGTCTATAAGCTGAAGTATTGCTACATACTTTGTTTTCTTTCTCATTAAAAACATATAGAGTGCAGATCCCTCTGATCGTTGGTTTAGACAATCTACCCAATAGCTGCCCCTGATCCCAGTATCCCCTGTTGCAGGCACTGGGATATGTGAGACCCCAAAACCTCAGTCTTACCTCAGCTGCTGGTACTCAGACCTATGGCCACTGCAGATCCCTGCAGTAACTGCCTATAGACATGCAGTCTATCCTATAGCTGCCCGTGATCCTTGCTCTCAAAGAGCACAAGCTCACACATATGCAAAGTGCTCTCATATGACCCCCAGGCTCTACAGCCTCTCCAGCACCTGACCTGGTCCTCCTGGTACCCCCAGTACCCAACTCCTCCAGTTGTCCTGCTCTCAAACACACACATACAGCTGGCTCACAGGCCACTCATCCTACTGACCAGCTCAGCATTCACCAGTGACCACATATTGACACGCAGCCCCTCACCCACTGCAGACACACTGCCTCCTCTGACCTGTGGTCACCTCTCCAGCGCGTGCCCCCCACTCCCATACACACACATATGAACTCAGGTAGAGAGCCCCCCACCAAGAAAAGAGTTAGGAAGGAAATGTGACAAGAAGCAAAGACGATCTGGGGAATCAGACAAGGGCACTGGCCAGCCACCTGCTTTCACAACTGGTTCCTTTTGTCTCCTTTATTTTGCCATGCCCAGACCACCTTGATGCCTTTTTCCTAACCCTTTGGTTCCTCCCATAACCATCCTATAATAAGTCTTGTGCAATTCTCAAATGCTCTTTTCTTTTATCCCAAAATGAGACCATACCTCCCAACAGTGACCCCTCAGTCTGAAGGCGACCTCAGGACAGCGTCTCCCAAAGATTTATGGTGGTAGATGTCATTTCCACCCATGGGGCGATGTCCTCCTGGGGTACCCTAGTGGGTTGGGTCAGTAACTCCTGTCTCTGGCTGGGTTATTGGGATTCCCCTACTTGCCATTGTTTGTCTGTGCTCCTTTCTGTGTGTAGTGACCAGTTTCTTGTCACACATCCTAAAACTACTTAGTATAAAAGGATGGTTGGGTGGTATTGGAGTCCAAAAACTCCTACTCAGAGTGGAGCTACTCTTCAGTCATGTTCACAGTCCCACTTCTGGTTACATCTCTTTAAGCATTTCAGCAGTGCTTTCCTTTGTGTGGTTGCTTGAAGAATGACTGCTGGTAACACTGACTAACCATTTTAAACAAAATAAAATAAAGTATTTAAAAAAATATTTCTGGTTTTTTTTCCTCCTAATTGAAAATATTCACCAATGAATTCAGGAAAGAGGGAGCAGGTGAAAAAGCTGTGTTTATCCTCAGAGATTTTTTCAGTGGCTGAAGTATCAGAAACAGTTGGCATCTGGCATGATGAAGTTACAAACACCCTGGTTGGTGTGCTATGGGCATATTATCTTCTCTCACAAAAATATCTGCTATACTGTACCAGTCTTCACTACGTGAGTATTGAAACGTTTCTACAGAGCATTTGGAGTGACAGTTACCAGTCAAGTTTTCATGTTTCAAACAAAATCTTCTTTTACTGAATATTTCCTTTTTGGCACCTTTTAGTTTCTGCTAACCCCTCTTGTAACACCCATGCTTTGCTCCTCCATGTTTATCAGTCTCTCTGCTAGAAATGGTTACAAGCACAGATGCTGCAGAGTTGGTGCAATTCTTCTGTCATTTCTAAAAAGAAGTCTTGTTATTTCTGCTTTGGCAGAATTACAGCAAATATTGCTGTGGCTGGCCACTGAGCCAGGAAAGTGAGACAACCGGGGGAAATGGGTTGCTGCAATACAAAATGAGAACCGCCAGATGATGAAGGCAACCATTGACCAGCTACAGAGAGTGGAGTGGTGCCCTTGGGCCTCTGAAACAGCTGAGAGTCCATAGGAATTCAAACTGAGTTATCAGTAAAACCATGAGAATTTTTCAGTATAGAAAATAAAACCTCTGGTGGTCCTACATGGTATGGCATCCAGTTCTGCTCATGAACAGCAGCACCAGAAGACAGACTCAAATTTCTCACCAACTCGTTCCATTATGGTCAGATGCAACTCTTTTCTTTTGATTAAAAGTCTTGCTCATTCATCTTTTCTTGGCTTGGTCAGCTTTTGAATAAGGATCACTAATTGCTGTATTTATTCAGGACCTAGGGTTGCACTGTGGAACGAGGTAAGGTAAGATATTTTTAGATTGGCAAACAGTCTGAGGGTTTATTTAAAAGATTTTAAAAATTAAGAGTGGATATTCCGTAATTCATTGTTCTCTTCCGAATCTTGGTTGGCAATTGATAAGCCAAGAAACCAAAGCAATCAATCAAAACCCACTAATGCTTTTGTCTTGAGTCCTTCAGCCACTTCAATAACTGCATCCTCCTTTGGAATACAATGTTCCATCTTACACACATAGCCATATTTCAGTATTTTTACTGCATGACTGCTAGTATCAACAATGCTGCTCCCACATAAGACATTGTGCTGTACCATAAAGGACTATACATCATGGAAGTCATCTGTATTTGAGTGACATGAGCTATAAGTTACTTATTGAACTCAACTGATGCACACAGGGCGTGTATAAACAGAATTAAATATGTCAAATTCTTTTTTTTTTTATTTTGCACTGAAAAAATATCAGTCAACTAAGCTTTCCACACAGTGTCCCTTTATACCCTCGTGTGTCAGGTAATGAAAAGAACAGTTTTTCTGATCAAATATGACAATATTATATTCATAAATTAAAACACATATGATTTAGTCTCTCTTTTCTGATCTGGAAGTAGAATCTTCTTTATCTTCCTTTAAATCGTAGTCAATATTTGGGTTTTATCTACTTATAATGTTTCTTTTCATCAAGGTCTGAAGTATTTCTTATTTTGTCTATTTAAAATCATGAAACTATAAACTTTTCAACCATATTTCAGCATTGAATTTGTGTTGAAAAATCATGATTGCTACTTTGTGCAGCGCCCATTTGCTCTTCAGTTCCAGTACTTTCCTATGAAATTCAGAAAAAGGATTTTCTCACCAAAGGAGAAGGATCTGCTTATTGAGATACAACTCACTGAGATTTCAAAGATTCTTGGGGGAAACATTAAGAATTAAAATTCCCCATAGGACCACCTGAGTCAGTGCCCTGTCTCACAATCTTTGGCAAAGATGATGTTCAGATACTGGTTTTAATGTACATTTCTGTATTCCTTTAGCTATTTCTTCACCCTTTTTTTACTTTGGGTATGCACATTACAAGGCTTGAGCCATGAAAGGGGCTACTTCCTTTCATACAAACAAATATCTATCAGCCACTGTTTTCTGATGATAAAGACACTACTTTATTTTATGGAATCCATGCTTTTACATGTCTAACATACCAGGTTTTACTGTATGATTTTATATACAACTATGAACTACCATTTGAAATAATTTTCTTATACAGCTTGGAGAATTACTGACTTAGTTCATGCAAGCAGCTGTTTTAATAATAGATTTTGTACATTTCCTATAGTTCAATAGAGTAATTGATTATAATAAATCTCCAAAGTCTGATGGCAACCTACCCTACTAAAGAAAATGTCTGATGGACCTGGTAAGACATCAACTCCAGCATCAGCCCTTCAGTGAAGGGAGGGGGCAGAGAAGAAATCATACACAATTGGAAACAAGGACTCATTGCCAAAAAAACACATAGAAGAATAGCACATGATGGAGGGATAGGCAGAAAATTATATACAGCTGGAAGAAAACATAAAAAGCCATCAGGAAATGCTATGAAATGCATTAAATGTAATAACAGGATGAGAAAAAGAAGGGCTTGTTAGTTAAAGGGAGAAAGAGAGCTATTGTAGGTGACAGAGAAAACCAAAGTTGTCTTGCTTCAGTTTGGTTGTTTTATTCTATGTAAAGAGATTAGTTCAGATCAGTCACTTAATATGGTTAATATTAATAGCAAGGGATGAAGAAAACAGGCAATATTAGGGTAAAAAGACATGGTCAATGGTACTAAGATAAATTAGATTTTTTTTAAGTTATCATTCCCTGATGAGAATCACTTAAGGCAATTGGTTTAGGCAGCATTCTTGGATGACTCGTGAGGACTCAGCAGGCTGAAAAAGGCAAACTGGTATCCATTAGGGGGAAAGGGAGGCAGAAGGGAGAAAAAAGATTGAAGGAGGTATAAGTTCAACAGAATATGTAACATTGATGTCTGGAAAAATAATAGGAACCATGTTATCAATCAATTTGCAAGAACCTCAAGAATAATCAAGTAATAATGAACAGCTAACATTTGTTAGTCATTACCAGGTTTAATTCAAAACAGTCTTGTTTCCTCTTAATAGGATAAATTTCCAAGAAGACACAGGAAAAAGTAGATGTATTTTGACTTTAGCAATGTTTATGATCTAGTTTGATAATAGTTCTATAAGCATAATTAGAAAAAAAAAAAACACATCAAAACCAAAACCAGCTTGAAGAACAGTTATTGAGTTTAGTCTCAAAGTAAAGAGATTGTTTTATCTTACACAGAGGTCTCATCTATCATATGTTTGTTATCCAATTACTATTTATGACAGTGATATAAACAAAGGAACAGAAAAGTATATATCTTAAAAATGGGCATGACACCAAACCAAAGATTTTGGAAGTGGGATAAGAATCTAAATTAATTTCATAAATTGAAGAAATTATAAATACGATAAATTCCATAATTACAAGAATAAAGGACTACATCTAAGTAGGAAAAATCTTATTTAAAAATTTATGTTGGGCAACAATTATCTTGAAAACTGCAGTGTAGAAAAAATTCTGACAATTACAGTGGAATGCATACATCACAAAAATATATGCTGCTGAAAGACAAATGACAATTTAAGAGGCATTCTTTAGAATGAGTTTTGTGTACAAAACAAAAGGCAAGGAATTACACCTTTTCACTCAACACTGCAAAAGCTTGTAATGAAAGATCATGTCTAGAATAATTGGAGAAAAAAGTAAGATGCAAGAGTAAGAGTCTCAGAAAATGAGATACGTGTGGGAAATTTTTTTAAAAAAACCAGACAAACCACACTCGTAAATAAAATAAAAATTAAAATTAAAAAAAAAAAAAAAAGAAGGAGAAAATACTGGGAAAGAGATGATATACAATAGGTTTTTCCAAATAAAAGAGAAATGTTCCATTGCCTACAGGTATGGGGTCAGGAAACAAGCTGAGGGTCTAATCTAAAACTCAGAATAGATGGAAGGAGAAACCTTCAAAATATAATAATGTTTAAACAACAGAATGTGTTTTTCAGGACTTCACACCAGCAATTCACAAACAATTTCATCAACATCTGCCAAAAGCTGTTACCCAACAGTAAGGATCAGTTGGGATATTCAAACCCAGTAGCATCAGCTGTTTCTTCATGGCCAGATCCAGCTCAGCAAAACTGGTTTTAAGAATGGACAGCACATTTGAATCCCCTACAGATTTGTCACTGCATGGTTCCTCTGTTCTCTGATGGTCTCTAAGGTAAGAACAGCTTATCAGAGAACTTATGCAAAATAAAACATGCTGAGTAAAGTCATCAGAGATATTTGTGTAAATACCTCAATTTTTTAAAAGATAATGGGAAGGGCTACAATACCTCTCTTCTCTGTCAATAGGATAGGAAAGGTGCATTCAAAAGAAATATATAAGAACCTTTCTGCACTTATTCACCAAAACACATTTCCTTTGTCCTAGCCCTTAACAAGGCAACAGGCCTCCATTTACTGTGTAAAACAAAAAAAAAAAAGAAAAGAAATGGTGACACTGAATTGAAGGAATGTATTGGGAAGTCAGATAAGATCATTCCATTAATTCATCCACATACTTCACACAGTCACTTCAGAGAAGTCTCTTGTCAACAGTCGGAACTGTGGGGCAATATTTTTTTAATCTATAATTAATCTCAAATAAGTCACTGTTTTAGAGAAAGAGGAGCCAAAGTGCCAATCAGACAATTATTTTATACATATTTGAGTAGCTGAGCCAAAAATAGCCTTTTTGTAAAGTAGAATGTACATTTTTATGCTGTCATTACACATCATCAATGAATATTTATCTTTAAAACAATAAATGATGAGAGAATAGCATTAAAGTGTCAAAAATAAAGTGGGGAAAAGTCTTGCTTCATAAATATATATATATGCAGAACTAATTTCCAGCTCAAGAGAAAATTAGGACTACTTCTATTTCCCTAACCTCCCCCTGCTCCTCAACAAGGAATATCTTGATGTTCCAATTTTATGTATGATATGTTTATTCATAATTTTCCTTATTTTATTTTCTTTAACTGTGTTTTATACTCCCTCTCTTTGTGCTTTGACAAACAGCTATCAGCATAATAGTGTCTGGAACTAAGTGAATGCCAGGGAGCAGATGCTTGAAATGAAGTTTAGGCAACTGGAAATGCAGAACAGTATGTTGTCTTAACCATTTAACTCTTTCTAGTATCCAGAGAACTAGAGACCAGGATTATACATTCTATGCATCATAACTTTCTAATGCTCTTTATCAATTCATTTGTGTCTGTAAGAAGACACCTGTTTACATGGGCTTTGCCTTCCTCTTCCCTTCTTTTCAAGCCTTCTTTTCCCTTCATCTTTCCTAGAAGTAAACAATTCATGATAGAGTCAGCCATATGGAGGAAGCAGGGGAGGCAAAATCCTTCTGAGAGGAGTCCATATGGTATGAATAGAGACCATGTATTACAAAACATGAGGTACATGAAGTGCAAAATTTCTACCTATTTGAAGACTTTAGCAAAAAAGGTGTCTGGCAAAATATGTCCCCAAAAGACATGGTGGTGTCTTTTTTTCCAGCTGCTAGAAGAGGAACTCAGGTCTACAGAATTTCCACTAGAATAATGAAAGAAGGATCATCTTGTAAGAAAGGACTCAGGGAAAAAAAAAAAAGAACCACACCCAAAAAAAAAAAGAAGGTAGTTTTTCATCTGTGATTAACACAAAGAGATGGTCATTCTGCAAATTCACTGATACTGGAACTGTCTTCAGAAAAGGCATCCAGCTTCTGAAAACGTAGAATGACAGGAACTGGTTCCTCCTTACTTGGTGGACCATTAGGACCAAAAAGGCTGAATACTTATGCAGAGGAGCAAAAATTCTCCTAGCCTAAGCTGTTTCACCAGTTATTTGAATATCAGTTGATTGGAAGGTGACATTTTTTGCTAAATCTTCATGTCATAGGGCATACTTGAAACAAAAGAGTGACATGTATAAAGTTAGTACATTCTTTAAAAGTGGAAAACACAACCTCAAAGATTAGTAGAAGTTTGAGAATTAAGATTATAGCAATTTGTTAGTAACCAGACACAATTATTCTGGAAAAAAATAATTGATTAAGCTACCAGGAGAAACACATTACAAAGTATGGAGCTAGTTAAATATTCCACTATATTTATCATCAGTTTCACATAGATCAGTTCATCAGTTCAGACTTCTTGATGGATGAATGAAGGAATCATGCTTCAAATTTAGACTTAAATTTCTTAGATATGCCTATATTAAGAAATAGTTGAGACTGGTCGCTGTGAATATATGCTTTAAAAACAAAACAAATACAGATGATAACCCAGCACACTGGCAAGTTTGGATCCTCTGGGTAAGATTGCAGTAATTTATTATATTTTAATATGGATATGTTGCTTGGTGGGACTATTTATCTCTTAGATTTGTAACAAAGTGAACAAACAATTTTATGAAGGAGGTAAGCACATGTATCAGCTTATTTCAGGAGGTGCTTCTGGTTTTGTGATTTGGAGTACGTTACAGCTTCAGGAATCAGCTCTAACAACAATAGCAGCAGTAATAGGCTGCTAAATTGGCTAAAATTTGTATGAAGTGTTCAAGTGAAACTATGGATTTCCTTGAATTTTATTGAAACCATTTAACCGTAAATTACCTAAATCAGCCTAATTCAGTTTATATTCATCCATTCTGCATTAATTTATACCTTTTTGACCATAGACACAAAAACCCCCCAAACCAATAAATCGATTTAAAGGAAAAAAAGTAAATAAAGGCCTCAAATGAATGAAACTATAATTTGAATGAACCACAATCCTGGTAAACAATACCGTGAAGAAAAGTACTGTCTTCTATATAGGATCTTCTGTATGTAAGAATCTAGATGGATTTCTAGCTACCAGATCACACAAAAAGGAAATGAAATTGGGTGTCACAGAAATTGAAGTAACAGGACATTATCGTCACTTCTCTTAATTTACAGAATGTCAAAACCGATCTACTTTAATTTCAGTAAAACTAAAGCAAATCATCAGGCAGGTCCCAGACCTGGCATATCCAGGCCTGGTTGTCCCTGTCCAGCCCCTTGTGCTTCCTCCACCTTGTCCATGGGCCAAGACCTCATTTCAAACCCTTGGTGTGAATGGTCCCTGTCCCAGTAATGCCACAGCACTGCCTGTCTCCAGCCATTTCTTCTGGATGAACATGGATCTTCAGTATGTGCAGCCTGTCTCCTGGATGACCACCTCAGTCATACATTGCAGCATTTTCCCTGATCTCCATCTGCATTAGCTCCTGACAGAAGCCCCTGAGTAGTCCCTGGCCTGGTTCTTTGCTTTCCATTTCAGGGACTGTTGATGGGCACTGTTACAGTCCCCAGCTCTGCCAACCATGGCCATGACCTATGGGACAGCATCCATGAATGAGGGTCCATCTAAGATCCCAGCTTGCTGCCTCCAGAAGCACCTGGTGCTCAACACGTCCTGTCAGTCTGGAGGGTGAGAAGAGGGAGCAGAGAGAGAAACCATCTTCACTTGGAGCACTACATGGAAGTTGCTGCTCTAGAGTGTAAAGAGAGGCCTTGTCTTGCCGTCACCTTGAGCTGCTTCGATGCAGCAGCCTCTCACAGGCCCAGATCTTCACGGTGCAGGATCTACCCTGGCTCCCCCCATCCTTGCCTCTGCTCCCAGAGTTTGCCTTGGTATTCAGAGGACAGCATGGTCCTCTTAAGGGCTTCAAACTCAGACCTAAACAGGGATTCCTCAGGTTTTTCAGTCAAAATGAACCAAGTACTTCTCTGTGAGTAGGATAGGGGAAGAAGCCTATGTGTTGAATACAACACATATTTATTAATAGCTCAATTTCATACACTGCAAGAAATGACATCTAAAAGGAAGTCGAACCAGGGAAGAGGAGGAAAGAAAGTTTAGATGCTGCTACAGCTTTGGCTAATGGAATCAATATTGACAATCCAAGAGACACGCTAAATAAAGAAATAAATTGAAACTACAGTCTACATCCTTCAGCTAAAAGGAGTTTTCCCATGTCCATTCTGAACCAACTGGGCCAGGTGGTTTTTTTTGAATAATTCTTCATGTCATGCAAACTAAAGAAAATAGGAAAATAAAAAAGTAAGAAGTGCTAGTAACTGTTTGGTGGGGGTTTTTTGAGAGCTAAAATCATACCAAGAAGAATTACAATATTAGTTTATCCCTGGGATACCTTTGAATGTAATTAAAAAAGTGTCATATCTCTACAAGAAAAATGAAGTGTTTTTAATGTATGACTAAAGGTATTGAAAGATATAATTATTTGCCTCCCCTGGCAACTTTGTTCTACAAAAGGAACAGTTTCATAGTTTCTACTTTAGCTCTCACTTCTTTTATAATATTCTTCTCTTCCTGTTTCATCTCTTCCCTATATTAGTACACAGTACTATTTGTCACTCTGCCAGGTCTAAGAAAGTGATACATTTTGATGTAATTATTCTTTTCCTTTCTGCCTTGTACTTTTTTTTTCTTCGCTATCTTATTTTCCCTATATTTCCTTAACTCCTTCCCTCTAGGCTTGTGCATAATTTCCAGCTACCTTCCCTGATTCTCTATTTATTTATCCCTTTTCTCTCCATTCTTTCTTTTTGTCTTCCGAAAACCCAACTTCTGATTGCTTTTCTGCATATTTTGTCACTTCCTTCCTAATTTCTTATTTTCCTTCTCATGCCCTTTACCTTTGTCATGCTCAAGAAATTGGGCAAGGAAGGCAAGAGATCAGCATGCCTGAGTCATGAACTGCTAGTCAAACTAAAGGGCAGGAAGCAAATGCACAGGCAATGGAAGCAAGGACAGGTGTCCTGGGAAAAGTATAGGGACAGAGTTTGGATATATAGGGATAGTGTAAGGAAGGCAGGCCAAGACGAAGCTGAAGCAGAATTTGGCAAGGGAAGCAAAGAATAACAAGAAGGGCTTCTACAGGTGTGTCAGCCAGAAAACAGCCAGAAAAGAAGGTCAAAAAAGGCACCCCCTGCCCCCCACTCCATTCCAATGAACAAGACTGGCAAAGTGGAAACAATAGACGAGGAGCAGGCCGAGGTGCTCAACATTTTACCTCAGTCTTCAATGGAAACCTCTCCAGTGAGTGGACGACAAGAAGGGGACTAGGGGAGGAAAATTCTTCCCAGTGTAAGTGTAGAACAGGTTCATGACCACCTGAGAAATCTGATTGTACATAAGGCCATGGGACCTCATTAGATGCATCCCAGAGTCCTTAGGAAATTGGTCAGTATAGCTGCCAAGCCACCTCCATGGTATCTGTAAAGTCATGGCGGCCAGGTGAAGTCCCAGGGGACTGGAAAAAAAGAAAACATTGTACCCATCTTTAAAAAGGGTAGAAAGAAGGACCTTGGAAACTTTTCTGTAGGGGTGATAAGCCACTGGCAAAGGCTGACCAGAGAAGCTGTAGCTGCCCCATTCCTGGAAGTGTTCAAGGCCGGGTTGGATAGGGTTTTGAGCAATCTGGTCTAGTGTGTGGCGTACCTGTCAATGGCGGGGGGTTGGAATAAGGTTAGCTTTAAGGTGCATCCCAAGACAAAATATTCTGTGATTCTATGATTGCCCAGAGAAGCTGTGGCTGCCCCTTCTCTGGAAGTGTTCAAGGGGAGGTTGGATAGGGCTTTGAGCTACCTGGTCTAGTGGAAGGTGTCCCTGACAACGACAGGGGGGTTGGAACTGGGCGAACAGTAGGGTCCCTTTCAACTCAAATCATTCTATGATTTGCCATCTGTATAATCACCAGGTAGGATGTAAAAAGGGTAAAATATAGAAGAAGGAAAAGTTGTACCCTGTACAACGCCTGTGTCTCTCTCCCTTCCTCTGGCACCAGATAGCAGTAGTAATCAAGGGATTGGTTTTTTTTCAAAGGATAGGAGCCTTCCTCATCCATCTCCTGACCACGAGGAAAAGAGAAGGAATCCTTTCTTTTACTAGAGAGATATATCTGTTTTTCTTACCCCAAGAAGCAAAGCAAGAACATATGCTTGGAAACCAAAGCTCACCATCTCAAATGTTGATATTCTTCCTGCTTGCAACAGCATCCAGAGTCCCAGAAATTTCTTCAGGAGTAAGGATGACAGCTTCAAACAGGCCTACTGTTGAATCCTTGTTTCTACTGCTTCTGAGAAAGGTGATTTACATTACAGATAAGCAAGATTTTCTTGCTGAGTGGAATTGTTTAACCTTTTCAGGGAAGGGAAAAAAGAAAAAAGAGGGGGCCAAACACACTTTTCTGAAACACTTTAATTTTGGGTATAACTACAAAATTAAAGAAGGTAAAGGTTTCCTCATGGAGCAATTCTACTACTTAATATCAGTAATCAACCACTCACAAGACCATTGTGTGGGCACTCTTAATCCAAACTTCCAGCTAAGGGCATCTGAATCCATCTCTGTGTGGAGTGCCTATTCCCAGCACGGGAGATTGTTTCAAGCTGCACAGCACCGATCAGCTTCATTTTTATGGACTACCTAAATGCCCATTCAGTCAGAGAGACCCCTTTCTTTAGAGCAGGGGAGGTGAGATGTATGCGTTTTAATTGTTGGTCTGACCTGGCAGATTAATTGAAACCATTCTTTCACCTGAGAGCAGCACACCATGAGAATACAGAAATATTTTCATTTACCTTCCACTTGATCATTGATATCAATGCCAGACTTTCTGCTGACTTGGGGCTAGAATAAGTTGCTATGTAATATTACCATACTTTATACTGTTATACTTTTAGATTCTATACTGTAATTATACAGAATAAAATTAATTGCATAAAAATGTGTTAGCCTGTCATTAATAAGATTTATCATGCATTCTTCCAAGTAAATTACAAGAAATTATCACAACATGGTAAGGATGCAGTGTGACATAGTTTTTTGGAAAGCCTGAATGGAAGTGTTAGGGTTTTTGAATTGGTACAATCATTATTATGCTACCTAAAGCAATATCCCAAGAGTTTATTCAGGAGAGCACATGCACAATCCCTGTTGTTTAACCAAGACAGTGATGAAACAAGTGTGTTCTAAGTGCTGGCTTAAAGCAGAATTTTCTCTGTATCAGGCCTTAAGAACTCCATGTCTGTGCATATCTCTCTACAAGCCTGTATAATATGTTGTACAACCTAGGCTTAATCTTGAGCAGTCTACAGTCTTAGAAATATCTGAAAAAGCACCTTACATTGGTCTCTAATATTAAGAAATTACTATAGTGCTTTAATTTTTACCACCATCTTTCTACTCTGCCTCACTGTTCTTCCTCTAATTGCTGCTACCAGGTTTTTCAGGGCAGACATTGATTTTCCATGTGCTTTCTGGAAACTATCAGGCACAATTCAGCTACTTAAGATAGAGTAACAATAAGAAAATGTACTGTAAACAAAACAGAGAGCATGCCACAATGGGATGCCTGACGCGTTTCTGCATGGGGATCTTCTGCACACTCCAACCAAGATGTTTTTGCTTCTTGCAAGTCCAGTGAATCATTCATACTGTAAAGGAGTAATTTAATTTCTCAAACAATAATGTAAAGCAATATTTACTGAAATAATGGTTAGTAAAATTCTTAAAAAACAAATAACCTCTACTTTTGTTAATATATTTGCCACAGAATTCTGACAGCTTTGATCAGCTTTGTCATTTCAGGCATGCAATGGTGTTCATATTGATTCAGGCATTAATCAGAACACATTTTTAATTTCAGAATTAGCACACGAAAAGTCTTTTCTGTGTTATCATGCTAATATGCTATATCAAAGACTAAATTAACATTTTACTGCTGCTAACCAGAGGCAATGCTTCATATACAATTCAGATGATGTTGCCAAACTTTTCACATTACCAGCTGTTTAAATCTGAGAGTGCTTAATATCTGTGGACCTAAAGAAAGATCTTTTGAAAATAAGTTAACAAAGCCCCCCACAGTCCAGTACCGGTATTCCCAGAGATAATGAAGCCTCATACTGTTCCTGATCTCTATTATGCTTCTAGTAATGTGGCAATGAACAGTGTTCCAAACACCATTATAGAACACCCCTTTCCATCTTCACCTTCCTTTCATTTTTTCAAACTTTTTTTAGTCTCAAAGGTATTCTGAAAAAGGACAGGAGAGCAGAAGAGAGGACGGAGTTGGTAACCTGCTGCGTCTGAACTGCTTTCCTCTGCTGGGAGTGAAAGATAATGACAAAGCAGTAAAAATTGTATTTTGCTGTTTTCCACCACTTTCACATGAAAACAACTTCCCTCCTTCTAAAGCAACCATCCAATGTCAGCAGTTACCATTACGGATTAGCGTTTTGCTGGCAGAATTCCTGGCTCTCACCGCAGAGGTTTCCTATGGCAAACATCCCAGTTTCATCCTACCTGTAAATGCATAGATCATGCATGCAGCTACTGCCTGCCAGGGAACACTCATTGATCGCCATTCAGGTAAATTTTCTTGACTTTTGTGAGATCTGTATAAAAACATTCAGCATGGTACTTGTGAAATTGTGCCAGCAGAAGCTTGTATCTCCTACATGAATGTAGAATATTTTGCCAGGAATCTGATAGATACAGCTGAGAGTACATGGAAGTTTTCACTTTTCTTCTGAGAACGGTTCCTATCTACGGTGAGGAACACAGGTTATGCACTCTGTTTAGACTTAGAATAAACATGATCTAGGTTTAAATTGTGATTTAAATTGCCATTTAAAAAAACTACTTCTCATATGCATTTAGAACAACGGATACACTCAATTATAAAATTTGACACAGAATCAAAGAACTACCCTTACATATCTGATTATGAATTAAAAATAATTAAATCTAGATGGTGACAAATTAGATTATCCAGGAAGTTAACTTGCTCCAAAAAATTCCCCATCTCTTTATCACCTAATGATACTTGAGGGTATTGAAAAGACCTTTTCATCAAGTTTAGGACCAAATTTTGTCTATGTCAGACCAGAGGTACCAAATTTACGAGTACTGATATTGTCTCAGTCAATGGTGTAAAGAAATACCAACCACAGCAATAATGGCAAAGAACAAGAGCTGGGCTGTTCCTCAACTATTATTTGCATTCACTCTGGGATCTGCAGGAAGCCTGTACAGACCTGAGAAGAACTATGTTCCCATCAAGTTGCTCTCCCCATAATCAAACTGCCAGAATCCCCATTAGCATGCCTTTATAAATGTCAAATGTTTGGCAATAATTTAATGCTTAAGAGGCTAGGACTTGGATGTCACTGCCAATGTCTGTATCCACAAGGAAGGTCACAGCTGTTTAGCCAATCACTAGTAATGCAAGGCTCTCTGGATTTCTACTGTGACATAATTGTCAAATAGCACTTGAGAGCTTACAATCACATCTTAGCTGTGGGTACTGTTAACTAATGGTGGATATATTTCTTCCTACAGATGAGCTAAGATTACTTCCTCTGTCTCCTCTGGCTACTTTCCCAACCTGTCATCACGTTCTTGGTTAAACCGAGTTGAGCCTCAGCCAACTAATTTATATCTCTGTTCTACTCTTCTTTGCAAACCAAGGTGTTGTGTCATACATCATGGGTGGAATATATAGATTCATACCTTTTCTTTAGCAATAGGCTAAAAATAACTAGATCACATACTTCCTAAGGGTGGGATTCATTTATTTTAACTTTTAGCCACCTGATGTCCAATCTAGTTTCCTTGCCTCCATACAAAAGTCATAAAAAAGAGTAATAAGCAGGTCCAGAAGGCAAGTTATTTGATCTAGCTTAAACATATTCTGCTTTCAAAGCCTGCTTCTCTCTCTCTTTTCTGTGAGGATGGTCAAAGTGTCTAGCTCAGACTTGGACAAGTTTTTTTGACTGCAAAATTAGATCCCATACTAACTCCCAAATGGCCTCTTTTCTGGTTGAATAGAAGGGAAAAGCAAACCAGTGACCAGTATTATTCTCACTAGAAATAAGTTTTTTTGGAAAAACAGTTACCCATACTCATCTGCTGAAATTTGCATAAGAGGAATAAAAAAAGATACTGAAAAATAGGGTTTCATCTTACTCTGATAAGAGACACCACTAAGTCACTTAACAGCCCTTCACAAGCAACAGTGTTGAAAGCAGCTGTAAGTTTTCAAAGCAAGTGAAAAACCATCTACTCGAAATCATCAACTATTCCTTACACAAATGCTATTAACCACCTCGATCTTTCTGGCAGGGCCATCCTCAATTTTTACATCCCAGTGCTCCAGGCCCTCGGTTTTAGAAACTATGCGAGAATTCACTTCATATTGAGGCAGGTTGTAATCCCCTGAGAATGATGCAGTTCTTTATCAGCTTCAAGTTAGATTTTTTCCAAAGACTTTCTAAAATCATGGGTTTACAGAAAGAGGAAGAAAGAAAACCAACAGCCAAAACACATTCTTCAAATAGATATAGAACCAATACTTTTCTTACAATGAGTAAATGATGTATTTGAAACCTATAGCTTTTACATGCAAATATTTGATATTCAGAGGTGACTACTGTTAGTGAATATTCTCTTTTGGAACACAGATAGCATTTAAATCTTAATAAAAGGTGAATTTTTCACCCACATTGATTTAACAGTTCAAGAAGAGACACTGCTATTCAAACAGTATATTTAGCTTCTTAGATTCTGAGATCTGCAAAGAAGAATTCACAGATTTAGGCACTGTATGCTCATGTAGAAAAGTTTTTCCTTTTTTAGTTTTCAGATGCCCTGGATAAATAAAGCTGTTTTCCTTTTTTGCCAATAGCAAGGGATCTTGTCAGAAGGGCAAGTAAGAAAAAGAGCTATGAGAAAACTTTATTCTTAATACTTTGACTACTACTTCTGAGCATTACAGCAAGATATCCTGGAAACTTTGTGCCCAACAATACAAAACCAGAAAACAAACAAACTTATTACCTAACATACATTGCTGTTTCTCCTTTATTTTTAAGGAATGCCTCTAACTTGCAAAGAGAATTTCAAAGATTTTAGCACCCATTCTGCACCTTTGGGAGCCCTACTACCATTGAATCTTCAGGTTTACATGCTTTCTAACACAGATTACAGTACCACTATTGATCTAACACACTATAATTGCCAATCATTTATGAAACAAGCACAAAACACTACTACAGCCCTTCACATATAAGATGCAACACAGCACACAGGGGATCAGTAAGAGAACATGGAGTATTTGACTACTGAACCACAAGCCAAGGCTGCTTACTTCATCATTAGTGTGAAAGAAAATTAGAGTATGCCAATAATTTCTTCATTAGCTCACCACCCACAGTGCAAGGCAGCTTACTGAAGCAACGAAACCCAGAGATCTGTTTCTTTCCAGACTACTGAGCCATTTGTTATCAGTGTTGTGATTTCAAAGATGCTTCTGCCTGAAAAAGAATCAAATTTGTGTTTTCTGAAATCCGTTTTTTCATTAAGATGTGAAAAAATAAAAAAAACCTTTATCAAGGTGTCACAATAGTTAAGTTGGTCTGAGGTGGGGATATTTAAAAAGGCTTTGTTTACCCCAGCAATGCATATGTCCTAGGTAGTTCCTACAGAAGGAAAACAGGCTCTCAGAAGGGCAATTGAGAGCAGGCTCTGAAACACAAGGTAATCTGACTGGCCCACTAAAGGAGCCTGTTGATTGTAAGTCAGCTTTTCTCAAGCTCTCTGCAAACCTGACCTTTCCTGATTTTCATTGCCTTTGTACTAATCCCTGTCCCCAAAGAGAAAAACTACTACCTTTGACTGACACCAGCAAATCCTCTGCTAGGGAGTAAGGAAAAGAGAAGCTAATATAATTATTGGGAAGAACTTAGTTCACTTTTTGCCCATCACATGGAAGTTAAGCTGTTGTTGCAATTAGTGGTTGTTAGCTGTTCCCTGGCTAGTATAAACTAGCAACCAACAGTTGCAGCTGTTTTGTACTCCATTACACAGGAGAAACTGAGATGCTGCTAGTAATAAATCAACATAATTTAATTTTGATTTAATGTTTATCCTTTTTTTCTTTAATAGCTAATAGTATTTTGATCCCTTTTAAACATTCTTGTCTCTCACCACAATGCTCATTTTGATAAACTGCTTCAGACCTATCAAACTTTATTTTGAAAATATCCTTTTTTCCCACAAACCTTCCATCTATAGAGTGTTAGTGTATCTTGCCTAAGCAGCTAATACTTAGGTGATAAAACTAATTATCAATATGTTGCTTGCAGGTTTTTTTCACTCGTGAAACTTTTTGTGATAGTTCCCCTTGGATAGGGGGGAATGCTAGGTTTACAGTAAGAAAAATATGTAGTTACTAATTGCAGACATAAATATGCACCTCCAAACCTCAGAGAAAGCAAGCTGCTTTAGTCACTAAAGTTACCCAACAGTATAAACATTCGAAGACTGTAATGACAGCTTGTTCTCATTTCTTTGCTTACAGAAATTGGATTGCTGCTGGCTGCTATCAATTAGCACATCCCAACACTTTGCAGGAATGTCGCTGTTAGCAACCCCACATTTGTGTGTGAAGATAGAAGCCATGTGCTTCTAAATATCTGTCCTTGGCTCTCCTAAGCATGATGACAGCTTGGGTGGCTAAAACACTGTCTGGCACTTCACTGAGCAACAGCTTGTAAGAACAATAATAATAATAACAACATACCTTTATAATATGGTAATACACTTATAATAAATAGAAACTATTTCTGACTAGAGAATATCAGGTTACACTGGAACAAGATGGGTTTCAGCCTGATCTCTTTATCCAGTACCAAACACTTAAACTAAGGCATCAAAAATAAGTCAAAATCTCATATTTTATTTATAAAAAACCCAAGTTTTTTTAAGAATTGTTGGAAATGGAAGAAGAGATGTATCAATGAACTGTTCAACAGTCTAAATAAAAAAAGCATAAGTGATGAAATGTGGGACTAGAAGTTTTTTGACTCTTCTTTAAGCAACTGCTTAGATGCCTGATAGCCTAGAAATAAATAATCAATCTTTGCATCGTTCATGTAAAGTATCTTCTCCAATTTGGCTTTGCTCCTAACATTTTCAGTAGTTAAGCTTACGGTTCCTATGTTGCTGTTTCCTTTAAAAATTCAGTTGGTGTTTTGGTGGAGGTAGGCTGCCTCCTCCAAACATTTCCACCACCCTCCATATTTTGGATGAGACAGTCAGGTCTGGAAAAGTTATAGTTAGCCTAAGCAACTGCCACTACAGTTGACCTTCCTCAACAGCTCAGATAATCTAGTGCATTGCTCTGGGTTGTGAGATGTGACATCGTATACTAAATGCTAAAGCTTTACAAAGAACTATCAGCAAACATGCAACCAAATTTTCCCTTATTAGGGATTATTCTTGGCTGCTTTACCTCAGCCCCATTTCAGCTCATACATGAGTTTAGCCACTTCCACAATACTTTACTCCAACAATCAGGATCTTGAACTCAATTCCCAGAGCCACCAGTCTGACACAGTATGACATTATCACACTTAAAGGTATTTGAGAAGGTTTTGAGCTATTTAAGCACAGAAAAAAGAGTTTTATTTAAATGAGCTGTTTATTAATTGGAATTAGATTTATTCTTTCCCATCTGTTTATAGAAGTCTTTAATTTCTGAATTAGGAAAAAGTAGCAACGTATTTATGAACAACTTAAGTGCTGCCTCCTGCTCCCTCATTCAAAAGAAACAAGAATAAATTGTCTCTCTTTCTTGCCACACTGAAACAAATTGCATTTTCTGAGCATGACAAAGCATTTCAGTCAGTTGATAAGATCATTGCAACAGTTTGGACTGGATTTCAGATTATCTGCCAGACTTCAAACTCAAAATGCTACATCTTATAAAACAGTTTTAGAATCATAGAATCATAGAATGGTTTGGGTTGGAAGGGACCCTAAAGATCATCTAGTCCCAACCCCCTTGTCATGGGCAGGGACACCTTTCTCTGGACCAGGTTATTCAGAGTTCAGTTCAACCAGGCCTTGAACACTTCCAGGGATGGGGCCTCCACATCTTCTCTGGGCAATCTGTTCCAGTGCCTCACCACCCTCACAGCAAAGAGTTTCCTCCTAAAATCTAATCTAAACCTAAATGAATCTTTTAGCTTGGATCCATTCCCCCCGTCTTGTCACTGCATGCTCTTGTAAAATTCCCTCTCTGTCTTTCCTGTAGGCTCCCTTCAGATACTGGAAGGCTGCAATCAGGTCATCTCTAAGCCGTCTCTTTTCCAGGTTGAAAAAAACAAACTCTCTCAGCCGTTCCTCATGAGAGGTGCTCCATCTCTCTAATCATCTCAGCAGTCCTCCTCTGGACTCACTCCAACAAGTCCATGTCTTTCTTGTGCTGACAACCCCAGAGCTGGATGCAGTATTCAAGTGGAGTGTCACCAGAGCAGAAAGCAAAGCTGCTTAATGTTTATCCATCTTGTACTTAACAACTACAGTACAGTAAAGTTTCTTTCATTTTGTTTTAATTAATTCTTGTCAATAAATATTGAACTTGTTGAGAAAACAATTTTACCATTTTCAAACTATTTGAAAATTCACATCAAAAGTTTCGGAGGAAGGAATATGTTCCTGAAACTAATGAAATCATGGAGTTAGCATACCACGTCCCACATCTAGAAATCTAGGTTAATTTATTTTCAGAGATCTGAGTCCATATCTTGTCATCAAGTATTTTGGGTGGAGAATTTTATTTAAGTTCATGGTATAAACTAGGCAAAGAGTGGGTCTGAGCATCCACCTCTTAGCTGACTCCAACAGAACACACTTGGAGGAGGTTGTTGTCACTCCTCCTTGTTAGAGTTATGATACTTAGAGAAATTAATCCCTAGCTCAAAAAACAATGTTCCAGGTCAGTAGGAAGGAGGCTTCAGTCACTACCCTTAGAGTCTACTTACTGATCCTGTAGATATTGATATAGTACAATTTTCATTAGGGAACAAGAGTGACCTTTTCTGTCCCTTAGGGTCTTGGGAAAAAGTATACAAAGTAACCAAATTTCTTTTAGCATATAAGGAGACTAAACCTCCATATAACTTCACTTTTTTTGTAAAAAATAGGTGAACTTTTCTCACAGACGAAGCAGAAAAAATTATATCACCAAATCAAGAAGCTGACAGAGAACACTTGCCTGTGAAAGCTAGCAGTATGCAGGGGAAAAGAGAATTAAATGTTCTTTGCTTTTGACTTGTAATAAAATTTTCAGTGCTTCACAGTGCCTCTGGTAGCTCTTCAGACCCTCTCTAAGGAGCTGTGACTCATCAGTTGAAGAATGCCAGTCTGGAGATCACTTTTGTTATTGTTGTTGTTGTGAATAAGCGTATCTGAGGCCATGCCACCTTTACTTTAGTGCTTACATCCATAACGGAAGTTGAAAATGTTATGATTCTGCATTGTTCAGCATATTCCACACTCCTAGGAGTAAAATAGTTTTGCTGGAAAGCAGGGCAGATGTGATTATGAAACATATTATTACATTTGCAACAAGTTATTGCTCTATTCTACCCAAATTACTCATGGTTAAAATTTCATGTTAATGGCATAGAGGAGTAGCAGGAGACAAATCCAATGCAATGAAAGAAGCTAATAAAGCAAGGTGCCTCTGGGTCTTCTGTCTCCCTATGTTATCTATACTGTTCTTTAGCCAGCTGCACATCCTAAATTTTATGATAATATAAACCTGAAAACTCTAATTGGGAGCACTCTGGCTGATGTATGTATGAATCAAGAAGTCTTGTGATAAAACTGAAGAAGAAACACAGGAAAGCCCCATTGGACATGAGCCCTCCAGAACATTTTTGTGTGGGCTTCTGGGTTTTGTATATCCTTTACAGATCTTCATGCTCCAAAACAAGACTAAAGTGGAACACGTAGGGAAGGGAAATGTGAGCAGAAACATTCCCAGAAGTTTTAATTTGCTTTGAATGAAAAATACCTTCAAAAAGATCTGGAAAGTTTTAAAGATGAGATGTTAAAATGATGACAACATTTGTGGTACTGTTAATGTGAATCAATATCAGAGTGACATAATGTCAGTACAAGTTATCCTACTCTGAAAATAAATAGATCAGGAAATTTAAGACCTAATTATACTGTGTGTGGAAAGCCTGAAGCAAGAGATAAAAAGAAAAGGTTAGTTGGTGCTGTATCAGTAAATGAGGCCTAAATCAAGGAGACAAAGAAACATAAAAGTTGCAAAAAATATACTACTTAGGACCTCTTCCTCCTCTTTCTAGCATCCATAGCCAAGAATAACACTGATTCCCTGCCCAGACAGAATAGTGTTCACCACAAGAAAGGAGAAGATAAAAAGAAGGTGGGTCTATGAATCCTCTCTGAGACATCCAGAGTCTCTCTGACCAAAACATATATCAGAGCCTCATGCCATGACTACTTTCCACTGGGGAAATCTATTGAGTTAATAGTACATTTATGTGGGTGGAAAAAAAAAGGCTACAGAAGAATGTACACATGCAAATAATGTCAGATGCAGCGAGGATGCAATGTAGGATGCAGTGAGAATTAGGATCTTCACATGTAATACTAAGAGCTTTTAGGCAATAGATAGCTAATTCTGCTCAGGAGAGAACTTTCAGCCAGAAAGAACCACTGAGACCTTACCTCATTTAAGACCAATACTCTGAAAAGATGTTGGGACTTATAACCGTGTTTGTAGGGCTCATTCCCAAACCCTGCTCACACGCTCTGATTATCTACAGAGCCAGGTGGATAATTATGTGTCCTCATGGTTGAAAACAACAGAGGACACAGATGGACTTGGATGGGAATACCAGTCCTACCTGAACTGTTACCAAGAATAGTGGGAACATGACCCAGAAGATCAGAAATCAACATTAAGTGTAAATTTTAAAATTGTGAGAATTCCAAAAGGTACTATAAAAATGATTGAACTGCATTGATATTAGTGGATCAGGATCCATTTGACTATAAGAAAAAGTCAGGATGCCTGCTAGAGTAAAAAACTGTGATACAGTCTAAATGTTATATACCAGAGAATCATTAAAGAATCTAAATGTTACATATCAAAGAAACATTAAAGTAAAATAGGAAACTGTTGGAAGAGCTAAAGGGAAGACTACAAGGTTTATGCTTTACTTGTTTTAGTATTTTAAAGAAGCTTAATTGGGGAGTTTTCTAGCTTTATAACTGGAAAAGAACTTTATATAAGACCAGGTAATGGCTGCAGAAACATTTGGTTGATTAACAAAACCACCAGAAAGTATTTTGATATGTTCTGCAAAACACTGCAGAAGTAAAAAAGATCTATACAATTGTTTACTATTTATGTAAACTTAATTAAGCTGAACTCAAGAATTTGTACTAAAGCAAACAGTTTAGGCCTTGGCTGAAAATGTATAGCCAAGTGCTTATTATACTTATTATCTCCTCAGTGGTCTTTTCACTTTCCCTTCCTTTCTGCCTCCTGTTATGCATCCTCAGCAATTTTTAGCTTGATTTTTTCACTTGAAAAAACTAAATTTTGGAGTTTTATAAATAAATAGACCAAAATTCTAAACAATTCTACAAGCGTGTTCTTTGATGAAAAGGCACACACACACACACCCTGCCCCTGATTTTCTCCTATTGCCCTCCTGGGCTTCTATAAACAGTTTTCTGTTCAGGTAGACATTTTCAGGGGGAGTTACAAAAACAGAGAGAGGTGATTTAGGAAGCAGTAGGGCATGTTCACCATATGGCGTGCCCAAAGGATACACTAGCAACACAATAAAGTGCAACTTATCATGTAATACTACTGTATTAAGCATATCGTTGCCTCCACTTGTAGCAGAGTTCTGAATCAGAAAACATGAGTTAGTGCATACATGATAGTTTTCATTCTCCAGGTAGTCCATAGCAAAATTTATTTCTAAGGAATAAAATAAGTATGTGCAAAGAGGATAAAAACTTTCTTAAGCAGATCAAATACTGACATTTTCTCTTCCTAAATGGTTTCCGAGTTTGGTAATATGCAGGCCACACAGTGTAAAGAGGTAAGAGTACTCCTCCAGTGCATAAGTTGTTGCCTGAAGACTCAGCTTTCTGATTCAACATATGATCAACTATTGCCCTGCACTATAAGCAGAATACAATCCAAGAACTTGTAAGGCCTTTGTACTGCCGTACATGTACATAGATGGTACAAAGTACCTGAGAGTCTGACCTAGAAATTCATCTATTCTGAGGTTGCTTTAAATCCTTTGCTCTTTCTCTTTGGAGCTCTGAATGAAAATAAAAGCTTTTAGCTTTGCTTCTTTTTTTCAGACACTACCAACCATTGATAAAGCTTCACACAGTGAAGTACCTGAAAAATCTCTGCTGAAACTCTATGATTTAGGAAAAAGGCAAAAGAGAAAAAAACAAGGAAAGAAGGAAGGAGAAAGACATCCCACTTCCACAGTCTGAAAAAGAGGAGGAAGGTGGGATTAAAGCTCGGATGAGAAAGTTCAGACAAAAAGTACAACTGACAGATGATATAGGTCCATCATGCATTAAAACATGTGTGTTTGCTGGCTGATTTTTAGCAGCTTCTTCTGTAAGAGCAACCATTTGCCCTGCTTTACCAACCAGTGACTGAAGACAAAAAACAGCATCCATCACCTGAACAGAAAACTCTCTACTGCTCATCACCAGGGCTCCTTGTGCTACAACTCTGCAGGGTGAGTGCTCTAGCCTGTTTACTCTTAGATAAATTGAACCATATTCAGATATCATCACAAGAGAGTTGATAGAAAAAAACCCATAAAGGTGTTGGTTCAGCAGTAATGAGGCCTACAGGTAAGCATCCACCATCTTTTGTTTTCACAGAAACACAGAAGCATAGAATGGTTTCAGTTGGATGGGACCCCTCTGCCATGGAGAGGGATGCCACACACTAGGCCAGGTTGCTCAAATTCCCATCTAACCAGCCCTTGAAAACTTCCAGGGATGGGGCATCCATCACTTCTCTGGGCAATTATTCCCCTTGCAGGGAATAATTTCTTCCTAATTTCTAGTCTAAACCTACCCCCTTTCATTTAAAGCCACTAACCCTTGTTGTATCACTACATGTCCCTTTTAAAAAGTCTCTCTATGCCTCTCTTGTAGGACCCCTTCAGTTGCGGGAAGGCTGCTACAACATCTCCTCAAAGTCTTCTCTTTTCCAGACTGAACAATCCCAACTCTTTCAGCCTGACTTCATAGGAGAGGTGCTCCAGCCCTCTGATCATCTTGGTGGCCCTTCTTTGGACCTGCTCTAACTGGCCTATGTCCCTCCTGTGCGGGGGACCCCAGAGCTGGATGCAGTACTGCAGGTAGGGTCCAACTAGAACACAGTAGAGAGGCAGAATCATCCACCTCAACATTCTGGCCATGCTGCTTTTGATGCAGCCCAGGATAGCATTGGCTTTCTAGGTTGCAAAAGTACATTGTTAAGTCCTCTTGAGCTTCTCATCTGCCAACACCTTGAAGTCCTTCTCCTCAGGGCTGTTCTAAACCCATTTTCCATCCAGCCTGTGTTTGTGTTTGGGATTGCCCTGGCCCAGGTGCAGGACCTTGTGTCTGGCCTGAACTTTATGAGGTTCATATGGGTCCATATCCTAAGCCTGTCAAAGTCCCTCTGGATGATATCCCTTCCCTCCAGCATGTTGACCACACCACACAGTTGGGTGTCATCAGCAAACTTGATGAGGGCACGTGAAATCCTAATTGTTTTCTCTGTGTTTCTACTTGTTTTATTTCATTTTTCCTTCACTTTTAAATATCTGAGTTGTCATCATTCAGTTTAAAAATTACCATTTTAACTCAAAATCTACACCACAAGTCAAAATGGGATGTAATTATAAATTTTAATATCATTATGAAATTAAATTATAAGAACATCTTATGAAACTACACCTAAACATACTAAATAGATGGTAAAATTATACTTTACTACTGCTAAGTGAAGCTGGAAACAGGATGGAGTTTTGATAGAAATCAGTTAAAAATGTAAAATTGATCACTAATTGGCCAAAACTTCACAGATAATTGAGCTAACAACAGCTAATCAAACAAGAATTACAAGTAAACAAATAAATCCTTCCCTCATAGACCCTCCTTTTGAGACCCTGCTCACTATTAAATGTGACTCTGTTCACTGGTCATTTAACAGATCAGACATTTTTAGAGTTCATACTTGCTCAAATTGTAGAGACTTGAGACTGATTTCATAAAACAAAGCCTTCAGCACCAGTGACTCCTGTCACAGCACATTACCTCCTCAGTAGTACTGGCAGAGTTGTCTGAGAGGCTTTGTTGCGAACCAGACCAAGACATTGATCCAGCTGGAAATAATCCCATGGATTCTTTTTTCTATTTTTTTTTATTCAAGTCAGATCACTTTCTCCCTCTAGATCACAGCAGGAGTGGGAACATGTAGGGAGGCGGCAGACATCCTCTGCCTGGTACTTCAAAAATGCTAGGCCACAGCCTAGGAAGTTACTTTTTAAGACTTGTTCCTTTTAAATGGTGGTAGGTAATACATGTAGAAGCAGTCACAGATACTCAGCAATTAAAACATGTCCAAGAATCTCCAAACTTTGTAATGAAGTACATAATATAGCCTTAAAGCTGTGCACAACTGTACTTCCGCACAAGACTGAATTATAGAACTTTGATAATGTTGAGATTTCTTTTTTTTCCCCAGTTACATATTTCATATTCCATTTTCCCCTCTATACCGCTGATTTTACAGCAGCTAGTCTCAGGCTGCTGGACACTCTGCACTCTGTCTCCACTTAATGGAGAAGAGCATGGGTGCATTCAGTGTACTCTGCTGGCTGGAGTCTTGAACCAGACCATCCCTGTTCAACTCGAAAAGCTGAGCTGTAACAGATTGTCCTGACTCACCTCAGTCTATCCAGGACACTTCAGTGCAAACCCACACCTATAATTAGGGGCCCTGTGTGCAGCAAACTCCAAGTTTGAGCTCAGATGAGCAATAATAAGTGGAAGTTGGACGATTTATAATGAGCAGTTGTGAGGAAATCTGTCTCGAGAACAGGTACTTAACTGATGGGATAGACATGCTGAGAGTTATTCTGCTGCGAGCAGTTTGTTACTGCAACATTCAGTTATTGCTTCAGGGGACTTTAAATATCATTTCTCGTGGCCCAGATGATCACAAGTATTCAGGCACATACAAGAAATGTAAGCTTTCCACAGTGCTATTTCACTGAGACACAGATGGAGCTGTATGATTTATTTGAAGTCACCCAGGGATACAGCAGCAATCAACCTCACCTGGCCTATTCCCCAAAGCACAGCCAGCCTTCATCATGGATGCTGACTAAGTACACAGTCGGTGTGGGGAGTAGAAATGGATTCCTCCTCTGGATTCTGTTTATTGCTATATACAATTTACATGGCTAGCAGCTTATGGGGTTGATGATTCATTGAGATGTCTTACTAGATCATAACTTTAACTGTGGGTGCAACTAGCGTCACTGAGGCTGGTGAGCTGACTATACTTTGGCTAACTTGTTGGCAATTCAAACACAGGATTTCTAAACCCTAATGTCTTATTCAGTGGCAGGTGGCAGACAGCTCTACATAGAGAGTCAGGAGTTGAGGAAAAAGGCACAAAATTGTCAGCTGTGACACAGGATCTGTAAGACCCCAAGCTCTTCTCACAAGCTCATCAAAGGTGTTTTACATCAAAAAGATATAAAGCCCCAAAAATCCACTGATGGATTTTTTTTAAAGGGGCCTTCAGTTCTTTTGTACCTTGAGGCAACGTACAGGAAAAATGCTATAGTGCTTTTCAAGGGGTCAAAATAACACACTTTTACTGGTAAACTTTGGACAATAAGGGAACTTAGCGAAAGTTAAAACAGGCATTCAATCAACATAAAGCGTTTAACAAAGCATTCATTTAACAAATTCCAATCCATCCAGGTTTAAGTTATCCAACTATCCAGAAAAGGAAATTAAGAGAAGGAGAAGTAGTTAAGAAAGAGAGGGAAAGAGAGAAAGAGAGAATTATAGCTACGGCCTTAGGTCCAGCATAGAACCAGCTACCAGAAATCCAAGAACAATAGGACCATGACCATGCAGAGGTCGTATTGTGTTGGCTTTATTTGCTCTGGACTCCTGCAGCCACTCCCCCTCCAAGTGGGGCCTTCAGTCTACTAGCCATTCTGGGGCTGGGTTAGGGGCTCGGGGGGATGTAGTGTGGGGCAGTGCTCACAGTGTGCCAGTGACTGACAGCTGCACTACAGGCTCTCAAGGAGGTGGGATTATGAGGGGCAGAACACCATTCCACCTTGGCAGAGCCTGATCTGTCCCTTCCCACACATACAGAGTTGTTTAGAGGCAGTAATAAGCTTAATAACTTTTTCCAGTCCCTCACATGCTCATAGTCTGAAGATAACATCATGTCACTGAAGCCATGTAGGTAGTACTCATGGCACCTCAACTGCCTGGCTTTATCTGCACTTGGTCTTTTAAGTCTCATTGATCATGATCTCAGCACAAGTTCTTCTTTGCACAGAGATATTTTATACAACCTGACCATGACAAAGGTCTTGTACCTTTCATTGGCACCTGTTGTAAGATTGTTTTTAATTAGCAGTGCAGACTAGAAAGATCTCAAGATCCTCACTCTGCCTGTTTACTGTGCTCTTGAACATGTGTTGTGAAGCCTGTAATGGTTTGCTGTAACAACCAATTCACTGTGTAAGGGGTGATGAATGAGTTATAATATTTTACTGCTCCTGGCTAAGTACATGAAGTGGTATGTGCAGAGCATATTTCAGGATTCATTCAAGTACAAGCATTGAAACACTCATGTTCTTTGCAGGAGGCAAGAGGAAATACTTTGATATTTTTTAGTAGAACCGAAGCATTCTTTGAAAAGGTTTGCTCTGGTTTTGCCATTTTGAAGTATTAAATACAATGTAGTTTAGCAGAGTTATGCTTTAATTATATTCTAACATTTGCCACTACGTATAACTTCAGGGGAAGTGGGCTGTTTGTGAGATTTTCCTTATAGACTGAGTGTGTTAGAAGCTGCAGGGAGGCTGTCCATGCCAAAGAAACAGGAGGAGCCAATGACCAGTGACAGGATCTGTCAAGAACTGGACAACCAGACAGGCTCCTGCTTCTGCTGTGGGGTTTCTCCACACACATTTGACTTAGGTCTGTCGTGTATCACTGAGATATCATCACCTGCTTACATTGTCACCCCAGGTTGCTCTCTGCCATTTATTTTCCCTTCTGTTAAAGAAGGTGGGTTTTTCTAGAGGAAGGAACTACACTATAGTTGTCCTATAGTAATAATGCTAGAGGACAATTGTACTATTCTGATATTCATAATTGTAAAAATATGTGGGCTGATGCAATGACCACAATTTGTCCTCCCATCTATTTTAATTGAGAGGTTTCTCCTAATCTCAACATCTTCATTTCCAAGACTCAGCTGCATTAAGAAAGAAGCACTTTTCTAAGTTGTCTTCTAGCTTCACATCATTAGATTTGCATTAAAAGTTGACATTTGGCTGGTTTTCACCCACAGTAGAAAGTTACAATTACTCTATCTCTATCACTCCGTCCCTCTTTCCCCTGTTTGAGTCAACACCAGGATGTTGACACTGAATGTCTTCTGTTGGAATTCCATGACAGTTTGCTGCCTGCTGACTATCCTAATGGTCCCTGACATCAGCAAAACTCAATCTATGTGAAAGTCAAACAACAGAGAGATTCAACAATTGCAGGGGAGAAAAAAAAGCAAAACAAAACAACCTCACTACAACAAAACAAACAAAACAAAATCCAGTCTTTTGTGTGTTTCCTATATTAACACATATACTTACTGATAGCCTTATAAAGCCTTCAACATGGTCCCATACAACATCCTTATCTCCAAACTGGAGAGACATGGATTTAAAGGGTAGACTATTTGGTGGATATGAAATTGTCGGGATGGGCACAGCCAGAAAGTTGTGATCAATGGCTCAATGTCCACATGGAGGCTAATGACAAAGCTCTGTCTTAAGACCAGTGCTCTTCAATATCTTCATCAATGACAGAAACAGTGAAATCGAGTGCACCCTCAGCAAATTGACATATGACATGAAGCTGAACATTGCAGTTGATACACCTGAAGGATGGAATGCCATCCATAAGGACCTGGATGAACATGAGAAGTGGGCCCATGAGAACATTATGAAGTTCAAAATGTACAAGGCCAAGGTGTTGCACCTGATTTGGGGTAATCCCAGACATCATTACTAGTTGGGAGAAGAAGTCATTCAGAGCAGCCCTGAGGAGGGGAACTTGGAGGTTCTCTTGGATGAAGAGCTGAACATGAGCCAACAGTGTTTGCTCACAGCCCAGAAGGCCAACTGTGTCTTGGGCTGCATCAAAAGAGGAGTGGCCAGCAGGTTGAGGAAGGTGATTCTGCCCATCTTCTCTGCTCTCATGAGACCCCACTGGGAGTACTGCATCCAGCTCTGGAGTCCTCAGCACAAGAAAGACATGGACCTGTTGCAGCAAGTCCAGAGGGCCACTGCATTGGAGCACCTGTCCTACAAACACAGGCTGAGAAAGCTGGAGATGTTCAGCCTGGAGAAAAGAATGCTACCAGAAGACCTCATTTGAGCCTTGCAGTACCTGAAGAGGGCTTATAAAAAAGAGGAGGAGATATTTTAAATGAGCAGATAGTGATAAGACAAGGGAGATCAGTTTCAAACTAAAAGAAGAGAGACTTAGATTAGATGTTGGGAAGAGATTTCCTGTGAGGGTAGTGAGGCACTGGAACAGGTTGCCCAGGGTAGTTGTGGGTGCCCCATCTCTGGCAATGTTCAAGGCTGGATTGGAAGGGCTTTGAACAACAAGATCTAATGTGTCACATGTCTGTCCAAGCCAGAGGCGTTGGAACTAGATGATGTTTGAGGTCCGTTCCAGCCCAAGCTGTCATATGATTCTATGGGAGGTTGTATACTTCCCTTGGTATCAGAAAGATGTATTTGTACTGTTTTAATCAGAGTGAATACTCATCCTCATCTAAACTATTGTGTCAGCTTAGCTTTAAGGGAGCTACAAGGTCATCTTTTCCTCACACAGTCAGAATGCTGAGAATCAGGTTTTATGCTTCAGAAGTCAGGACTAGCCATCAACAAATGGCCAAAAAGCAAAAGTGGTTGAGACAAAACCACACTGTCAGCCACATTTGCTTCTTGATTCTGAATCTGCAAAGGACTACATAGTTTTACATAATTCACATATTTTCATGGAAGACAATTATATGCATTGTCTTGCACAGTAAATTATAGAACCCTGGCCAATGTACACCTTTCTTGGCAGTTAATCACACTGATATAATTTGAAGATGCTTTCTCCAATTTGTTTTTTCACCATCATCAAGAAGATGAAAGCCTGAAAAACATATTTAGATAAGTGCTTTCCTATTGATTTATTTTACCTTACTAAAACCTTTTTTTCTTAATGAAAAGTAAGAAAACACTTAAAATCTGCATCACAAAAATCCAGAGTTTTGATAACATTTTTTTAAAATGATACTGCACAGATACTCCACTCTGTCTTTAATTCTATGAAAATAAGCTGATTTTGTATAGATATTATATAATATTAAACCTTTGGCCCACAGGTATGAATGTTCATAAAACACCACAGGCAATAACATGTTTTTCTCCTCTTAATCTTGACCATGACAGCAGCAATTTCCTGTGTCTGCGTCAAGCAATATTAGAGGATGCCCTGGACAAAGTGTTGCCTACAAGGATTGGGTTAAAACCTGTAGCATTACACATTCAATTTCAGATAAACAAGGTTTAAAAATGTATCCTGTTTGGAGCACATAGTAAGAGAACAGCATGCGCTGAAGGCCTGATGCTCCCAAAGTCAGTGAACCATGATAAGAAACCAGAAGATATTGCAAGAAGCCACTTGCTGAGCAGATTTCAGAGAGACTTGCTGCCTCTGTCCAAACCCAGTGTGCATCAACAGACTCTGCAGCCTCTCCCTCACTGCCTCCATCGGGTCTCTGACTGCCTGCTTTCAAGGCCAGCTGCAATGTGGCACAGCTGTGCTAGCTCAGATCACATTGACATGTAAACCCAGCAGAAAGCTGGCAGAAAGAGCTGTGAAAAGCTTTGTCAAGAGCCTGCACCCCTTGTCTCAGGAGCTGCCCTTGTCTCAGGCCTATACTGCAGCTACATGGTAGCTGTTCTGGTGTCTGGCCCTGTTTCCTACTTATCCTGACCTTACATTGCTGATTTCAACCTCCTGGCAGGACCTCAGACCCCCCTCATCACCACAGACTTGTGTCTCCGGACATGGCAGTGGGAGAAGCTGCCTCTGTCCTCTCAGAGACCTTGACCAAGACGAAGCTCCTGAGGAAGGACACAGCTACCCTTTCCCCAGCTCCCAGCTGCAGTTGGGGGCCAGGAGCTGTCCCAGCTGTCAAGGGGAGCAGCACTCTGGTTGCTGTGCTGAGGTGGAATGTACCAGACAACATATTTACAGACTGTCCCATGAGGAAGAGAAAATAGACAAAGCTTTCTTAAAGCAATTGGGAAAAACGTTACAATCTCAAGCCCTGACTGTCATGAGATACTTTAATCATCTAGAAGGGCAACATGTTAGGGTACAAGTAATCCAGTTTCTGGGGTATGTTTGGGATAGTTTTTTGACATAGATTCTATGCATGAGATTGGCAGATCAAATCTGCCAATTAAGATCCCGAAGGAAGTGAGGAAGGTAAATAAGAGAATAATAGCCCTTGACATCATGTGAACATGCTCCATTCTCCAGGGACCTTTTCAGCAGGCTCTCGTGGGAAACTCTCCCAAAGAGCAAAGTTGCCCAGAAGACCTGTGCAGCTTTCACGTGCAAGAACAGTCCATCCTCATGTGTGGGACAACAGGAGACCAGAGTGGCTGAATGGGGCTGAGCGTGAAAGGTTCATGATAGGTGAAGGTGAAGTTAGAGACCATTTAAGTGAACTGGATGTATTATTAATAATACATGGGAACGAATGGGAAACTTGGAGGATGCTGAGGCTGCTCTCAATACTGTGTCTCATTAAGATTGAAATGTGCCAAAAATAAAATATGTAAAATATTCACAAGCAACTACAAATCCATGAGAGCAAGCAAGAAGTCAAGAAAGCCTGAGAATTCAAATGTCAGTCATGAACTATTCTCACTAAATGCCTTCTACAGAGCTCCTCCTTCCCTTTCAGAGCTACTTCAGGCTATTTAACCCTGCTTATTCAGCTCTGTCTTGTCTCTCATGAACACTACTTATGAGTCAAGCCTCCATGACTGTTCCATCTTGCTAGAGACTTTTCAGGACAACCAATCAGAAAACCATCTGGATCACTTCTCATTTGGTTTAATGGAGCATGAGAGTGAAGACATTCAAACAGTAACAATGGGTTAGGGCCAGGCAGCCTACTGTGTTGTTAGGGTTGCAGTAACTGATTGTAAAATAATCATTTATCTCAAATACTTTGAGATAAAGATTACTATTTCTGACACAGAAGAGTGTTTTGGGCTTATGACATAGAGTGAAGTAATATTATGAATATGGGGCTGTCCTGGTTCTCACCAGGACAGGGTTAATATTTGCAGTAGCCAGGAGAGGGCATGACCAGGACCTGGTGCTTATTCTATACCACCTCACACCATTTCTGGTGGAGGGAAGAGCTTGTTTCTGGGTCGGAGTAGCTTAGCAGTGGGAGTGGTCAGTTGAGTATTGTCAGGGGTTTCTGCAGGGAGTGAGCAGTTACATTTCTTTTCTTGTTCACTCAGGCATTAGTCATCATCATCATGGCTAGGCTTCACGAATGAAGATTGAGGAAGACTCTATCCACATTTGTTACAAGCACGCTGGTGGCTAATGAGGCCAATATGAGATAGACATGTCAGATTGCAAAAGGCACAGCAGAAAGACTCCTTAGGTGGTATATTCTGCAGGACATGATTCTTTCTGCATTGTCTTTTCTCCCTGAGAGTGATCCTGCGTGTGTTCTCGAAGGAGACAGCTGCGTTGTAGATGGTGTGTCTCCAGGCCTCCCGACTGGAGGCCAGAGTAGACCAGTTATGTTGATCAATATGGTCAAGGCTGAGATGTTGTTTCAGGGAGTCCTAGTATCTCCTCTTCGAGGGTCCTGTCTTGTGGCAGCCGGTGGCAAATTCACCATAAATCAGACATTAGTACTGTTGCTGTTACTGGCCACATTCTTATCTTATTGCTGATTCCAGTAAATTGTTCTTATCTCTTTACCTTTTGTGCCTCCAATTCTCCTCTCCAGCCTGCTGCAGGGGAGGGGAAAGAGGAAGGAGAGTGATTGGGTGGCATGTGGTTTGGAGTAGTTTCAGTGGGAACGCTAAATTGGAGAATACCACTCCTAAATCATGACAGGGGCATCATTTTTACACATAAAAAGTGTTGCTGTTATGTAGACATCATAATACCAAGGTACTAACAGCCACAGAAATTCTAGTTTCTAGTGTTTGTATTTTTCATAATGTCATGTACCAGGAATACCAAAAACCACAGGATAAAGTTTCTAATTTGAGTCACCTAATTCTTATCACATAGCAGATATATGGAAAATATTCCCCAGAAAGGTGTCACTGCGCAATTTTATATCCCAGGGAGTTGTACTCAGCTCTACAGGATCCATATATGGATAATTAATGAATCTTCTCTAACTAGCCAACCACATGCCCATTGCTAGCTTGTGAGTCGGTATTAGTAATTCACAATGACATCAGCGGGTGGCTAGGGATTGTCCCTCACAGTGTGCCACTGCTTAACTCATGTGCATGACACTAGTTACACTGGCACATGCTAAATAATTCAAGCTTCCTTGGACTCACACACAGACATCAATAAGGTTTATTCATGCCTATTAAGCACCATCCTACACTGGAAACTGTGCACAGTGCATTCTGTCACCACTTTCAACATAGGAAATGGCAATTCCTGATACAACCAAGGCTGCCAGACATGTTTATTTTTCTGGACTTGTCTTTTTTTCCTGATGAGAAATATCTTCCAGGTAGAATCTGAAAACTCTGCACTGTAATTTGTGCTGCCCAAGCATGATCATGGCTGAAGCACCCTGTATGCAATATGCATAACACATGTCCTCATTTTAATGCTTGTAGTCTGGATGCAGCAGATTTTTAGGGCAGATCTAAAGAGGGCAAAATAGATTTTCCATTTCCTGGATGTGTTGGACATCCCAAACAGGTGCTGCAAAAATGGTCTGTACATTTGTAGTAAATTTGATGTACACAAGAGCTGGAAACTCCTGTGCATTTGTGAGTCACCTGGAGAGTACATACACACAAGCTAGAAACTGTAATTACCTCTGTTAGGGTGACATATAACACAGTCTGACAGATGTTTGTGAAAATGCAATGGTGTTGCCATTTGGAAAATGGCATGGCCAGAGTCAAATCACTTTCACAAGCCTGTTGAGCTATTTACTTGTTCCAAAGAGGCAACCCAAGAGGAAACTCTAAGCTCAGAAGACTGCACAAGACTAACTCTATGGCTGGTATCTGAATGCAGAAGTGCTGGTGAGTGATAAAGGCCTTTTCCAAAGGTTGGTTTACACTGTGGCTCACAAGCAGTGAGAGCAGCAAGTACAGTTATTGAGGAAATTAGACCTATTTTTGTTCATCCCTATAGCTCATGAATGCAACAAACTAGTAGTGCTCCTGACTAACAAAAAACATTTCAAAAACATGGATAAAACCTAGGTCCAACAGAGCATGACTGAAACCAAAGGCCACATAATATTGTATATTTGGTGCAGTGACAGTTCTGTATAAAACAAACAAACAAACAAAAAACCCCCAACTGACAGTCTGGTAAGACTTGAGATAGTGATCTGGAAATTGCACTAAAAAAACCCCTGTGTTAGTAAAGAGACAAATTATTTATTGAAGTTTTTTCTCCCAGTTATACCGATTGGTGCCATCTGTGTGTTCAGAACAAAGCAGAGATCCTTAACTCTATGAAAATTTTCGGTGAGTTTCAAGACTATCAAGACAGTCAAGTGGAAATAGCACAAAATATATTAAAGAAATTTGCCTCTACCTTAAAATATGAAATAATTTAATTAAGAATAAGAAAACTGAGTTTCATCTACCAGCCCACTCACCAGCCCACACACTCAAAATATATTAAAGCAAGAACTCAGACTCACTGCTAATTTTTTGTCATAATAGACTGTTTGGTACATGCTTTTCTACCCTCACTGAGAAATTCAATCTCTGTTGAAATTAAATCCCTTTTGAAACAAGGTAAAATTTCATTCCCATGTTCCAAACAACTGATCTTGCACAAGCCTAAAAGTGGTGGTTTTATTAAGGAAGGAGACACTGAAAGAATAGAATAAAACTACCAAGACAGATTTCACTCAGCCTGTAGGACTTTGCATCTGAATCTCAAAATGGCAGTCACCACACTGTGTCTCCTGAAGCAGGGAGGAAAACAATGCCCTTTCAAATAAGAACTGCACACACACAACACTAAATGCCATTCTCAGTCAGGCAGTTCTATTCTATTTCCCTTGCCTAATTTATAATTTTTTCCTTTAATTTCACAATGAATGATTTTAGACTTTCAGAGAGTTTATACTACAGTGTTGTGGCCAGATGTGTGTATCACGAGAGGCAGTTGGCATGTGCTCTTCCTCATTTACACCTCTAGATTTGCCATCTGCCACCTGGCATTGGGAGAGAGTCACTGAAATATTTCTATCCTTCAAACATTGAACAAGGAACTTGATTACTAAAAAGAACATTGTATTAACACCAAAGCTACTGTTCTTTTTCCATTTCACTGAAGAATTTATGCATAAAATCCCTCTGTGCCTGGCTTCTCACCACAAACCAAGATAAACAGTTTACAACACATTGCAGCACCAAGTGCACTGTTACATTTACATTGCCTTTAGGCTGATAAGAAGTGTGATAATTTTCTTTTTTGTTGTTAATCACATTACCTTCATTTGGCATTTGAAAGTTGTTTCTTCTAACTGAGTAATAGTTAATCAGTAAAAAGGTCCTTTCATTAATTCACTTAATACTACCTCCTAGCATATTCTGAATACTTTTCACCTTCAAATATTGCTTCATTTTTAAGTTTATATCCAAACACTCTAATCTAAACATAAAGCCTTAGAAGACTTTATTATTATTGCTGTTATTCTTTTCTCTGTGTTTTTCCTTATCCAGTGCTTTTTCTTAATCTAGTAATTTGATCTAGCAAATCAAATCTAGACTGTATCAGACATTTTAGAAATCAGGCTACTACAGCTTTTGGCACAACGCGGAATTTGCAGTGTGGACTTTCAGGGGCCTTTTTTCCCTTTAAATATCTTTGATATCTTATTAAGGATATCCTACTAAGAATTAGTAAGAGAAGGGCTTATTTCCAGCTATGTTGTTGTTTCAACTTTGACTTAAAATGGAGGGGGGTCGAATATTTAAATCTAAACTTATTCTGAGAAATTAAAGATCAGAAATTAAGGGGTTTTGTCTGAGACAACATCCTCAGATACCTTCATGCAGTAAATAACATACAGTGCTTATATCACAGAAGCATTTTTCATGTGTACTCTTCCTGGCCATTGGAAATTATCGTTATTAGGATTAGTTTATTTTACCTCCTTCATCACTTCTTCAGAATCAGTACATGTCATCTGCTAGGATTTATTGATCCAGCTTTAAATACAGTTCCAAAATCTACTTGCTTTAGCCATCCGTCAAAAATCTATCCAACATTTTTATACCATCAGACACAGAAGCAAACACACATACAAATACAACTTCTTTCTATGGTTTCAGGAACATTTGTGTCATTGTAATGTTAGAGTGAGTGCAATTGTACTTTTTACTATGACACACAATTCCAAACATGGTTGAGGAAAATACAGATGTTGTCTTTCAGAACAAGCCAGTCTGATAAAATACCTTCTTTTACTTGGGAAATTTTCAGACAGAAAACAGTTAACATATTGGAATCACCATTATCTCCAACATGCAGCAAATTCTAATTATCCTGGAAGATAAACAGCTCACATGTTTTACACTGAAAAGTTTAGCAAGTGCTATTATTCTGTTTAGAACAGGCATAGAGAAAAAGGCAAAAGCCCAATGTCATGCACGGCACAAAATAGAGTGATGCAATGACTGCAGCTCCCTCTGATCCTAAAAGAGCAACTTAATCTTATACTGTAATCTTATACTCACTCTTCTGTTTTCCAATAATATCCAATTAATTAGGATACCTTGCTTCCTCTCAGTTCACCTTGAACATGTTTCAAGGTTTAATTCCTTCTCTCCTTCCTCCTCTAAACTAAAAATATATCTCTCTTACTGATATTCTGATTTTGTCTTCAGATAGAAAACATTGTTATTATTCTTAGCAACCTGCACTCCACAGTGTCCCTTGTTTTGTTTGGTTTACCTGATACCCAGTTTGCTGAACTTGACCCTCCAAGACTATGTCAGATATGCATCAGAGAACATTCTCTCTGATTTTTTAATTCCCAATGGTATGAAATTTAGTTTCATAGAAAATATCAAGGATGAATACACTCCTGCTGCAGGATGTAGATAATATTGAATTATTTATAGAAAACATGCTGTATCTCAACACAAAATAATGCTTAAGTAACCTTTCTTGGATATATCAATAAAGCTTTGCAGAAGCACATGGAAAAAAAAAACAGAGAGAGAGAGAAAATACAGGAGAGATTACATTTGGAAATATATAAAGAATTGCCATTTAAAAAGTTAGAATAAAATACTACCTGATGTCATCAGTTTTCAGAGAAGTAAAAAGAAGTCTCTTTAGTTATTCTACAAGATCACAACAAAAGAGAATAAACAAGTACAATTTACACACATTCACATTTTTCTTCAGTTGGGAATATATAAGCATCAGTTACTTGGTCTAAGAATATGGAAGAAATGTCCACAGACAACAAAAAGCATTAAAAATGTCAAGGCTGCGAAATCAAGTTTTGAAAAATTACAAAATTCTAGGTTTATGCTTAGAATGTCATTGCTGATGTACCCATGTATGTGCATCTGATGCTTTTCAGCTGTTGAGAAACTTCGCAGTGTTTCATCCTGCTTTAGCCCAGAAAAAAAACAAATCGAAGTATTCAGTTAAACAATTAATTCTTACTGTTCACCTTGTGAATGGAATCATAGGATAATTAGGGAGTTCTGAGTCTCTCCTTCTGTCTTATGGACCACTTTTCTCAGCCTATGCTTTTTGCATGCCTCTCTCTGCAGCTTTGGGGGTAGCCAAGTAAATCCCCGTAGAGGCTTATTACCAAGGGGCAATGTACCCCAAGGAGTTGAGCTCACTGCTGGCAGGTGCCCTATATCAATGTAGGTAGCATAGGGTGGAAAATACTTATAAAGGTCTTACTAAAAACCTTTACAGTTCTGATAGGAATGAATCTCTGTATCCCCAAGGCAAGAACCACCCACCTTCATTTCTATTGCAAGATCCTAAAAGGCCTTTCTTTATGACCAGCATCTCATTCAACACGCCACCAAGGACAGTGCCCTGAAATAATCCATCTTTCTGAGATGCAGGGAGTCCATTTGCATCAGATGTGTACAGTTTGTCCAATTCAGTTACAACCCGGAGATAATATTTTTGTTTTTAAAAATTCTTAGGCCTGTCCTTTTAACACTGGCATTGTTTGATATAGTACCATAATTATTTGGCAATTGCACAAGTAAAAAGAAAAAGTGGTGCTGTCATTATGGGAGGAGAAAGGGAGGAGGCACACATATATAGGTGCCATACTTTTACTTACTTTTAATTTGCCTGAACCTTTCTTCAAATTTTTTTAAAAATTCAACACTGTGTGGAAGATTCAAAGCTCAGGAGAATTTTAATGAATAACTACCAATATCAAAAAACTTACGTAGTATAAATGTGTACAGCTATTATATATTTTCTCTACATTTATTAAAGGATGTCAGGGTAATCACTTCAAATACCTTGGAACAAATGACCGGAATTTAACATCTCCATGAATAAATCATATATGAAAAAACTTGCTTGATTAAACAGTGCAATTATTGTCAAAATGAAATCTTTCCAGACACTATTTTTTTCCTAAGTTTTCTACCAAATTAAGAATTGTAGGAACCACATGATACACTGAAGAACAATATGTGATACAAAACCGTGGAGAAAAGCAATGGTAATATGCAGGGCTGTTCCACTTACCAAACAACAGATAAAAATGGATAGTCGAAAAGTCAGCAAATAAACTCCACACAATTTAAAACATAGTGCACTTCTAAAGGGTAATTTATTCCATGGTAAAAGGTGAAAGAAATAGTCAAGTTGAATTGGTTTTTAAATAATTCTATTACCTTTTATTCATTATGGAAAAACAAGATTCTTAGTTTAGATACCTAAATCCCAGACATCTGATAGGTGGGATGACCATCACCTAAAATTTCCAGGTTCTACAGTCCAGTATTTACCTTTAGAGCAACATACATTTATTTTAAAAATCCCACAAAACTCTCTTACATTTATTTCAGGTATGGATATATACATACCACAGGTAACTCAGAAGTGAGAATTTTGAAATGCTGATGTAGCTCCTAAAAATTCTCTAAATTTCTGAAAAGCACATTATTATCAATTACGCAGTGCAGACAAAGAGGTGAGACAACACTCTTCAGTTGTCTGAATCACATCAGTGACAGCATTCAAAAAATTGACAGTTATACAGAATATTAGAACAGTAACTGGTTGTGAGGAAAAACTAAACAAAAATTAAACCAGCTATGAGAAACAAATTAAAGTAAAGAAAAAAAGAATAAGAAAAAGCTATAGAAATATATCAGTATTTTAAAGTATTGTATGGTGACATGAACTATGTTTTTATCAAAGACAGTCTAACTATTCTTTAAATAAATTCTCTAAAGATTATCCAAAACTTGGATTCATGCCCCTGAAGTCAAATGCTCTCACTTCAGAACAGGAAAGTGACAAATATACAAGCTTTGACAGACTTTTGCTTCAATACTGTTTAATACAAGGAAAGGTGCACTTTACAAGCACAAAGAATCAGGAAATTACTGACACAGAAATGCATCCCAAAATTCTGGGAGTCATGGTGTTTCTTACACAGTGCTGTGGCTAATCTTTAAGGTATTTTTGTACTTCTCACTTTTAGAACTTGAGACCTCTTTTGCCAAATACAACATATTTCCCTTTTGCCATCAGATAAGCAAATATAAAAGATAAGGACAAACAGAGTGTGTATTCTTGTGGCATGTAAAAATAATTTTTATTTTTCTTTGAGAAAGCAGTTTCTGATTTGCATTAATGAAAATTAAGTGAAGAAAAGGAAGTGAAAATTTAACTAATGATCAGATAAATGTGGAAAAATCTAACATTAGGATTTAAAAAATAAATTTCAAACCTATTATGTAGCTTAAGGTCACTCCAGTAATGAATGACACGTGGTGAATGCAATTTATGCAACAAAAAATTATGTCATATGGAAATATAAGATAAAAAAAGGAGTTCATATATTCATTATTGAACATACACAAATGAAAGGTACAATTAACAGCTAGACATTTGTATTTTCATGTGCAAAATTCAAGCAACAGGCACAAAATATCAAGAAGCAGGTGCTTTTCAGGCTTCTGTACATTAACTGAAAAAGTTTTTTTCACTCTAAACTGTAAAACCTCTTATTTTCTGTTCTGTAGTTAAATCGACAGATTTCAATTCTGAGAATCACCCATTCTCAGAGAAAGCTTCACTAGACAGTAAAGCGTATTCAGGGATTTCTTCTGATTGACAATTTAGTTATGATTCACCTTTGCCTTGTTTGATTGCATGGTCATGCAAGGGAAGATTAACTTGACACCCTCCTTTAAAGAATGATTCAGTCCCCATTTCCTACATTATATTTCACTAGTTAACCAGGCATTTGCAAAAGCTGAAGACTAAATAATCAGTCAAGAGTTGAAAACATGAAAAACTAATGAGTCAATGTATATGTAAGAGTCACAACTCCTGTAAGATGGAATATATGTAGCACCAATTGATATGTTTATTTAGAATTCACCTTTACAGGTGCTCAAAATTAATATCGATAGCCATTTTTAAAGGTCATCAGGATTGAGTATACTGATGTTTTTGTATACCAGTCTGAATTATTTTTAAGGTTGCACCTGGTGTGAGTGACTTTTGAATCATTCCTTGATCTTTACTGAAATAGATCAGTTAGCAAAAGAAATTGCATTTCTCTGAAAGTGGAATGTATGTCTAATATATGGAGATTCAATCTCTCCTGTAAAGGTTACGAGACACCTGGTCATGTTAATCCTTCTGTACAATAATTTATTTTTTTTTTAATTCAAAGCAAAATAGACAATATTTTTCTACTAACTTTAAGTCATCATGGATTGCTGATACTCTTACACTTTTAGAGATTTAATCAACTTCTATTGCAAAACCACATAGAATAGATGTATTTTATCCAAACATATTGCAAGGGAATGGAGAGGAAAAGGACCATACATCTAGCAGAAGAACAGAAGGAAAACATGACACTAGAGGATGAAAATGACAGTGAGGTCAGGCAAACTGTACATGCCAACATGCAACAGGGTACTGTAATGTATTGATACAATGTGAAGAGGTTGAGTATTGCTCTTTGCTCTCTGCCATATGTTTGTCTATTCTGACTGCTCAAAGCAGATTTGTTCTCAGGTACAGGCAGTCCACTCCCTCTGTAAATGTCCCAAACTGTGCTTCAAAGACTGAAGGCTCTTGGGGTGTTTCCCCTGTATCACGCTAGCAAGAATGGTTTTGGATGATTTTCAAGGGTTGTCAAAAAGGTATAGATGACTGGAGAGCTATACAAATAAAAGCCAAAAGAGAAAGAGAGGATCTTTTCTTTCTTTTTTTTTTTTCCTTTTTTTATTTATAATGACCTATTTACTAATGACTATAATTGACTACCTCCAGAGCAGCACAATAAGAAGTATATAGTCTCCTGCCTGAGGATTGTTATGCTAATAATTAAACTGTTACCATGATCAACTAGAAACCTCTAAACTAGAAACCTCTCAAACAAATCCAGACATGCATTGGAGTTTTTTATGGGCTCATTTCCAACAGGCTGTCTGAATAAGACCACCCTCTTTAGTTGGGTAAGAGCATTAATGGTATGGAAATAAGTCATATCATGCCAGCTGGTGCAAAGAACTGTCCTGGACTGTGCTTTTTATTGTTGTTTTTAAACAATGCAACCATTGAATTCAGTCATCCCAATAGCTTGTCTATGGCAATGACAAATAGAAAATACTTGTCATATTTTAAAAATATGACAGAAAAGGTACAGTGATATTCTTGGTGTATTCTGTTGGTTTCTAACAGTCAAAAACCTATGGATTTCATGAGTCACAGTCTGCAGCCAGATGCACTGATTTTAGTAGCTTCGTCTTCTTACTTTCAGCTGTTTTCAGCTTTGTATTTTCCATTTTCTTTAGGTTTATTTTTAGATTGAGCTCTTAGGTCAGAGGGAAGTACAGCCTTCCTGTGTTCCTGTTTCTGGGACCAGCTATGCACAAAGTGCACTGGGTCACACCAGCTCCAATAGGTGAAATGGGTTAGATCCAGAAAATTAGGAATTCACTTCTAGAAAGACCCAAGTATCTGCCTAATCTGTTTGACTTCCCTTTTAGGAAGTTAATGGCCTGCTTTGGGCTCCCATGCTGAAGAGAAATATTGTCTCTCTATGGCAAGGTGACAGAAATTCAATCATGCCATAGCACTCGAATACTTGCATGCTTGAAGTTCAGGTGAGCAATGTCTGATTGTATTTCAAAATTGGATATTTTATTTCTAAATTTAATCAGCACTATTACATCATGTTTTCTGTGTTTTTTTGATTTTTCATGAGCTCCTCCAAAACTTCCTCTGCTGAAAAACTTTTATAGATAATTCAAGGTTTTCATATAAATAATTTATTTTTAAATTACTTATTTCCAGTTTACTTAACATCTCTGTATGGAGTTGAAAGTGTGACATCTGCCTGTTCAAAAAATGGTTTTTTGTAAGTTCAGGAGCTGGTGACATTGCACAGACAGAGGGTAGGGACCTTTTCAAATGTCAGAGATTAGAAGAGGAAAGCAGACAAGAAACCTTTTGAAATTCTGTGAGGAGAAAGTAGTTTAGGAGATGAGCAGAGGCTGATGGTCTGAAAGAAGTAAGGTCACTATAGGGGTTAATAGCAGGTCTATTAGCTCCCTGGATGAAGATATTGACTTGACAAGCTTTCTGTTGTATCCTTGAAGATAAGGAAGCCAGTACACAGCCCTAATGGAGGAACAAAGACAGATCGTAAAGCCAGTAGGCCCAGGATGTGGGAACCACAAAAAGGCCTTGAGCTTTGCCAAATGTATCAGCAATAAATCCTAGCCAATTAAAACGCTGTTGCTTGCTTACCTAAAATAAGGTTGCTGCTTGCTGCTAGCAAAGGATATAAAAAGGCAGACGACAAAATAAAGACAGACGTATTCTGCACACAACTAGACTGCTTGTGTCTTTATTGGCCGTCACGAGTCTACAGTGACAGGTCACACTCTGTCATCAATTACTTCTTAGAGAAGACAAACCTGGTATGAAAAGTACATTTTATCATAGTTCCACTATACTTTACATTAAGTCAGTTTCTAATACCCTTTAAAACCTAATGTCTTATCATCTGATGCAAGAATCCATGACAAAGAGGTATTTAGCAGAGTTAAAGTACTACAGGTCCTTGAACATGAACAGTGCCAGCAACACGTAACACCGCTGGTGGAGGCAGCTCCCATTTTTGTGTCTAATCACTTGAGGGGAGGCTTACACATATGCTATAGTTTAGCAATCTGTGATTCAGTGCAAAATAGATGTTTTTAAAAACAAAAGACAAAAAAAAAAGTTTTGTGTTTTTTTTTTTTTTTAAATCAAAAGAGTTGCCTCAGTTTTCTTTTATATTTGAAGCCCTCTGGGACAGAGACTATTTATGACTTTACAGTCAGCATTTCTGGACATTTCTGTAAATTGAATCTGAACTAATAGTATTCAGGGAGTGTCTAGAAAAGGTAGAAGCAACTACTGAGCCAAGGCCCTTCCATGATCTTGTATTGAGCACCAATTGCATAACAATAATTTGACTTCCCACTGGAATATGTTCTTGTTACTTTTCAGTCATTTGAGAGGCTTGTGGTCGGTCAAAAGCTGATGACAGTCTAACCCACAGAACCATTTCGTAATTTCTTCTCATGCCCTAATGTACCAGGCAGTCCATCTCAATAAGAGCATAGCAAGATACAGTATCCTCAAGTTTTGTGCATTTTGCTTTAGCTGACCATCAATTACACTTGCTGCTCTCTTCACTTCTATCTCAGTATACTTATTTACCGTAGAACAGGAAACACTTTCATGCCTTACAGGTCATCCTAGCTAATGGATGCTTACATTCTATATTTTGCTGCAATATCAACTTGCTTCAGAAAAGATGGTCATTTTTCAGAGTTCTCTGCATAGACTGAAGAAAAAAACATCAAAATTCTATTTTGCAGTGTGAATCGAGATTTTGTGCATTTGTTTTCATTTTGTATTCAACAAGTCTGAGATGCTCAATGATGTCTTCAGCTTTCTCATCATCAAGGAAAAGTCCAGAATGAGAACCCCCACCAGGGACAGGGAATAGAAACGTTCAAAGTGTTTTAAGGCAGGACTAGAAACGAACTTTCCAAATATTCATTTGTATGTGAAAAAACAGTTTGAATTTTGAATGCTAACAGGCAGCAGCTACTTGAGTGTATATTTGCTGGGGTAAATGTCTGAAACTGAATTTTGGAAACTCTTCAACTTTCAGGAAGAAAACTGCTTTTTGGTAGATGCAGCTGGTGTGGGCTTGTTGCAAATTTTGATGATGCTCAGACTGAACAAAGTGACGCATCCTGAATCCTTCCACTAATAAGAAAACATCACACAGAACCACCAATTGGAAGGCTAATCATGTGTTGTGCTTCTGCACATCAGCTATTTAGACTGCGAAAATGACCTATTTAGACTGGGAAAATGGAAGGCTTGGGGGCCAAGAAAAAAGAGCTGGTGCCAAAAAGAAGAAGTCTCAAAAAAGAAAGGCCTGGAAAACAGAAGATGACAATCCTGGCTGCAGAAAAGAGCCTGGAAGTGGGGATCTTTCCCCAGTCAGAGCTGTGTGGAGATGAAGGTCAGGAATACCCAGAGAGCTTGGCCAGTGATGCCAGTCTACCTGAGAACAGTGGATGACTGGGAGTCAGTGATGTCAAAAGGTACCTGAGAAATAATCCAAAGGGAAATGACCAGCAACCAGCTGCACCACTTAGACACTCACAAGTCTATGGGGCCACATGAGATCCATTCAAAGGTGCTGAGGGAGCTGGCAGAAGTGTTCACTGAGCCACTTTCAATCATTTGCCTGCTGTTCTGATTAACCTCTTGGAATTAGTATCCTTAGCTTAACTATTTTCTAGAAAACTTTTGCAGAGCAAAGTTTTCCTCTCAAACTGTTTTCAAACAAGTTAGTGTGTGTTAAATGACCTGGTTTTTTAGACACAGATTACATTTATCATCAGTTCCTACATTAATTTTAAAGTTGACTGTTAAAGTCACCTTCAAGACTCACCTTCAAGGACCCACTGAAAACATACATTTAGCAAATGATTCGAGAAAGAGATGTACACACATTTCCTTGTGTTTTAACTTCTCTCAATTCCATTACACAAAATGCACTAGCAGAAACATTTTTCTTCCTTCTCTTCCAGCATCATTTCTTCAGCTTGTCATTTTCCTGACACGTTAAATCTACCTAAGACTGGGCCTTTTTATTTTTAGTGTTTTACTGCTCTCCAAAGATTTTGTTCTCTAAAGAACTGAATTTCCTTTTCATTACTTCTCTAGCTCTTCTTGCTGCTTTAACTATGTACATTCTTTACAAACATTTGCATACTTCAAAAAATTAAAACTATCACTGGAGAGGGTTTTTCTTCAACAGTCCAAAAAAACCCTAGGCCCTCTTGTAAATATTTAAATATAAAATATATTAATTGTTAAATTAATCAACTACTAAATCCTGTTAAATTAACTGTTAAAGCCTGTTAAATCCTCAGAAGTCCTTGTAAATATTTTTATTGTTTTGCCATGCAATTAAAATATTCTTTTATTAATTAGACTTTATCAAAAATTTTAAAAAAATAAGTAAATATTTTGATTTTATAATAATTTTCTCCCATTTGACTTTGTAATGAGAAGTTCTCTCAAACAGGAAAGAAATACTTCCACCAACCATCTTTCCACTCTTGTACCCCAGAATTATGGTCTAACCCTGATATATTCTGTCTTCAAAGACAGAGCTCTTCCCCTGAACAATTTGAAAGCACTGATCCCACAAATAGAAAGTATGGCTTCACTTCTACACATAAAATTTTTCAGGCTCCACAGGGCCTTGTTCACATGTAAAAGCTGTGCATTATATGCTGAGTTTAAGCAGAGCCTTCTTTTGTAATAGGAAAATATTGATGGATTACTAATGAGGAAAGATTGTACAACAATCTATGAAGCAGCAATTTTGTAAAATAAAACCGTAGCTACTAAAATGGAGAGTTCAAGGACAAAATGTTAAAAGTATGTAATAGTTGGGATTTTACATAATCTCCAACAAATTATACAAAGTTGCAAAATTTAGAGTGGGTTTTAAAATTTAGCTACCTTCCAAACACTTTCCCTGCTTAGATATGTCCTTGGGAATTTGGAGTGGTTTTAAATACTAGAAAAGTTTTATTGACTGTGCCAAACAAAGGAAATAAGGAATCTACTGCAATACAACTAGAAGTCTGGTAACACTTGGTTTGAGAATTAAATCAGAGGATAAAGATATCCTGAAGAGGATAAAGGAGAAATGTATAAAGTCTCTGGCTAATAAATGAGCTTGAAAATCCAAGTCTATTTAATTTTTAATTAAAAACATCTATAATTTTCAGAATATGTAGAACAAAATGGACCTTTCTTCCTGAAAACACAGCAACCCTTTTGCACAAGCTTCACTGAAATGATTCTCCCTCCTCTTTATTCAGAGAATCCTAACTGGACTGATGTTAACAGAGAAAGGCTTGTGAGGATTTCTTCCTCACTTTATTTAGAAAGTTCTCAGTCCACAACCTAAGCAAATTTTCTGTCCTGGCTTGCTAAGGACTCACTTGAGATGATACTAAAACCAGCATTCAAAATTTTGGTAGACAGGTCTGGAGTATATTAGATTAATACTTTTCATAGCTTCCCTTTCTCTTTTTCACTGTTCTTACTTCCCTTCTTCAGTAACATTATGTAGCCTCAACACATGGGGCTGTGCTCTAGTAATGCCACCAGAAAATATTGCAGTGATAAAAAGATTGCCAAAAAACCAGTCAACCACATGCGCACCTTGCCAACAAGAATCTTACAGCTGCTCAAGGATTTCTAGCATCACATTATACCAATCTGGTCTAAAGGGTCCCCAAAGAAATTTCATAAGTGATGAATTTTGAGTGCTCACTGAAGTGAACCCATCACTTTCTGTTTTGTACGTGCTATTAAGACAAAAGCCAGAGTTAGTAACTATAGCTGTCTACCAAGGACACCAAAGAAATCTTTTAAATACTTACAGGAAAAAAATAAGCATATTTCACCAAAGAAATCTTTTAAATACTTACAGGAAAAGAATAAGCATATTTGGGTAAATTAAAAATAAATTTGTTTTAGAAAAAAACCATCAAGTCATATGCAATGCAATTATTAGCTGCATATCAAAGAGTTCTGTGTAAAACAATTAAAATTCAATTAAGGAATCAAATTACCTTTATAGTAAATTACAGGGAGTTACGATTTCTGTTAAAAGCCAAACAGGTTGTTAGCAATTAATTTATGTCATTTAGTATTGATATGTAATTAACTTCAAAAAGTAACTTTTATTTCCAATGGAAAAGCTTTCCTGATTATGTTATGAAACTTAATCAGGCAGAGGAGTCAAAGGCATTCCTATCCTTCTCTTGACAAGTAGCAATCTGTATTGTCTGAGTTTGACAGGCAATGGTTTTTATCTACGTAATTTTAAACCAATTATGTATCTTGTCCTTTATTTATGAAAGAATTCTTTTGGTTGTATAATTTCTCCCCAAAAAAATTCCATCAAACTAAATTACAGGAGGGAAATAGATGCATGAAACAGAATAAGTAGACACGAGTTCTGAAACAAATATTAAGCAATTTGTATTTACATCAAAATAACAGTCTAAGCTGGACATTAAACTTAAACATTTTATTAATTTCTTAGTTCCACTCTTTTTTATATTTTGAACTAGAATAAAATATGTTGTTAACCAGCATATGTGTTGCATCTTGTATTTCCCTATCTCCAAATGAGCCTTTAAAAACTGTTGCCAAAATCAATTGTTGTTTATGACAGAAAAGAAGACCCTCAGGTTCTGATGGTTAACAAGGCAACCATGAGACAGCAGTGCATCCCCCTGACGAAGACCCATCTTCTCCTCTGTTCAATATTAGTGAGGCACTGTCTGGACTCTTGGGTCCATTTCTGGGCTCCCCAGTACAAAAGACATGAACATACTGGAGGGAGCACAGAAGGTGATTAAGAAACTGGAGCATCTCTCGTATGGGGAGAGGTTAAAAGGTGGGACCATTTAGCTTGGAGAAGAGAAAGTTTAGGGGGATCTTACCCATGTGCACAAATGCAAGATGGTGTGGTGTACAGAAGACAGAGCCAGACTTTCCTCAGTGGTGGATAGTAAAAGACAAGAAAATCATAGAATTAATCATAATGTCATAGAATCATGGTATGGGTTGGGTTGGAAGGGACCTTCCAAACCCTTGAAGGGTCATCTAGCACAACCCTCCTGCAATGAACAGGAACATCTTCAACTAGACCAGGTTGCTCAGAGTCTTGTCCAACCTGACCTTGAATGTTTCCAGGGATGGGGAACCTACAGCTTCTCTGAAAAACCTCTTTGAGTGTTTTATCAACCTCATAGTAAAGGATTTCTTCCTTATATCTAATATGAATCTACCCTCTTTTAGTTTAAAACGATCACCCTTTGTCCTATGACTAGAAGCCTTATTGAAAAGTGTGTCTACACCTCTCTTATAAGCTCCCTTTCACAAGGCTGCAAAGTCTCCTCAGCGTTTTCTCCAGGCTGAACAACTTCAGCTCTCTCAGCCTTTCTTCATAGGAGGAGTGTTCCATCCATCTGATCATTTTTGTGGTCCTCCTCTGGACCTGATTCAACAGGCTTATATCTTTCCTGTTCTGGAGACCCCAGAGCTGGATACAGTACTCCAGGTGGGGTCTCACAAGAGTGGAGTAGTGAGGGAGAATCACCTCCCTCAGCCTACTGCCCACTCTTCTTTTGATGTAACTCAGGATACAGTTGGCTTTTTGAGCTGTGAGTGTACATTGCCAGCTCATGTCCAGCTTTTCATCCATCAGGAAGGAATGGGTACAAGTCAAAAGACAGAAAATTGCATGTGAGCACAAGAAAAAGCTTTTTGATTGTGAAGGTGGTTGAACAGTAGAATGGGTTACCCAGAGATGCAGTGAAGTCTCCATCCTTGAATAATATACAAATCCCATTTGAACATGGTTCTGGGTATCCAGTGTTCTGAGCAGGCGTGGTGGGCTAGATCATCTCCACAGGTCCCTTTCAACCCCTGCTATTGTGTAATTCTGCAAATAAAAGTAATTTCCAGAGTCTGAGCACAACCAGTGCAAATTATTGTGATTTTTGCTATTGATTCCAAAAGGGCATGATCAGACCTAATGGATGGGCTAGTGGCCTTGCAATACCATGAGCTTGTTAAGGTAGTGAATTGAAAGCTACAGAATTACACTGCTGTACTTAATTATTTTGTTACCTTAAAGGTCAACACAAAAATAGTCTGGAATAGTCAGAAAAACACACATCAGATTGTAAAGGATAGATAACCCATCTCAACAAATGGAAAGATAATTATTTCTCAGAGGTTATGTGTGTAAATTAACCTTGATATAAAATGAATGACAGATGCCAGAATTTACAGGAAGCAGAATATTAGCTTCATGATACTGACTTCAGTAGTAGTATAGTATTTGTATACTATAACACCTGACTCTAATATCTATTGTTCAGTTAAGGCAGTTTCTCCCCTAGAGGAAAAAAGTTTCCTATTTTCTAAGACACTATTCTGCTCTAAAGCAAGGGGAGCTGTCAGCATGGAAACTACCACCAAAGGTTGCTAAAATCCATTTGTTTTACTTGCTTCAAACTTGCATTGCATGAAAATGAGATGGCTAAATGTGGAGGCTTACCATGGCTCATATTTGTCCTGCAGCAAAGGATTCAGAGTCCAGAATATGAGTATATTCACAAATGCAGCACTGACAAGTACTGTCTTTTGATTCTTTACCCATTGAATTACTCTACAAAATCTTTTTTCTCCTATCACCTTTCCCTTTCCCCCACCTGAAAAATCCTAAGGTCACACTGATATGAGCAGATTAATGTTCATGTAATATCCTCACAATGAGATCTCCTACTCAGCAAGATGGTCTTTACCCACTAAGCTATTCAACAGGTTATAAAATTTGTGCATATGAACTTTAAAACAGAAAGCTTCTAACAGCTCTTAGTTAAAGTCCTCTCTGAGAATTCTGAGTGACAAAAGTAAGTAATTAAAACAGTAGGACAAAAATATATTTATATAGGAAACAATTAGAGTGCTGCTTTTCCTGCTTCCTGACTTCATCACACTGGGCTCAAAGATTCTCACATCATAACAATGATAAGCAAGAGTGGCTGACACTGGGAAAGAAGAAGAACACAAGCAATATGAGCCTTGACTGATTAGATACCTGGCATCCATCACTGAGCTCAGAATGCAGAAACAAAAACTGCACCTTCAGAGTATCTAAGCACCATGGTCTCCAGCACTGCGCACACTCCCAGCACTGTCTAGAGACCTGTTATGTATCAGTTGCAGCCAGTGGCTAATTGTTAAAAAAGTCTGAGGAGAGAGGAGAACACTTGAAAACACAAGACATTATATTATAAAAAAGGAATCCCCTACATTTAATCTTCACTCTTTCTTTCCTCTCTACCTTTTTGATTGCTCCATCTCACAAGTAACAAGGCTTCCAGAAACAACCACTGTTTATATCTGAGATTCAAAATTTTAGCTGTAAGACACAGTCACAGTTAGCTACAAGTAATGTAGTGCTGTGCTGGTTTAAAAGTAAACCAGCTGGAGAAATGAACCCAACTCGAGAGATTATAAGTCCGAGCTACAACTTACTAAAAAGATCACAATACATACAGTGATACAGAGAAAAAAAATGGTTCTAACCCACAAAGACAGATGTATAACCCAGCACTCTGGGAAAAAAAACAGAATAGTGTTTGTTGGCCCCTGTGCTGAGCACCACGTGGCTTCCTTGGGGACTAAAAGGAAAGGAAGACCTGTTGGTCCAGCTGATGGTCGCAGTTCTGTTGAAGCAATGATCTCAGGCTTGTTGTGAGTTGCAGTCGCAGTCCTGTTGGAGTTCTGGTCCTCCTCTGGATCCAAGGAGTGGTACCAGAAGTTCAAAAAGATCAAGATTACATGTGCTCAGGTTCAGATGGGAGTGTCCATTGTCTCCTCCAAGGCAGGGAACTTCACAATGGGTGATTTAACTCTGTGAGTCATGGGATATTTTTGGAATCTCTGATGGTCTAGATCCTTGCAGCTGCCTATTGTGACAGTCCATTATGACCCATTAGCAGAGATGACCCCTCAGGCTGGGTGTGAAGGTGCTAATGCCTCCCCAAAGGGGAGTTATCGCAGGTGAGTCATTGGTGTGAAGATGAAGAAACAATCCTCAAAGAGTTTTTTAATACCCAGCTTGTAGCCTGAGGTGTCAGGTATGCCCTGGGCAGCTGCTGGAAATGATCCATTTATTAACAGTCCATCAGAAATGACATAGAAGGTGTAGAATACACAGTTTTGGTTATATCCACATAGTGATAAACTGGTCCCGACCCCTATAACTAGAACAACTGCTATTAGTTTTCAGCTTCATACATATGTAGATAAATATGTCCACATATTGACATATGACACAAACATCAAATCTCAGAACCAACAGCACATTTGTGATGTTTATAAAGTCAATTTACTAGCACAGATTTAGAAATGGAAGAAAAGATCAAAGCCATTTCTTTTTCAAGTAATACAGTCAATTTTGTTTGCCATTTCTTTTTCAAGTAATACAGTCAATTTTGTCTGGTTTTGGAAAGAAGCTATCATAATGTATAGTCTTAATGAAAACTTTCTGTGCTGATTCTCTGTTGGTTTTATTGATGAAAATCTGAAATTTCTGTCTGTGTTGAATTTAACAATAGCTCCACGTGCTAGTACTTCAGATTTTGACTTGATGTCCATAAAATGTCAGAAATTTTATCTCTACACACTTATTCAAATTAATATTGTCATTGACAAGAGACAGCAAAGATCAAATGACACATCTTATAGAGAAAAATGCAGATATTAGTAATCACATGTATCCAACGACTAGAATTAACTACATAAAGAAAGGAAAGTAAGAAGTCAGAGGCCTGTCATTAAATAACTACCAGTCCAGTTTCTCTCTTACTCATTTATTTATCCTATATCTCTGTTCACTATTTACTGTCCACCATGCAAATACAGAAAAGTAGTGATTTTTTTTCCGGGATTTCCTCTAATGGTCTCAGCAAGTAACCATAAATCTGAATGTTAAAACAACATAAGATAATATTATGCATTTACCCTTCTTAGGGTCAACATAGTGTACATAAGGTAAGCATCAAAAACAAACCAACTAGACTTAGACCAACTAGAAGCACCCATTTCTTACACACAGAATAATGAGCATGACTACAATGCTATATCCAGTATTGATTTCAACACTTTGTCATCTATAGTTGTTGAAATAAATCACCCCCGCCACTATTGCAGCATGTAGGCAGTCAAGTTATGCAAGTGGTCAGTAAACACTCTGACTGACACAGTGAGGTTTTATGAGCAGGCTTGATGCCACCAACCAGCTCCACAAGCCTTGAACTTTCAATGATGGAGATACCAACATCCTGGCAAAGCAGGAGTGGCAACACCCCTCACACACCTCAGTCCCTTTGGGTTCCCAACCCCTGAGACCATAACGATGTTTTAAGTCCGCAAGAGTCCCCCCAGACACGCTTAGAGGAGTTCTCAGTCTTTTGCATAGCAATAAACCTTTCTAGCACACTAAATTTTAGGAAAATAACACTTGCACTCATACCTGCATCTAAGAGTCCAGGATAAGGTTGCAAAGCCCATCACAGGATTTAAAAGTTTATTTCCATGTGGCTAAGCCTAGACTGTGTCCTGTGACTCACTGTACAATCTTTCTGATTAACCAAACCGGGTATCTTCCTGAGGGACAAGATATTTTCTTTGAGGCCAAATACCTAGTTTTCCTCTCACTGCAGGTTTATGGAAGCAGTGGAGTTGCTTGCCAGACATGAAGTTGGGAAATGTTTTGAGGTCTTATGATTTAGATACAGAATTTTGATGACATACATGTCAGTTCTTTATAATTTCCACAGTATTCCTCTAAAATATATTTCTCTTCCCAAGCAACAGGATACATATGCTCTTTTTGTTTTGTACTGCAATTCAAAGTTTAAAAGTGAAAGTCTCAAAGATGTCATTAACTCAGGATGCTCAGTTAGAGAAGACGTGAGACTGACTTAATGAAGTAATTAGAACTTTATATGAATTTTTACATGTAAGAAGAGCAAGAGACAGCTGGTCAGAACTTCTGAAAGTCAGGTAGCAGGTGTGGATTGCTGGATAACTGAAAAATTAAGAGCTTAGTTTTAGCAACCATATGTAACAACTTCAGGTAACAGCCTATAATTACATGGAAATAATATGGAATCAACAGGAACAAAATCCTTGACAATCTGCTGTTTTGCCAATTAAAAGAAATCTTTTTTTTTATGCTGTTCCCTTCCGAGGTCTGGAGTCATTCTTCAGTGAATAGAAAATTTGGCCGAAAATGCAGTCGTAGAATGAAGAGAGTAGGAAAGGATTAAAAAGAAGACCATAAGAGGAAATTAAAGAGAATATACTATCACAGAATAATAGTGTATACTGCATCAGATGAAAGAAAAGAGGCCTTCAAGTATAAGCACTTTGACGCTTGATTTAAAATAGCTGTCTGCTTTTGAAATTCTCTTATACAGGGAATAAAAAAATTCAATATATTGGTAACATGAAATGCCTTTTCTTGCTTTGTTTTTCTTTTTGCCTGACTGTAATAAGAATAAAGTTTTTCTAAAACTTTTCTGTTTAACTTTTGAAGCTATATGAGAAATAAATAGTATTGCCAAGGCTATATTCACAGCTTTACTCATCCACTCTTTTTTAGTGTCTGCAGCAAATTAGGTAGGATGTAGAGTCATCAAGCCTTTTATCCATAATCTGTGGTTCATCCCCAGAAAAGGTCTGTACTATATGACCACGAGACAAAGATTTATGTGGATAATATAGCATACGATTAAATAATCACAGACAGTATTGTAATGCAAATACAGAAAGACACGAATGGGGATTGGTTAATCATAATCACAGAATCTCAGCCTGGCACTAAGACCTCAGTTGTTAGTACATCTAAGAATGAGAAACATATCTTCTCAGGCAGCAGTATCTTAGCACTATGGCCATTTCAAAGATGGAAAGGTTATGACAAAGTAGTACGCATTTATGAATATTTGTCATCAAGATTTTTAAAACCTATCTCTGCAAATGCATCCCACAAAACCAGCTACATCACATTCATTTGGTCAGCCTCTTGATCTGTCCATAGGTAGAAGAATATATAATAAATTACTAGACTCACAGTTGTGCAATTTGCTCAAAAGATGCTTTTTTCATAACAGTAGTAGCTATATTTTTCTGGTCTTTCTACGAAAACCAACTCAAGTAGACTGAAGTCAGGTAAACCTTTAGTACAAAATTTGTATGCCTCTGGAACTACCACTAAAATGGCACCTTGTCTGAGGGCTGCATGGTGGTGTGATACGATGCCAAAGATATAAGAGCTTTCATCTGTTTACCTTTGCAGATAAAATACAGCATAGAAAGAATAATCTCTTCATAACAGGAACTGGCCTGAGATACCTTGTAATATTTTATGTAAGTGACAGATAAATAGAGTTTTTATTTTAGTTACCTACTCCACCCTAGAAATAGGAATATCAAAATCTGATACAAACACTTATTATCTAAATCTAATCCCACATATGGATATCTTTAATTAAAACTACACAAACTGGACTATGGAAATCTAGAAGAATTCCAATAGTCAGTTCAGCTCATTGAATTAGCAGTTGCATGATAGTAACCATTGTTAATGCCCTCCCTGTTGCTTTTCCCTGCTACTGTAAAGTGCATAATCAGCCACTGCCATCTGCACTGACTTTCAGCAGGGTTATTTCACATGTCCTGACTGCCGCAGCATGCAACAGTAAGGGCAGAGCCACCTCTCTTCAGAGGTTAGTTGGAGGACCTTGGTGAATCTGCTCACATTGCTTATAGCAGCAACTCAATTTGTTTTCATGTGTTGCCCAGAGAAAGAGGAACAACACTCACAGAATATATCTTTATTATAAGAAGCCTAGTAAGAATCTAAGTTTAAATCATCTTCTGTCTCCACTACCGGTAGAGAGGCAAATTCAGGTTTTCCAGGAAATTCCTTTGGTCCTATTCTGTCCCACATAGTTCTGTTCATGAAAAATTGTGTCATGTTGTGTAAAATATAAGTACTTTGAGCTTTTCACACCAGTTAAGAAGTTCAATGTATTCCAGATATCTAAGCTTAACACTACATACATCTTTCTGAGCCTTACATATTCGTCGACTCATTAAAGTGGAGAGTGACAAAGGGCTTAGATGGTGCGCATATGCATATGTGTAGACTGACATAAATCACGGGTTTGAAGTGTTATTTGAAACAGGACTGAGCAACTTTGCAGAACACACTTACTGTAAGTAACCCTGTATAAGAAAGCTTAAGAAGGAAAATTAAATTAGCACCGATTTTATTTGTGTATTTGCTGCTTTTTGTAATATCGTGTATGGTTCAAAAGTTACTATTTTGTGATTGCAGCCTGTAGACACACCTTTCTGTTCCACTGAAAGCTGCTCTGCCAGGCAATTCTTAAGTCCCTTCAGAAAATTTTCTTTCTAGAAATATCTCGTAAAGACAAAATGTATGTGGGAAGAAGAATAAGCTACCCTCCTGTGGCACTGATCTAATTTGCAACAGTATAACGTAGAAAAACAAATACAAGTTTTAAACACATAAAAGTCATTAAGCAAAATCAAGACTCTCATACACCAATATAAAGTCATTTAGAATTATATAAACAACAGTGTCATCAGTCCAGTCCGGATTGTGGCGCTAATACTATTGATAACTTGGTTTATTTGCTCCCACATTGCTCCTTTGCTGAACAGTACTACTCAGAATCTCTAGAGATGTCTGACAAATGTTTTATTTACATGCTGATGTGTTAGCTCCTGCCTTTCTCACACCTTTCCATGCAAATAAAACATTTATTGAGTTCACAGAGGGGTTAACAACATTTGTTTGCTAAGAAATTGTGTGGTACAGCTTAGTACTTATTGAACATTTGCCTGATGTGTATTGTACATCTCACAGGACAGAATTACCTTTCTGGACCCGTAAGCCAGCTCTGATTGCAAATATTTTGCTTTTGCATGCATGTTGTTTTCCAAGGATCAGACTCTCTTTCACACTAGGACTGTTTTACACCTTTCAGACAAAGTGGTAAAACAACTTAATGGCTGGAGTAGGGTATACTGCACCATTTATACTGTCACAGTCATGTAATGACAGCTTTGCACAAGCCAGAAAAGCTGACTAACACTATTAGTGACATCAATGAATGGACAGAAAACTCTACCTTCCTTCTAAAAACACATACCTTGAAATCTCTGTGAGTTTTGCAATTTGGACATGTTACACTGTTCTAGGTCCTGTTCTCCTCCTCTAAAATAAAACTGGATTTTTAAGAACTGCATCATGTGTGGGATATTGCAATCACAATCAGAATTAAAAGATTAGCTGTCCTTTGTGTCAACTATTCAACCAGCGGTGAATTCAGATGGAGAATTCAGTGTTTGGCAATACATAGGTAAATGAAATTTGTCTAGACCTTGTCAAAACATCAAGCTGAAACATCAGGGAACACTAGCAAGAAAGTGGTGTTGCTCAGCATTTCACAGTGTAGTATCAGGGTCACAGATGTCTGGTTTATTTACTTTATGCGAATAACCATTTAATACTTTTTTTCCCACTTCCACATCTTCATTTCATTCTATGGTAATTTGAACTTTTACTAATCTACACCAGTCACGTGCAGTCACTTGTTAAGCCTACATAAAAATGAAAGTTTGTTTGGTTTAAAAAAAAATAAAAATTAATCTCCATAAAAAAATAAAGATTTGCCAGCAAATTGTGGTATTGTTTGCTAGCAAATAAGTCCATAACAAGGCTAAGTTATAACTAAGTGGATCAAAAAAATCCAATCAGGAGTTAAGTCACGAAACATTTAAGAGTGTACCACCCAGAAGAAATTACATGATCTTGACTAGAGCATACAGACTCTGGATTATGCACAAAGTATATGCACATTTTAGAGAAACTAAAATACTAGAAGAAGAGGGGCCTTACTGTCATCTAGAAGTAAAGAGAACAGTTACTTCACATCATCATGCAAAGATCTGCAAAGTGTGCACAGCATGTATAAAATGACAACTTGTTTAGCCAAAGAGATTTCTTTAAAGATTCCATGGATGGTGTTGCAACTGAGAAGAGTAATTCTTCTATGGATTAATAGGTCTTGCTTTGTTATTGTCTTGCAATACTCAGCCCAAAATACAAAATGCACACAGCCATGTATTCACTGTTTTTACAGGCATTAGCAAAAAGAGAAAAACAAATCAGAAAATAGAAAGTTACTTGAGGGACCTGAAGGTTTGTGATTGTAACCTTATCCCTATAGCGGAGTGTGTGAAAGCATGTGTGAAAGCAAAATAATAAATGGGAAATGGCAAAATATATAATCGTACCAGTGAGAAATGTGTTTGTTATAGGGATGACAGCCCATCAAGCCATTCCTCTCCCTTCAAAAAAGCAGTCATTGAAAGGCCAAGGCTTAAAATAGGTAAGGAAGAATCTGAGACCATTTTTTTCCTTATGGTGAAGGGATACTCAGAAGACCATAAAAAGAGAGCTGAAAGATCATCACCATAGTTTATATATAAATAATTTCCTGTACTCTAAAATAAAGATTAAAGGAAGAGCTCATTACTTGGATAATTGTTGGTTAGGTAGAACAGCTGATAAAGCAGGCATCTTCACTCTTACTTGTAACAGTAAGTTTTGCATTTCCTTGAAAAAATTTAACATACATTTGTAAAAAAATTATTTTACACTTTCTCATGTGAGAAATCGGATTGCTCAAGTAAAGATGTCTCAGCTAGATCTAGATGTGTTCAAGACCAGAAAACAGTTTAAACTGCTTTCAGTTCTGCCTTTTGTGCTGTATTTGACATATCTCACTGAAAGATGAGACACATTTATGATGCCATGGGACTGTAACTCTCAGTTTGCAATGCCAGTTTCTTTGAGATTCGTGAGGACAACTAACAGACTGACAAACTGTCAGTGGTTGTCTGTCAGTGGTCTTCTTTCCTGAGGAAACAAACCCTTGGATGGATTAATTTTACAGGACCCAACAGGAATTCAGAAGGAAACAGAAAGAAAACATTTGGGGAGAAAAAGGGCACAAAAGGAAAGGTACAGAATAATTCTAAAAATACCCTAAGAATAACAATAAATAAAATATAAATTCCATGTAATCAAAATGCTATATGAGCCTATATGCATATCTCTTTGTGGAGAAAAAATTGTTACCTGCTTCATAAAATCAGACAGAAGTACCTTTGAGCACTGTCTGTCTAATATGGCTGTCCAAACAAACATCATAAGAAGCAAAGACACACAACTGAAATGGGATTATTCAATTTAGTAAAGAATATGAGAACTAGTCCAAGATTTACATAACAATGACACAGTCTTTAGGTACTCTAAAGAAAGACCGAAGTTGTTCACAAGTATTTCAAGGAATCAAAGTAAAACAATTTCTCTCAGTGCAAAAATACCATTTAGCTCTGTTTGTTTCCAGTGTGCTATATATTATGGCTCTTAGCTTTCCTATGTTCAGCTCCTTATGCAATAACAGCAGAGAAGGAAGATATCTCATGCATAACATCAAGTAAGAGAATAGATGTCAGCAGAGTACAAAAGCAGCAAAAGCAGTCAGTTAAAATAAGCTGACTTTGACATCAAAAGAGATTTTTTTGCAAGTTGTCAGTCTTCAAGATCAGTATTTTTATGCACTGTCAAGACCTATGACTCATGAGTAGAAGAAAATGAAGCTGAGGACACTAAAGTGCTTAAGTGACATAGACCACAATGTGTGAGGGGGAGCTGACGGAGATGAGGAAACTATGGGAAAGTATAATTGCTATTTCCTACAATATATAGGGAATATATAGGGAAGATGAAGCCAGACTCATCTCAGAGGTGCACAGGAAAATGGCAGAAGTGAGCACAAGGTAAACTCAGTCTTGCTAAAAGGAACATTTTCTCTGCAAGGAGCATGATTAATCCCTAGAATAAGTTTCCATCCCTGCAGATTTTAAAAATTCAGATTGGCAAAGCCCTGAACAACCCTATCTAAACTTGAAACTAGCCTTTGCTTGACCACAAGGTTGGACTAGATAATATCCAAACATCCTTCACAATCTATTTTTCTCTGATTTTGATTGTTTTCAATCCTTTTTCTATGATGCGATGATCGTAAGTAGAATTTAACAGACCAGTTGACTATCAAGAGTCAAATTTTGGAATGTAAGTGCAATTGACTTGCACTTACATAACCCCAGTATTAAAAATTACTGAAAAGAGTTGCAAACTAACAGTGTTTCATTTTATGATGCTCCTGAGAATCTTATTTCACATTCATCTCATAGTAAGAAGCATGTAATCAAGTATACCAACATCTGAATTATGCAACTACAATTTCGGGAATAACATTTGGTTAAAGCATGGTTATAATAACACCAAGATCATGGGTTTGAACCCCATATGGGCCATTCACTTAAGAGTTGGACACAATTATTCTTGTGGGTCCCTTCCGACTCAGAATACTTTGTGATTTTGTGAAATATTAACTTTGTAAATTTTGCAGTGTTCTGTAGGTCTTAATGTTGCTGTTGCAATAAAAACAACATATGAAAATGAGCCAGAAATTACTATCCTTATGTACCAAGGGAGTACCTGGGATTCCTCATACTTTTGAAGGACTGTTCTTTTACTAACTGCACTATCTCATAAAGATTCCTGAATACAATGAGAGATTGATCGAGAGGGTCTTTATTCATGATGATTCATTATAATTGGAGGGGAGATTTCTATCACTTGCTCTTAATTTTGCATGTGAATCTGTAGGTGGAATTGTCAAACTTCAGAGGATTAAAATACTGAGAGAGGGTTGCATATGCTTTGACATGGTCATACTGTTGCCACAGAATTTTCAAAGGTTTCTCCCTCCTCTTCTGTGGAATAGGGTTGATACTAATTCTTTGTTGCTGTATACTGCACTATTAAACTTCCTCTGTGTTCCTTAGGATGTAATGGAAAGCAGGTTGACAATATTACTATAGACTTTGGCTTGGGCATGGACTTTGCATCTATTGAGAAGGCTAAGCAGTGAGACTGTGCAACTGAAGTTTTTTACAACTGTTGCAGGACTGAACTTTCCAGGGAGAGGGAATTTCAGTGTAAATATTTTTCTGTGTAACCCTATTGTATAGATTCACTGTCTCTTTTGCACTGGCCACCAGCAAGCATCTGTGAATTATAACAGCCACATACAGAAGCTGTGTGCTTCTATCTACCCTCAAAACACAGATGCAGGAACCAGGTCTGTCCTGCAAACAAATACCTGTAGCAGAAAGGTGAGTGGGGCCTAAGTATACCTACAACATAAGTACTTAACTTTGGCTCTTATGTAAAAAAAGGCTCCATTTATTTGTTACTCATTAGCATAACCTACCCCTTCTGCTTCAGGGAAAATATGTGTACAATTATCTTTCCGCGAGGATACAAATTTCTCCACTTATGCTAGATGGCAGAGCAGAACTGTTAACAAAGCACAGCTGATTCTTAGGAAAACACAGGGTAACAGGAATGTCAACCTCGGCTGACAGGACAGTGGTCTTGGCAATGACACCAGTTGCTCTGATGCATTTCCTTGTCCCCATGGAAAACTTGCGTGTTGCAGAGGTTTTCCAATAATTCATGCAACTATGGCATTTACCAGTGGATAAATTTCATGTGTGTAACAGATTGCAGAATAAAGAAAACTATCACAAGCTATATAGCAAAAGTATCAATCAACCCAAAACAATAAGAGGAATATTCAGTGGCTTTTCATGGAATCATAAAACTATAAAATAGTTTGGGTTGGAAGGAACCTTTAAGGGTCATCTAGCCCAACTTCCCTACAAGGACCAGGAACATCTTCAAATAAATTAGGTTGCTCAGAACCTTGTCCAACCCAGTCTTGAATGCTTCCAGCAATGGGGTTGCTGCCTCTCTGGGCAACCTGTACCACTGTTTCACCACCCTCATTGTACATAATTTCTTTCTTTTATCTAGTATGAATCTACCCTCTTTTAGTTTAAAACCATTAACTCTATTACTACAGGCCCTGTTTAAAAGTTTGTCCACCTCATTCTTCTAAGCCCTCTTTAACTACTGAGAGACCACCATAAGGTCTCTCTGGAGCTGTCTCTTCTCCAGACTGAACAGCCCCAACTCTCTCAACCTGTCTTCATAGGAGAGGTGCTCCAGCCCTCTGATAATCTTTGTGGTCCTCCTCTGGACCCCTTCCAACAATTTCAAGTCTTTCTTATGCTGGAGGGCCCCAGAGCTGGATACAGTACTACAGGTGGGGTCTTACAAGGGCAAAGTGAGACCTGCTGGCCAACCTTTTGATGCAGCCTATGATAGGTTTGGCTTTAAACTGAAAGAGGGTAGATTTAGATTAGATATTAGAATGAAATTTTTTCCTGTAAGGGTGGGTAGGCACTGGAAGAGGTTACCAGAGAAGTTGTGGATGCCTCATCCCTGGAAGCGTTCAAGGACTTGTTGGAAGGGCCTTGTCTAGGGGAAGGTGTCCCTGTTCATATCGGGGTAATTAGAACCATTCTGTGATTCTGTGTTGATTCTACGATTTAATGTTCAAAGTTACTGCTCTGATACGCTCCTCTTTTACAGTCTTATAACAGTGATGCAGTTCTAGCCAGAGTTTTTACACAGACTGACACTTTGCAATGTGTTTCTATCTTCCATTTGCATAGGAAAGCACACGGGGATGGTTCTCTGATGTTTGTACTGGTTCAACAGAGCACAACAGAGAAAGAGCATGCACTTCTTCATCTTTGTGACAACACTTGGACTTTGGAAGGTCATAGGCTTTTTTCTCCACCTTCAAAAAAAAAAAAAGCCTCAGTAATATAGAGGCTTCAATAACTTTGGGATAAGTGAAATGCAAGTAAAGGCATGAATGAAAAAAAACCCTGCACTAACAGGTTCATTCATTTGTCTCCACTTAATGCCCCCAAGAGCTTGCTTCGAAATCACCCTACCAGTATAACAGAATTGTTGGACGAAGGCAAATGTTGATCAAAGCCATAAAAAATCATCCTATTAACCACACTAAAACTTACAAAATATTATTTAAATTCTGAATCTGTGAATTAACTCAGAGTTTTAGCTTGTGCGGTTATTAAGGATTAAAAAGGTGAGATTGCTGGCATTCGTAATCACGAGAGTGCTGAAGCACAAAGTGACAATTAAACTTTTTTATCAGTAGCTTATAGTCATACCACTACAAAAAGACAAAGCTAGATAATGTTAGACTGAGAGAACACTGGGAAGATGCATAAGAAAAAGCAGCTTTGCCATTAGCAACCAACTACTGATATAATCCAAAGCTTCAGTTTAAAGGGAGAAAATATTTCATTGCTGTTGTCAACTTGAGACAAATGTCTGCTAATACACTGGACAACCCAAACAACAAAATTCAATTTTGCACTGAAGTAGAACATCTCCAAGGAACAGGTAAGCACACCCATAATACATCAGGACAGTCAGCAGATAAAACGTCAGCAGGTGTACACTGCTTGTCACTGTTGACAAATCCATGAGAAGATGACCTATATAGCTGCTATATCTGCTGCAGAAAGTGTCGAGTGGAAAGAATAACCTTGACACTGCAAAAATTGAAAATACAAAAAATAAAGTGTTAGTAAAAAAAAATCTCTGAGGTTAGTGGGTATATTTTGCAATTTGTATCACTTTGCCTAATCTCAAAAGTTCCCAGACAGACTAAGGTGATAATGTAATTTCTAGGTAGTAGTCAGGTATCATGTGTAGTAGCACCCCATAAATTTAACAAATTGTGAATCTAAGTACCTCAGTGTCCTTTCAAACCCTGGTACAGCATGAGTTGTGACTGGGAGATTGACAGAGGAGCTGCTGCACTCTCTCATTTTCATGTCAGTACAAAACTCCTCCCAGCCAGGAAAAAGCAAATTTTTTTACTAGAAAAATTAGTTCTATAAGAACTAACATAGGAGGCTAAACAATGCTTTTTTCTTCCCTGTGAAATGTTTGCTTTCACATCCTAACCTGTTCTCTGAAACCTGAGCTGGGCTTTGCAGAGGAAGATGCAAGTTGGACAGAGTTATCGGTTCAACCCATGGTGTTCTTCAAAACCATGGGATTCAGAAGTGTATTTCCAATAATAGGCATGTAAAACATTTGTACATCCCCCAGAAAGATTATTAAGATTTATAAGGAAGGCAGACAACACCTGTAATCTGGACTGAAATATCTATCAAACCTTAATTCAAAAGTAAGTAGCTAGTTCTGGTGCTCCTGCATGAACTGATCAAACCCACAGAGGTTCCTGTAATGAAGTTACAGACAAAATTTTATGACAACAATGATGAAAGAAAGGAAAAATACAATTTTTTCTTCATATTATTTTCTCTTCTTGAATCATCTCTCTCACACAGAAACCAATACTTTATAGACTGTATGGTGAATGGCGAACAGAACTATGTTCCCTAAATTTAATAATCTCTTTTTCACATTGCTTTTTAGCTGACTCTATTTCCTGAGCAGGCTACCACCTGATGACACTATTGCTTGTGGAAGCACAAAGAGACAGCATGAGAATGAGAAAATAGGAGTACAAGATCATCTTGTTCAAATGCAACATCAATTTATACCCACTTCAGCAGATTACAATTTCGCATCTTGAGTGCATCTAGACACCTCAACAATACACATGGGTTTTTCTTAAATTTTATGTTATATGCAGATCAAGTTTTGATGTTTTTCCAGCAAATGAAATGAAATGAATGAAAGCTATTTTTCACAGTTTTTACTTACAGTCAAACTATCTGCTTTAGTCAAACTACCTGCTTTAGTCAAACTACAGAGGAAGGGTTTAAGTTCAAGGCTCCTCAGTTTATGGCAAGGTAGAATGACTAATTTGATTGATGACTCTGACAAAAAGCCTTTACATCACTTACGTTTCACTGGTAGACCCAGGAAAGTTGAAAATTCTTGGATTCTGACAGATTTGTTATTTGAATACAAAGCTTAAATGTGATTTTTTTTCTCATTAACCTTGACAAAAAGCAATTATGTGCACATGGACAGTTCTGAGTTTAAAAAGAGACAGAGATATCTCTTTCACTTAATTGTTATATGACAAGGTGCTGGCAAAGTGTTATGTGAATGTGCCCTCCCTGTTACATCAAGTCCTATTTCTTTCTCATTGCTTTAATACCATATAAGAATACTGCTTGCCAGCTTCCAATTGTTGTGAAAATGAGTATGTGACCAAGTGTATTCTGGTCAGTAGGGAACGTGTTTTAGGGATGCTGGATAATGCATCCTGGGAGACGCAGTCCCAAATGTACTCCAATAGACATGGGCAGAGAGATACCCCATGGTGACTGGTCAGGGGAGTCACGCATTGCTTTGAAGTGCATATAAAAGGCATTGTTTGCTTCCAATAAAAAGATTTGGTTGCTGAACCCTCAACTAGCTGGGTCTATGTGGGTTTATTATTTGTTATATTAATAAAGCCATACTGGTCCTTGACCAATTTCTAATGTATTTGCAAAACCTTGTTTCCTTGTCGTACAAAGTACTATACCAGCCTTCAAAATACAGAGCTTTCACCATGTTGAAATGGCCACGAGAACTTGCAAATCACCATGCAACATTCACAAGACTGTGAAACTGTGAAAATAGAGTGTGAGATTATTTTACTGTGACTTTTTTAGTGTTTGTACTGAGAACTGGATGGGCATACCAAACTGTTTGAATATAGAAGACTGAACAGCCACTATTTTAGCAACTATTTTAAATCAATAGCACCATCAACCCTAATTGCAACAAAACCGCTGACTAGGAGATCTTCTTTGGATCAGTCTTTGTATTCTGACACTGGAATGATTTATATTTGAGCACTGGAATTTCTATAGTATGCTCCTAAGCCAGTGTAGAAATCTTTTAACTAGACATGTTATTTCATTCAATATTCCAGATACCGTATTGCCTTGGGTTAGTTTCCTTTTACCTACCAAGAAAAACAGCAGTGATCAAATAAATATTTCCCATAGGAACAAGAACATTGGGAAAAATATTTCTTCGAAGTCCAAATGAAAATAGGTGGACAGATTAATCTTTTATGAAACGGCATTTGGTTTCACAAATTTCTAGGTGCCAAGCCATTTTCTGAATCATAGAATCATAGAATGCCCTGGTGAGGAGGGACCTGAAAGTTCGCCAAGTTCCAACCTCCCTGCTGTGGACAGAGACATCTTTCACTAGACTGAGTTGCTGGCCTGGAACACTTCCAGGGATGGGGCGTCCACAACTTCTCTGGGAAAGAATTCCAGAGCCTTACAACCCTCACAGTGAAGAATTTCTTCCTAATGTCTAACCTAAACCTACTCTCTTTCAATTTGAATCCATTCCCCTTTGTGCTGTCACTACATGCTCTTGTAAAGTCTCTCTCCATCTTTCTTGTAGGCTCCCTTCAGGTACTGGAAGGCCACAACCTAATCCCAGTTTTTAAAAGGGTATGGCCAGGCATATCTTCACCTTTTGAACAATGTTGAATGCTGAGACTCTTGTTCTTGCAGCATTTGGCAGGCTACTGCAGCTGTCAAAGATGAGCATACCCAAATTCCTTCTCTCACAATGAGAACAAATCTTGTAAGCCAGGAGCTCTAATACAAGGCAAGTCACTAACTCTCATGTTATCTAGAAAGCATGTCCTTTGGGCCCCAATTAAAATAGAAAGCAGTTCTAAACTGGGTAAAAGAGCTGGTGGGACAGAGAGAGACCTGTCAGAAAAACTGCAGTTACTTGGGAATGAAAACATTTCATAAGAATGTGTCCAATTTGATTACATTTGGGGAAGAAGTGTCAAAACAAATAAATTCTACCTGCTTGTTTTACTAACACGGAAAACACTGTTTTGTTTAGATATAGTGGAAATGCTTTAACTTCTGTAGTATTAATGTTAATATAACAATACACATCTATTAGATTAAGAATTCCTACCTTCCGAGGAAAGTGCTCACATTTTTGAACACCCTATGTTAATACCTATCAAATTCTTTCAAAATTTTAATTTAATGCAGAATTTCCACACTCTCCTGCAAATAGGTACAAATGATTTTTGAAACATAAATTTCACAACAGGTGATAGTCATTTTCCATCAGATGTATTCCCAAATAAGGTGCTTAGTTTAAATATTTGTCACTGATACAGTGCTTGGAGATCCTCAGATGCAAAATGCTGTAAAACAATGAAGCTGACCAAATATCCATGTATTTTCATAAATTACTGACTTACAGTAACATCTAGAACAGTTGCATCTCATCAGAATTTCCCTGAGGGCATTATCTGTGATAATATAATCTTATTTTTTTCCATAACTGTGCTATTTCCAACATCTGGATCACTCTTGCAGATGACAGCTGTCTGAAGAATTAACTTTACTCTGAACAGCCTCTTAAAGTGCTTAGCACCATTAGTTTGGGAAGAAAAAAAATCTCCCCTTTGGCAATCAATATGCTTTGTTTTATTAACTTTGTTACTGAATCGCAGGCACATTCTGTGCAGTTTAGGAAGAAGAAGAGATTTTAATACCTGTCAAAGAATAAAATTATTCTTATGATTTTCTACTCTCACTTCATTATTAGTATCCTCAGGCATAAAGACAGGAAGAAGGGAGGGAAGAAACAGGTAGGGCTCTAAAAGAACTCTATTGGAAATAATGAAAGTAAATTATTAAGTGATAGTCCTCAAATATCAATTTAATTTTTATTCAATAACACTTTTATCTATATTAGTTAATGACAAAAATATTAAAAAGCCATCTGCTGAGACTGGGAAATAAAATACTTCATACCAACACCATGGTAATTACTTTTCAATTGCTATGTGTTAGTAATCAATTATTATTTAATATAAAGTAATTGTTCTAGTCTGGGTTTTTATTTGGTTGTAAATAAATAGCAGTTAAATATCAACTACATTAATTAATCTTTCTCCCAGCATTACATTGCTTCTGGATAACTCTGGTTTTGAGTAATTGCTTTAGGAATCCATGCAGCAATAGGATTTTATTCACTGTTCAGTACTCAGGGGGTGGTTGGGCACTAGAGTAGGCTCCCCAGAAAAGTGGTCAGAGCATCAAGCCTGACAGAGTTCAAGAAGCATTTGGACAATGCTCTCAGGCACTTGGTGTGACTCTTGGGGATCATCCTGTGCAGGGCCAGGAGTTGGACTTGGTGATCCTGGTGGATCCCTTCCAACTTGGCATATTCTGTGATCATTGTCCGCTTTGAAATTCTTTTCTAAATCCATTGGTTTGTGTTCAATGAACAGTAGCTAGTGACTTCATTTAGGGGCACTACTTTGAAGGTGCTTTACAATTCTCGTGTCCCTTGAGATACTCTTTTAAAGAATACATAAATCTCGTTTCTTCAGTCTTCCCATGTTTTACCTGCTAGCTCTTTTTCTTTTCTTCACTTTACATTGTTTCTCCTATGTCCTTTCTAGTGTCAGTCCTGCATCATGTACAGTAATCCAAATGTGTACAAATTCAAATTTTATAATTCTATTTATACTTAATTAATAAGTAATATTAAACTACACTTCCCTTTCAATAAAGCAGATATGTGAGTGAATGGTCTGTACATGAAGAATCTGATTTTAAATTAGGTGCATTGCAACAACACAAGCAGGACAGATTTAAGAAAACTCAAAACAGGCAGATAGAAGACCTTTTATCAACTATTTCATATTCCTCTATAGATCTTACAGATATTGAAAATTCTTTCTTTCTAGTTTTATCTGTAAAAATTTTTTCAACTACTTTTTCAGCTCTACGACTGGTATCATTAGTACCAAACAGGAAGATAGATATTAACTCTTGAAGTATCCTATCTTCAAAAATTATTTTCAGAGCAGGTTTCATGTTTTCTGCTTTATAGACACATATAAGTGTTTCTTAACTCTTCAGCCATTGCATCACAAACAGAGCTGAAGAAATCACTATCAGGGTGGGAATTTTAGCTAACCTGATGTACTAGAGTCGAGTTCAATACTGAGATATATTTCTGTCTTGTTTCAGTGGGGTAACACAAAACATCATGCAAGTTGTTCCAGAAAAAAATATTTATAAAGAGAATAGCTTTATTCTTACTCTGGTTGTCTGAAAGCAACTAGTTTATCAAGGTAGAATTTTAAAATAGTAGGGGCAAAGAAAAAAATAAACAAGCATTAAGGAAATATAGAAGCATAACAGAACAAATACACAAGAATTTATCTAAGAGGGTTCCAGCAATGTTTTTTCTTGTGTTTCATAGTTCATTAATTAAGCTGGAAGATTTTCATACTGCTCAGTGTCATTTAAAAGCTATATTTGGATGTGGATAAAGATTTAATTTATACATTTTCTTCCTTTGGCTATTCAGTCAAACAAAAAACTTCACATAACACAAGTACTGAATTTGCATGTATCTGATGGCTGTAGTATACAATACGGCATAATGTTAACCCATTTCCCAACAAAACCTGGCTGCAATAAGCTCTGCTGAACTAGCTGAATGCATTACAAGAGTAAAGGAGTTGACAGTTCTGCTTTAGCATGGCACTGCCCTGCAATGCTTTTTGTATGTCTTAAGAGGGGAAAATGTCATTTTCTCCCTAAAAAGTTAAAATCCTAAAGGGATTCTGGAGAAGGTGAAGGGTTCCTTGCTTTAAAGAAATATCTTTAGAAGAAAACAGTCCTTCCTGATACAAACTGAACAGTAATGAAAGTTAAACCATCTTCCTCTCCATCTGTGCAAAATTTTGGATGTCCATTAAGATTTAAGCTTTCACTGCTATTCTTTTATTGGTAGCAATGAGTTGGTTTTTTTTCCTTCAGAAGATGACAAGGATTTTCATGTCTTTAAGAACATTCTTCATGTGTCTCATGTGGAAACGGTCAAAAGGATTCAAAGGTTATTAAACAGGACATGGAAAAACCAGACAGGAGAAAAACTTTGCCCACAGTTAATTTCCTCAGCAGTTCAGGGTACAGAAGAACAGGCTAGAGAGTGCTGCTGTACCTGAAAGAACAGAGCAGACCGTGGAGCACAAGAGCCAGATATAAAATGTCTGAGAGTCCATAAGAGCATTAGCATGGCATGGGACCTGAGTTAGAATAGTCTAAATAAAGCTGGACATCATGATACACCACGCTCAATGATGTGACGCTACAGTGTCCGGACTGAGCTTTTATCTTCTGCCTCTGACTTGCAAAGCTGCTATCCAAGACTGATGGGCCAGTTACAACACTGTAACTGATGGTGCTGTGGCTACTTAATATAAGTCTGTGACAAAAAAACAAAACAAAACAAAACAAAACAAAACAAAACCAAAAAAAAAAAAAAAAAAAAAAAAAAAAAAAAAAAAAACAAAAAAAAAACAACCCAGACTATTTTATAGGCAGAAAGATCTTTCTTCAGGAGAACCATCTGTCACTGAAGCAGGAAGAACTTCTTTTTGCCTGACAGATTTTGGCAACAGATTATCAACGCTAGGCAGCAGCAGGTGTGAATTGAGCTGTTGAGGAATGGGATATAGTTCGATGAAACCACCACTCCTGAGTGTTTAAAGGGAATGAAAGATACTCCAAATAAAACATTTTAATGACATTATGCTTTGGTCTACTATAAAGAGCGAAGGATGCTTTTATCCCAATTGGAAATTGAAACAGACATGTAAAGGAAATAGTTTCTAATGTCGCCAAATTTATTGTCACTTTTTCTAGATTAAAAAAAAATAAAAATTGGCCTGAGAGGATACCTATCATGTAAGAAACCAATGGAAACCATTTCAGGAATATCACAGGGAAACTTGTAACTCCTCTGTTTTAAAATATAAAGAAAAGCCATGAGACTGCTGCTAGAGTGAAGTAAATCTAGAACCATGTAAAGGAATTGTTTCTTTTCAAGTCATATGTAGCCCAATCTGTTGGTACAAATGGTCACTGAGACAAAATCTGGATTGCCCATAAAAAAGGGCTGGACATTCTTTACAAATATTGATTATATTTTTGAATATCATCACTAACAAAGATAAGGGATGACCAAACTACGTACATCAGAGGTAGCATAAGTTGATTAAAAAAAATCATATTTAGTTGCCAATGATTTAATGAAAAGGAACTACCACATAGCTATTTAATTTTTCGATGCAGCTGAGGTTTCTGCACGTCAGATAAAACCAATTCATAATTTCAAAGCTATCTCAGTAATCTTAGGTATTCTTCTTTATAAAGTAGAATATATTTTGTCTTCAATTAAGTCCCAGCACTGCCATGGTTTGATGGTTTTTATGGTGTGAATAAGATGCTTACCACTTCTAAATTTATAATGGTACCAAGCCACTGTGCTTAAATGCAAAGCTAAATTTCCTTTGATCTTAAAGTTTGCAACTGGATTTTGGTTCAGTTCTATCGCCATCATGGGCTGATCAGTTCTGGATCTGAAAAGACACATATTTAGAGGTTTTCAGACATGTGCTTAGCATCTGTATCCTCTGTACATGCAACTGAGACTGGACCTTCTGTATTAATGTCTGCTCTGTCTGGATGCCTCTGCTTTAATGGGTTTAATGGGCTTCTTCATCATCCTTACTGCAGCCTTTTTCCCCCTCTCCATTTCCTTCAGAAAGGCTCCTTCTTTTGCATATGCTTATTAAGTCAGTTTCTATTTCCTTATTTTCTACCAAAGGGGTAAAATTGAGACCAGATGTGACCTGAGTCCATCTATTTCAATATCCTAATGATCAGAATCTTCCACAAGTGGTTTGAGATCCTTCTGTTTTAAGGAGGGTACAATACAGTCTGCCATGGACAAGTCTTTTCCAAACACCCTGTAGATTAACAAAAAGAAAAGTAAATCCCAAATTATATTTTCAAATGGGACAGCACTTACTGTTAAGGCTCACCACCCTTTGTTACATACGAAACAGACTTATTTAATTTTTTGGTTCAGTAGCTTCTTAATCGTATGTCACATAAAGAAAATACTTCTTTGTACCAAGCTGAATTCACTACATTCAGTTGCTCTGCATGGGTTTTGGCTCAGCAGAAAATAGCCCTCCCTAGAACAATATACCATAGCCCCAGAAAAAAAAAAAACACAATTTAAAAAAAAGTCTCATATCTGTCATTCTTTGAAATAGAGGTAGTCACATATTCAAAGACTTAAGTCACAAGTCAAATATCAGTCCTCATCTGTACAACAGCTTCAAAGTCACTTTCAAACGTATTTAATGGTTTTATGTTTTGGTTACTAGTGTCTCAGAGGGGAAAAAAAAGTTAACTAAAACTAACAGAGTTAATTTATTAATGTTTAATCAAGTACATCTACAGTCAGTAAGGTGCTGTGAAGAACAGGACTTACCCTCTGCCAGAAACGTTGTTCAATAGAGAAAATGTCTGAGCGATCAGATCTTGTTTTACATATTATCTTGCATGTTCGTGTCTGTGCATGCCTAGAAATGTCTCTGGCAAACAGTTACATTTTTGACCTGTAGAATCATTAATGGTATAGGGGAGAGAAAGAAGTGACATGACTGACTTTTTCCCTCTCAGCTACTTTAATTTGCCTTACCAATTGCATCCAGCATCACTGCATCTCCTCATTACTGAGAAGAGCACTGCCATTATTGCTTTGTTCCTTTGATAAATTCTGGGTCAGAAGTAGACATTTCCACGCACAGAGCACAAAGCTGCTAACTTTTCTTTCATAGTCCAAATCCCCAGCTGCCCATAAGGAGGGAACAGCAATCCCAAGGAGATGAAAGCCAAACTAAATGCATTTTCTCAGCCAGCAAGATATAAAGTGGAAGGGAGCATGACCTGATCTATGGCTGGGTTTGCTTTGTTCTCGCACTTTGACTTATTCCAGGTCTCATTTGGCTTATATGTTTCTTTGAATGAAACTTTTTTTTGCGGGTGCTGAGAATATCTCTGGAATTTGCTCCATCTTCAGGCATCTTTGTCTTCCTTGGGGAGACAGAAGATTTGGGAAATGAGGAAGGGGGGAGCATGCCTCCTCTTAAGACCACACCCTATGTAGATCAATATATCAACACATACACAACACTCACCCTTTGACCTACTCAATCAGAAAAGCTTCAGAATAGGTCTGGGCACACAAAAGTCAGCTCTCTAAGATAAATTAACTCTCTGAACCCTGGTGATGGCCTTACCTACCAACAGCATTGATAGGCTACATCAACAATGTCACATTGGAGTATCCTGCTGCTTCTGACAACAGAAAGTCCAGGGCAGAAGAAGGGTTCTTGCAGAGAGGACCCATGGCCTGTTTCCAGTCGGGCCACACAAAGCCCCAGCACAGACAGACAGGACTGTGCTTCTGCAACGGCTTCATGGGAGGAAAGCTGCAACAGAGACCAGAGGAAAGGAGTCCTATCCATATAAAAACTGTCCTTGTTATCAGCCTTGCAGAAGGAGCAAGTAGCTGTGGCTAGCGAACTAAATACCAATCAGGAAGCGGCAGGTTTAGTTCTGCTCACCACTCTGAGCAGCTTAGCTTGCTGTGCATAGAGCAGATAACAGCGCTCGCTCTGCAGGGACCTGGATGGCTTGCTGCTGCTAATGCTCATCTTACCTGAGGTTACTTTAGGCTTTTGAAATATCTTCCTATTTTTGTTCACTTACAAGTGCTTTCTGCTCTTATGAAAAAGTACTATAAACATAAGATATTACCCCTTAAAGGCCACAATATGATTTATCTAGCTGCCTTACCTATTATTTCCAACATAGCTGTTTCTTTTATAGCTGTTAATCTGACACTGATTTGCTTCAAATGAGAGGCAGAGAGAGAGTATAAGACTTGCCACTGATACCACAACATTTTGCACCTTTCATTGCAAGTTCACATAATTCAGAAAGAGCAGCCACCTGGGGAGCCCCCTGAGGGCTTCACCTCCCATCCACGCAGTTGCTGCAGTCCCACAACAGCTGAGCTGCCTGTAAGGTGCCAAAGTGACTCACATCCAGGATTTCACTTTGCACATGCTCCAGAAGGCAACCCTTGGCCTCACCTTCACCTTCACTCCTATGTTTGCTGCATGGGCAGACTGCGAGGCTGGACTCGTCTGGTATCAGGTCTTGCAGGACAGTGAGGGTATCACCAGGGCTTGCTCCACAAGCCTTTGCCTGTCCCTGGCAAAGACAAGGACAGCCTCATCCGCCTTGGCCGCTTGCAGCATCAGCCTTTCCCCAGATAGCTCAGAGAGGAATTTGGCAGATGTCTGGGTACACAACATTCTGTTTTTAGGAAGCCAGATCTGCAGGAAACCCTTTCAGCCCTGAGAAGAGTTTGACAGTGCTAGTGCAAATTTCTGACAGGATGGTGGAGCCAACTTAGAGCCAGTTTAATTCTGAGTCAAAACAAGGCACCTCCCCATTACTACCACTCAATATGTCCTCCCCTTAGAACAAAAGCCAGCACAAAACCTCTGTCCAACAAGCCTGTCCATCCCCAGGCATGATTTTTACTACTGGAGGAGAGCTTTGAATGAGATGGAGAAGGAATGATTACAGGTTGGCTAAAATGGTATGCTTCCATGAATATCATTGGATTAGGAAATTATGAAATGCCTGCTTGATGCTTGAAAATATACAAAAATGTCTCTTAGAGGGTTAAAGGAAAATGGGTTTCAACTGATATACCACTAACTTTTTAAAAAATTACATTTCCATGTCTGTGTCTGCAGCATGGGAGTCTGAGCTGTCAGAGCTCAGTATCTGTTCAGCACAGTAGCCTGGTCCAAGCCAAGCACGGCATTAACACAGGGCTTGGGTTGACAGGAACCAAATGGCTTTCCTAGAAATGCTGACTCTCCAAATCACTTCTGTTTCTTCCTTTCTTGCAGAAAGCATAAATGCTCCATCCTCAGGCTTTTAAGCATTTCTGTCAGCTGGTCTTTTAAATTACAGGATGACCCTTTTGAAACATGAATTCAATAAAACATGATTTATCATGTAAATATCTAAGAACTAGAATAATGTGCCCCAATATTAGGCACATTCAGAGAGACTAGGGATTTGTATCAATACAAAGAGGCTGAAATAGCTGTAAAAAAACAATAATTTTATACTCTGCCAGCTTACAGATACAAATATTTGGGATTGTATGTTTTTTGCTATATATTGCACCTTGCCCAGGAAACAGAGACAAGTCTGGGAACAGCTGGTTTGTTTTTTTTAATTATCCTCAGCCTGTGGTAGTACAGGTGTGCAGAAGAACCCAGCTGCATTGTCCATATTGCAAGCATTGCCCCAGTGTCTCATCAAATTGTTCCCCAAACAGACATGCTTCAAGAGAAACAGATCTTAGCTTCTGGAAGGGAGGCATAAAGGGTACTGAATTTAACATTTCAGTTGAAGACACATCTTTGCATTAGCAAGTTTTAATTAAGCTAACCAAGTTCTAGGAAGTTCTAAAGGTGAACTGCAAGACTTTTTTTTTTAAAAAAAAAAAAAGAAAAAAAAAAGGGAAAAAACATAGTTATAAGTCAAAATATGATTTTTGGTGGAAACAGGAGGAGAATCCTGGTTTGAGAAATGACAGGGAAAATCTCTACCCTTGAAGAGAGGGTGTTTTCTGACTGAGGCATGTACTTAGGACTTTAGAGTCCTATCTTCAGGTCTCTACTTTTCTAGACATAGCTGACAGTGATTCTGAAGTGTCAGGAATGCATCATCTTCCTTTGCCTCGAAAATATGTAAAAAATGCCATCTTGATTTGAGGCTCCAAAGCTGTGACACGGATTTTGCAGATAGATAGTCATTGCAGAAATAATTAGTAAGACTGATAGCTGAAAAAGTCCAAGCAGTGATGCTAAAGCCTGTGTGGATTTTTAAAAAAACCCATCATACTGCTAAATCTGGATAACAGATTTGTTGTAAGTACTTAAGATCATATGTTATTTGTTAAGTGATATTAAGTTTTGGCAGGGAAAGAAGCAGCAGCTCTGGGAACTGTATCTTTAAGTGCCTTAGAATCACAAGCACATAAAACTAGGGGCAGGAACATAGCAGAAACAAATGTTTATTAAACAGAGCTTGCTGGAGGTAGATCCTAAAAAAAGAAGAATGTGATTCGAGTACTTGAATGCATCTGTGCTCCTACTGGGAATCAATGACAGAGCTGCAAATAGATTCTAGGCACCTCGTCTCTCTATTACCAGCTCTTACACTGAACTCATTCATTCCTAACCAAACATGCTGCTTGAAAGGTTTGTGCTTCAGTGAGTCCAAAATTTACTTCTTCCCAAACTATGTCAGACTGTGAGACTGCAGTTATTTTATTAAGAGAGAATGTGCTCCCCCATGGGTGAACAGACCAGCAGCGGATTCCATTAGTCATGCAGCTGGCTCCAGAGGGTTCACTGATATGAGATGCAGACTGGTTTTTACTCATTTGCAGAGCACTTCTTTCTCCTTAAGCTGACCACCAAATTGCAGGATTTGAGATGCTTGCTAGAAAGAGTCAAATCCATTACTACTGAGGCATATACTTGCTATAAAAGCTAAAATTACAATCTTCATGTTTAAACATCTGGTCACAACCCAGGAGGGATATATCCCTGCTGGCCATGAAAAAGTAAATCTTAAATAAGTATAAATTAATTGCCTGTAGTGATATGGAATCTTTGTAATCATTTATGTTCAAGCATATGAGTGAGTATTCATTAAGCTGTGTTTTCAGACATTTACAGAGATTATTTAACACATACATTACCAAAATGATTAGCTGCAAATTGGAGAAAATGCCTTGGGAATGTCATTTTATTCCACTCAGTGTCACTGAATCAAGCAGATAGATAATATATTCACAGATCAGTATGACAAGAGGAGGTACACAGTTTGAGCTTCTATGTCTCTTTCTCCTCATCTGAGAACACACTCTGCACTACCCATAATTAATGGGTTACTACTTTGCCCTTTTCCATTACACAAGACACACTGGAGTTTCAGATCTGACCTGTCACTTTTTTGTGTCTTCTGGAAATTCTAGTACATGACTCAGGGGAAAAAAAAAAAACAATTCCACTATTCTTCTTCAGATTTCTATTTTCCTCTTATCTCTCCTTGGTCCCCGCACATTTCTGCCACGTTTCCATTTGCAGAAAATCCTGGGTGAGAACCCACACTGGAAAGAGATTGGGAAGGTTACAGGACATCAACACCAGCAATGCAGTCAATCGCAGGGCTGCAAAAAAAGTAGAGTGACAAAGATTTCTTCATACTGCAGCCAACCATGGGACACTAGAAATTATATTTTGCCCATGTTTTTGTTTACCTCTGAATGGTATGACTCTTGGGGTTGGTCCTGTGCAAGACTAAGAACTGGACTCAATGATCCTTGTGGGTCCCTTCCAACAGCATTATCCTGTGACTCTGTGATGTATATTACTCACCCTTTGCAAGTTTCCACTACCTAACTGGCAACAGTGGAATCAAGCCATCTTGTTGACAAACTTGCTACAGAAACTGAAAGCTCCAGGCATCAGTGGAGAATGTTTTAGAAGTCAGACACACCAGTATAAGGTGACACAAACTCAGCCACCAACTGAAACCTAGAAATATCCAACTGTTCTGAAAGAGTTATGTTTCATCCATCTTTCCAAAAAAAGGCTGCAGAAATATTTAATGTACCTTGAATGTCTTTATCACTGATAATTTTTAGTAAGATTTGCATGAAGGAAAGCAATTTTTAATATAATAAGCCCTAAACCAAACATTTCCATATAAATAAAGAATAGCTAACCATTTTTAAAAGAGAGAAAGAGAGAGAGAACAGTCCACAGTCAGAACGTGGTCACAGCAGAAAAAGAGTACAAGTTGCAACATACTGGATTACAAAAAAAACCCAAAACAAAACAAAACAAAACAAAAAAAATTCTATACTAGCACTCAAAATTTTCAAGCAAGTTATATGTGGAAAATAAGGGAAGTTTCTTATGGTAGATGGACTTTCAAAGAAAATGGCAATCAGAAGCAGAAAGCGTCAAGAAAGAAATCTGAAAAATTGTCTTTCAGCTGTTAAAATGAAGTTACATTCCCTCAGATTCTTTTTCTCATGGCTAGGCTTCACGAACGAAGATTTGGGAAGGGCTCTACCCACGTTTGTTGCAAGCACGCTGGTGGCTAAAGAGGCCAATTCAAGATAGGCACGTCCAGTTGCAAAAGGCACAGCAGTAAGACTCCTTAGGTGGTATATTCTGCAAGGCACGATTCTTTCTGTGTTGTCTTTTCTCCTCAAGAGTGATCCTGCGTGCTTTCTCAAAGGCATCAGCAGCGATATAGATGGTGTGTCTCCAGATCTCCCGACTTGAGGCCAGAATAGACCAGTTCTGTTGGTCAATATGGCCAAGGCTGAGATGTTGTTTGAGAGAGTCCTTGTATGTTTTCTTCAGGGCTCCTCTCTTGCGGCATCCAGAGGCAAGTTCACCATAAAGCAAGATCTTAGGGAGGCGGTGGTCCTTCATCCTTGAGACGTGCCCTGCCCAACGCAGCTGTGTACTCTGCAGCATGGCCTCAATTCTTGTGATTTCTGCTTGTTCTAGAACAGACGTATTGGTCACATAATCTGACCGGTGAATGTTTAGGATTGTACGGAGGTAGCATTGATGGAAGCATTCTAGGAGTCACAGGTGGTGACAGTAGATGACCCATGATTCGGATCCGTATAAGAGAGTAGACAGCACTATGGCTCTGTAAACACTGGTCTTTGTACTTTTCTTCAAGTGTTTGTTTCACCAAACTCTTTTATGAAGCTTTCCAAAGGCACTATATGCCTTTGCTAACCTGTTGTCTATCTCTCCGTCAATCTTACCATCCGAGGAGATGAGGCTACCTAGGTAATTAAACTGCTGGACTGATTTGAGCTCTGATTGGCCAATAGTGATATGGGGATGATGGAAGATGTCCTGAGGTGCAGGTTGATAGAGAACTTCTGTCTTCTTTAATCTGACTTCCAGCCCAAAGAGCTCAGCAGCATCTGCAAAGCAGGATGTTAAACATTGCAGAGCTGCTTCTGTGTGGGCGACAAGGGCGGCGTCATCAGCATAAAGAAGCTCCCAGACAAGATAATTTAGCAGTTACACTCCCTCAGATTACAGATATATATATAATTGCTATACGTGATAGTGATTGGCATGATTGGGCAACATTGGGTCATAGCCACATATGAGTCTTTGAAATCCAAGGATAGTTTACAACGTATGTTTGCATAATATAAAATAAATATAGGAGCAACTCCGAAGTAATTCTACATTGCTCAGGGATCTCTAATGTGAGATCTCCAATAAATACAAGAAACAATGTAAAGAATCATCTAACTCTAAAACTCCTGGTTTAGGTTTGCTCTAGCGTTGATATAAACCTGTGTGAAGTATCTGGGACATAGTGCCACTTTGTCTGGATATTATCACCCCTGTTAAAATAATTTATGAATACAACAATTACGGAATTACAGAATCACAGAATCATTAAGGTTGGAAAAGACCTCTAAGATCATTGAGTTCAATGGTCTTTGACCAATCACCACTCTGTCAACTAGACCAAAGCACTAAGAGCCACGTCCAGTTTTTTTCTTGAACACCTCCAAGGATGGTGATTCCATCAGTTCCCTGGCCAGTCCATTCCATTGTTTAACAACCCTCTCTGTGAAGAAATTCTTCCTGATGTCCAACCAGAACCTCCCTGGTGCTATGTCATCTTGTCCTGTCAGTAGTTGCTTGGGAAAAGAGACCAACTCCCACCTGGCTACAACCTCCTTTCAGGCAGTTGTAGAGAGCAATAAGGTCTCTCCCAATCATCCTCTTTTCCAGGCTAAATAACCCCACCTCCCTCAGCTGCTCATCATCTGCCTTACTCTCCAAACCCTTCTCCTGCTCCATTGCCCTTCTCTGGACATGCTCCAGCATCTCAATGACTTTCTTGCACTGAGGGGCCCAAAACTGAGCACACTATTTGAAATGCAGCCTTATCAGGGTTGAGTGCAGGGGGAAAATCACTGCCCTAGTCTTGCTGACCACACTATTCTTGATAAATGTCAGAATGCCACTGGCCTTCTTGGCCACCTGGGCACACTTCTGGCTCATGTTTAACTGTCTGTTGACCAGCACTCCCAGGTCCTTTTCCACCAGGCAGATTTCCAGCCACTTTGCACCCACCCTGTAGTGCTGTATGGGGTTGCTGTGACCAAAATGCAGGACCTGGAACTTGGCTTTGTTGAACCTCATACCACTGACCCATTGATCTAACCTGCCCAGATGCCAAAATTAGCAATATCACAGAGTAGTTTACACTCACCACATGATTAATTCCAAACATTAAACCCTTACTAGCTCATTACATATAATCTGTTCAGAGTCTCTTGTCAAACAGACTATTCAAGACTTTACACTTCCAGAAGGTTAAACATAAAGAATCGGTAAAAATAGAAGAACAGTAAGTTCAAGACATTCTTTCTTACTAGTCTGGTAATTTCACATTTTGCTTTAAAAGGTTTAAAACAGACTGGCATTTTAGAGACACGGATTGAAGGATGGTTTTAAGTAATAATAATGGCTATTAATTGCAAATCAACCTTCTACAGTGCAATTCAGCCTCCCATGAAATATATGTCATCAGATCAAAAAAGGACAAACAAGGTAATATAGCAGTTCCTTGTGAACAAAACACTGCAGGCAGCCTCAACACCAAGAATACTTACTTCCCCCTCACCAAATTTAGACATCATATTCACCTGTGATATTCACATCAGCAGAATAAATTTCAGAACTCAAGAAGAAACCCACCAGAGTACAGTTTAATCAGGTCTTGAAGATGTCTTTAGAACTGCCCACTGCTTACACATCTGTCAAACAATGAAAATTGCCAGGAGAAATGCAAAAATCCAAATGGATTCTCTGGGTTTGCTTTATATCAGGCAAAACAGTGAGGTAGCAGAGGACATGTGCAGAGCACCATAAATCAGATAAAAGCATAAACTTAACCCATAAGTGCGTTTGTCAAACATACTGTCCTACATTTGGATTTGAAGTAAAGAGTCCAACTTCCAGTCAACTGCATCATACTTAATCCAGAAACCAAATACTTTGCAGATAACAGAATGTTGATGGAAGATAGATTTGAATTTCAAAAAGGAAAAGAGCAAAACAAAGTCACTTGGGCCAGGACTACTGGTACTGCTATGCGGTGTATATAGTAAAACTGGACCTACTGAATCTACCCTACTGTTTTGCAACAACAAAAAGTCTCATATGTCAGGTTAGAGACCAGGGTGTTTGGTTCTTTCCAGTCTCCAGATAAAAGCAAGGGACTATCTACCTATAAAAAGGCCAAGGGCAAACCTGATTTTTAATGGGTTTAGATTTCATTTTAAAAAAATCCACAAAAATCACTGTGATTATCTTTCCCACGAGCTGGATGATTTTAGCCTACCTTTAATTCATAGTTCATAGAACAATTCTCCATTCTATATTGCCATTGCATATCACATGGTGAGCAATTATAAAAAATTGTATATAATATTTAACATTAGGAAACCATTTAGCATATTCTATAATACCCTAAGATAACTCATCAAGAGCTGACAAGAGTCTGACTAAAACGACTGCTAGTCCTTCACAGAATAGCAAGAGGCATCTCTTTAGAAACATAGTTTGAAGACTGCTCTGTCAGTGAAATCATTGTTTCCAGGCCAATAGATTATATCTTCCCTTACAAAACAATTGACATGTAAAAGAATCTGGCATGGACTTTCAACATGTAGCTTGAATTATATAAACACTGAAATCCATAAATATGAGATTAGGCATCTATCTATCTAATTAGAGTCAGTAAGGCCCTGGTTCTTCTAAGTTTAAAGAGTGATGCAATAGTTTGAAAAATTGCTCTGAAAACATATTTTTATTGTCTCGCTATAATTTAATTTCAAATATGTTCTTGTAACAAAGAAAGATATTTTGCCCCCTTCAATTTATCAAAGACTATGAAAAATGAATTTTTTCTAGCCCATCAATCCATGCCTGGAAAGCAAACCAAACAAAGGTAATGCAACATATTGAAAGGAACTGGGCATGTTTTCTGTGTCTGCACTGTTTTCACAAGGTTGACATGAATGACTCCAGCCACCCAAAACACCTGAGCTGAGAGTGATCAGGCTGTGCAAAACCCAACCAGGTAAGAAAGAAGAATTTGAATGCAACAGATCTTCCATTGGGGATATGGTTCATATGGAGAAAAAATAAACCAATGAACCAGAAAAATTACATTTAGCTGTCTAAAGTTAAATATTAAAATATATGTTTTGACAGTTGCCCTTTTCAGGGATGTTGTACCTATAGCTGTGGATATCTAAGGGTATTGAAATCCCCATTCAATTTTGTACTAAGTGCAGATACTTAAAACTCAGATCAAATATCTTCAGTTTCTAATTATGGAGTAAAATGACTAATTTAAAATAAGTAAATATGAGATTTTTGCCTTGAGCCTACAGGTGCACTTGAATCTCTGACTCTTTCCTCCACTTCAGTGACTCACAAAACTACTTAGTCTGAATTTGTTTGAGGTCAGGTTCCCAACTGAAATATTAGTAAATTGCAAGGTGGGCAACAAGGGCAGGTACAGCTTTTTCTGAGTTGAGTCCAAATTACTTTTCCCATTGTCTGTCTTAAAGTTGTCAGTAGTGTTGCAACATAAGTCCAATGGCTTTTCTGTAAATCCATATAGAATATTTTAAGTATTTTAAGTTCTTCTACAAGTTCAACTGAATTTTCTGAATGCTTCTGTGTACAGCACTTTATGAAGCATCTCCTTAGAGGACATTTCTGAAATTCCCCTAGTTCACAGAGAATCAATTCCATAACACCCATACAATTTAAAGGTAACACACTGAGAAAATGTAGGACATGAAAAAATACACTTAATTACAGTATTTAGATGAAGTTTAATGTGCAGATAATGGTTGGCAGCCAAAAGAAAACTTAAGGATTTTCACTTCAGCTGTACTGAAGTACTGATATGCGCCTGCAGTATTACAAAAAGCAGCTGAAGCCTGCCAACCACACAATGGAGTGAAACCCAGTGCAAGCTAACTAACAAAGATACCTGGTGTGAAGGGATTGTATTAACTGCAAAAATACTTATTATACAGGTATATTTTCTTCCAGAACAATAAAAAAATCATAGTTACACTGTTCTTTCAACTAGAATAAAAACCAAATCTGCCAGGAAAAGTGCCCAAATTCCTTAAAGAGTCTGTTCATTTTCCAAAAGAAAGCAAGTTGTTTTTTTATGGGATCATTTTCAGTGATCGGAAACTTTCCCACTTCTGGAAAGGAACAGAGGATGGAAAATTCTACGTATTTTTCTTTGTATCAATACTCTTTACACAGTCTCTCATAACCCACAAGTTTAATACATTTATTAAATACACCCAACTATAGAATTACTTTAGGTAGCAGCAGGATGATATTTCTTAACTTACGATACATCACACAAAATACATGTCAAGTTTTCCAACAACTTAATTACCACAAGAACCTGCCTCTTAAAATGTGTCAAATGAAGCTCTCTATTATTCTAGTCAATGTTTTCGAGACTCTTTCAACTCTGAAGCACACGATATCTGACCTTTGTGGGTTTTCTCTTTGTTTTTCATGTGCTTGACTTTCAGAAGGAGCTCAGCAGTTGTTGCAGACACTTGCCATCATTTTGCTGTGTTTGTGCACTCACATGTGGTGCTTGTCTCTAGGCACAAATTGGTCTGGACAGGAGTCAAACCTAAGATTCAAGATTCCTCCAGCAGATATCCAGAGATAAATGCACTCTATTAGTATAGTGGTTGTATTATTGTATTATAATGCAATAAAGAGCCTTGCACTGGCAGGGAAAGGGCTGCAACCATTAATAGTTCTTTCCCACCTCCAACAACTATGTAAAAGGAACACAAAAAATCTGAAATAGTTTAGCCAATACTGTAGCAGTAACTTCTTTTTTTTTCTTTTTTTTTTCCCCCAAGAAAAATGTTAGAATTTGCTGGTTGGCAGGCTAAATCCCAAAAGGTGTACTTTGGAGAAAATCTTGATTGATCTAGGTTGCTGCAATATTTAACTTATTTGAAACCAGGAAGAAAAGAATAGAGTACTTAAGCATAGAAGAAAAGCTGCAGCCATTGATCAGGGAAGTTATAACCACATTTTCCCTTTGCATTCCTCATCAATTATGACTTCTGACCATAATATCCCTCTGTACCCAGGAGTTGCTATATGTTATACCTTACACAGTGAAATCTCAACCAAATGCAAAGCACTAGTTTTTAAAGAGCTACAAAAAGAGAGACCAAATGACTAGTATGATGGAAAAAACTTCAAGGACCTTTTGCTTTTAAAATTGAAGTGTTGGGTTTTTTGTTGCTTTTTTTTTTTCTTTGGAAACAGAAAAATAATGCAAATTCTGAAAAAGCTGTCAAGAGAGCATCCAAAGGCCAAGATGCTTCACATGCTCATGAGTATGTAACAATCCTTATTTCCAGGGACTAGAAATTGAGCCCTGAAGCTACAAGACTTTGCAAATAGTGTCTTTTTTTTTAATAATCTTATTCTGTCTCTTTTATTAGTGATTGCTGCAGGCAAGGTTTGTTTTCTCTCACCCATTTGCTTCAGTTGTGTCACACATCACAGTTAGCTTCTTTAATGGAGTGTTTGCAGATGAGGTTGTAAAAATCATTAGCCACGGTCGGCACATGCTAGGTACTGCTAGGATGCTGTTCCAATCACTCCTTTTCTTTAATTAAAATTCTAAATAAATCATGAGGTTTTGCAAACACAAGCCAACAGTACTTGCATAAGATGAAAGCTGTGCTGACTGCTGGCAATCTTGATGCAGCTCTTTATCCTCCTATTTCTTCTGTGTTTTATTTTGCTGATTTTTGGTGTTTTGTTTTTTTTCTTTGGTCGTCATACAAAATCCCCATATGCACTTCTTCAGTGCTTAAAAATCATTATTGCTAAAGATCAATACCAAGAAAACATCTGTGGCTCTTCTTGGTGCACAAACAGACTTACTCAGAGTTCGCTTTTTTTCTTTTGGTCTTTTTACAACAAATACAACTAAAAATTCGTGTAAAGAGTAAAGAAAATACCCTGTATACAGATGCCTATAGATTTTTTATAATATTCTTGTGAAACATAGATGTAAAAGCATTAAATATTCACAGCAGAATAATATTTATTTGTTGTGAAACCTGAATAAATTGAATCTTTTTCTCCTTGTTTCTATGGGAACAAGTTCTATTGAATAAACAGTCTTTGAATAATATTTTATTATTTCTAATTATATGTCACATTAAAATAATTCCAATTGTAATGAGAAACTTTAATACTGGAGCAAACTTAAAAAAATAGGCTAGTTGAGTTTTAAGCAATTTATGCTGCCTGCAGTTTTTAGTTTCCATTGTTACTAGAGCTAATTACTAGTTACTAGAGCTGAATGTTTGCATTTGAAATCTTAATGAGGTGATGTTTTATCATGGTATTAAGAAAAATTATAAAATAGCCATGATGAGAAGACCAAATCTGTAGAGAAATAGTTTTACTGAAGCATTTGGTCACTAGGGAGCTTTTCTTCTTCATGAAATCCCTGCATTTTCCTGTTTTCTGTATAACTGCTATCTTTTTTTTTCCTCTTTCTTCTTTTGCCAAAAAAGCCTACAAATATCCCAAATCTAATAGAAATTAAAAGGATACAGATATTAAAGCCTAGTGTGTTTTTTAGCCTCTTAAACCTACGTAAAATCAATGGAGTTCCTCACAGAACACCTCAGAATGATCAACATGAAGAAATGGTCTCCAAAACAACACTATGATGGAATAGTAAAATTATTTTGAGGTGAATAGAGCAGTTTTTAACCAAAACTAAATTTCAGTTAAACTCAGCCTAACCAGTATAAACAAAAACAAAACCAACAAAACCAACAGTGACACAACCCAAGGGAATGGCCTGAAATTGTCTCAGAGGAGATTTAGGTTAGATACTAGAAAAAGGTTCTTCACCCAGAAAGTTGTTGAACATTAGAGCAGGCTCCTGAGGGAAGTGGTCACAGCACCAAACCTGACAGAGTTCCAGAAGCATTTGGACAATACTCTCAAGCACATGGTGTGCCTCTTGGGGATGGTCCTGTGCAGGGCCAGGAGTTGGACTCGACAATCCTTACGGGTCCCTTCCAACTGTATATTCTGTGACTCTGTGAGATAGAATCCAAAACAAAACAAAAGATAGGCATTTAAGTGAAGGCAGACCTTAGCAACATCATGGAGAAATTAAGACAAATATAGAAAGTTAAGTGGTCTTTTTTTGTGTGTTATTACATTGTTGCTGGTCATCATATTGTTGTAATCCCATCTAACTACTTATACACAAAATACCCAAAGAGAGGAAAAATCTTTTTTTCAAAAAATGAAAATGACTTGTAGCCCTAATCAATATTACCAGTCTTTTCTTAATTATTCTGTAGCAATGTCAAAATCTCTTCCTCTTAAATTCTTTTTCACATCAGAAAGTCACCTAAATCATAACTTTGACAGGTTAGAAATTAAATAATGAGCCAGAAAATGAATGAAATTCCTACCACAATATGCAACTGTTTTATTAAAATAGCAAAGGGAAATCTGAAAACTATATGAAAAGGACAATGTATTATTACTTTATCAAAGGTAACTTAACTATTTAAGCATTCCCATGACTGCATTTGTTTAGAAAACACCGATCAGCAAAATTTTGTTCACACCATCAGTTTCACAGAACAGTTTGGTTTGGAAGAGACCTTTAAAGGTCATCCAATCCAGCCTCCCTGCAATGAGCAGGGACACCTTCAACAAGATCAGGTTACTGAGAGTCCCATCCAAACTGCCCTTAAATGTTTCCTTGCATGCTTTCAAGTGGTAAGGCTCATGATTACAGAAATAGAAATTTACTTTCAGATTTTTCACCTGTCACCACTCAAATCTCATAAACCTGTCAGAATTGATCATCTATATTAGAAATATTTCAATAAGTTTTAAAAAGCCTTTGCAGAGTTTTTCATTTAACAGCTGGAATACCTAATGAATTTGAATAATGGTTTTATAACTGCAATGTGCTAAAGGATCAGGAATCATTTTTATCTCTTACTAAAAGGAATTATTCTCTATCCATAAATATTTAAAATATACATACTTGAAAACACAATATTCTGCATTTGGCAACATGTTGTGTAAACATGATGAGTCCAGAGAGGAAAAAATTCTCATTATGAGCTTCTTTGTTCTGCTTTATTGTTCTTCTGATCTGCAATACAGTCTGAAATTGCAGGATTTTTTTCAAATAGAATGACAGTAATTCTTTTTCAACATAGCTCTGTGTTTGAGAGAGCAAAATCATTCTTCTTATTACAGTGGAGGTAGTACTCCTTGTAATAGAGACTAGTCCACATTTTATCCCAAAAATAAGTGGGAAAAAGATTTTTGATGCTATTTTGTAGAACTGACACATTTAATTCAATAAGGATACTAGAAATTGCATTTGCAATTTGTTCCAGGACCGCATAACTAAAGCAGTAACTTATTGAGAAATAACTTTTTCAGAAAAAAACTTGCTGCAGTAAATCCTAATGTACAGAAATGATTTTACAAATCAAAGTTTTAGCTTCAGTGAAGTTTGTAACAGAGGAGGATGCTCAAAAAGGAGACAAGTCATTTAAGGCATTCATTTTGAAACAATTGAATGAGGCACTTGTCACCACAGCAGGAAACAGAAAAGCACTTAAAACCACTGCCTGTACAGATAATTTACTTTAGCAATCATCTCCAAATTTATACAGGAAACAAAATGCAAAGGAAATAATTAATGAGAGTTCATTAATCTAAGCTCCAGCAGTCACTAATTTATAGGAATGGGATTTGTATTGAAAGTTCCCACAATGCAAATGATATAAAATGAAACGTGTTGGAAGAGGGTTTTAAAGTCAGGTAAAAGTAACTTGTGTAAGCACCTTAACTAAGGTGAAAACTTCAGGAAGTACAACCCAGCAGGGGAGAAAATGCATATGCCCAAGAATTTAAAGTATGCCTTTTGTCACTGATTTGACTGAAATAGTCCTTTTATTGAGGGCTTTACAAAATAACTGGTAATTATTTTAGAAGTTCCAGAGGATTTAGAAAACGCTCAATACACTTTCCATATTTAAAAGCAAAAGAACTTGTTTATAGTAACTACCAATAGCTAAATTTGTCTTCTGTCCGGTAAAATGTGAGCACAACTAAGTAAGAATGGTATGTGATATTTTGGAAAGCTTTAATTAGGAATAGGATTCAAGGAAAAGAAGCAAAGAATAATAAAATTCTCAACAGGAATTAGTTTGAAAGAAGTAGTAAGGAAATAAGGATAAATGGACAAACAATAAACTGGTCAAATGAAGAGTAGGTAGTAACTGAGGAAGCAAAGATAGTGAAAGAATAGGAAGCACTGAAACAAGGAGTAGAGGAACAAAGTGGCAGTGGGTAGGAGATGATATATACATTTGTTCTTCAGTAGGTTTCTCTTGTTATGATTCTGAAAACAAAACTTGAAAAGCATACAAAATTCTTCAGTATGCACTTTTGAAATGGGCCATAATATTGAAAAAAGAGATAAGAAATCAATGGCTAAATTCTTTATTTCCAGGCAGCAGAACTGCACTGCAAGCTCTTCCATTGCAGCAGGAGCATATCGCAGGGACCCCTGCCACTGAGCTTACAATGTTCCTGGGTTCCACTTCAAGAGGTGCAATGCAGACTTCATCCTTATTTGTATGAGAGTGTATTATTTCAGACTGTGATGACACTTTTGAAGTTAACTTCTTCATCCTCCACCATGTTTCATTTCGTATTGAAATTGGTCTTGCACTGCTCAAACTGGTCTTCTTCTGTATGAAACTAGAATATATAGGTGCCAGGCCCTCCTAACAAGCCCTAACTGCTAATAGATCCGTCGGACCAGACTAGAGCAGGTGTGAAGTAAAACCTATGACACACACATAGGTTTGAAAGTTCAGACGGTTTTCCTTGCTTTTGCATGACTTTGCCTCCCTCCCTTGACTTAGAAACCCTCTAGATTGTAACTTGTTTAAAATTTATACAACTTTGGATTCAGTGGGTCGGATATTTTGATTAACAAAAAGAAAATTCTTTTTGAAACTGCTGCTTGAGGACCGATCAACTGTTTTTAAAAGTAGGGTAATGGTGGAACATTTGACCATAAAAGCTTTCATAAGAGACTCAAGAATGTCTGATGGTTAAGAGTGAGATCCCACCTATATTCACTATATGTCATATTCAGAGAATATATTTTAATTGATGACATGATCACATAGACATACATATTAAGGAAACAACAAATGTAGAAAGTAAACTACAAATGTGAATGTTTCAGTAAGATTAGTTTCATTTCTTTGTCAAGAATAATCAGATAAAAATTAGAAATATAAACAGTTTCAGAAATATTTTGAAAAATAGTTTAAAACTAAAATTTTCTATTAAAAAAAAGACAAAAGTAATTCAAACTTTGTCATAATTTTTCAAGAGCAATGGCCAAAATGATAAATTTAGTTAATTTCATAGATGGATTGTCAGTAGTACCTGAAGTTTCATGTTCACTCACCAATACTTATTCATAATTCACTGGGCATAAGTACTGAGATAATGAAAGAGAGAAAAAGATGCAAAAGGGAATTAAGGTTGCAGGGCAAAAATATATTTTTAGCAGATAATAAAACTAGCTCTGTTTTTTCAGTCCACTCTCTCAGGATCAAGGCAGACAGAGATCAACAGAGTCTGACAAAATCTTACATGGTTTGAAACACCATAAAATAATGGTTAAACATATTGAAATATCACATTAGGCATCTCAGGAAAATTATAACATTTCAGATATTCAGTTTTCTATATATTTAAAAATTAAACTGCAGGCTTTAGAAACTTATTCCCCATCCTAATCCCAAACAGCAAATTTTATTTTTGTACTCAAGCTTTCCATCACTCAAACAGTTCTTCTGTAATATAAGATTTGTTAAAGTGACTTCACTAGCCCTATTTAAACTCAGGGCCATATCAAAATTATTTAAAGGTAAAAGAACAATTTTTTATAACATCTTGTAAAAATCACCAGACATATGATCTATTAAAAAAACAACTGATAATTACTTTGATACGCAGCAGTGGATATCAGTTACTACTGCTTTCTCATTTCTATTTTACTGAACACCACCATTTTGAAGACCAATTTGGGAAGTTAGCAGTAGACAACAAAATGACATACAAAAATATTATATTAATAAAATAAGAAAAGCTTTTGCTATTTTGTAGTACCTTTTCAGCTCTTTACTGTACCAGAAGATGATCAATCAACTGGATACAAACTGCATAAAATTCTTCTTTGTTTTCCCCATCATAAGCAGAGAAATATTTTAATCTACTATTTTTATCCTGACAAGATCCTACTACAAAAAATTTCTCTGCATAAACAAGCTTGAAGTTGATGGCATATTCCCAGAATCCAGTTGTGGTATATTTTTGGGGTATATATTTCTGTTGGTATAAATACATTTTTAAGAAGGTGTTGAAATTTCCATTTTTAACAGTCCTCTCCCAAACAACACATTGAAGACAGATTTTATTTAAAATTCAAAAACCTATCAAAGAAAAATCTAGGTTTAAAATCCATAGGTCTTGGAAATTAAGATCTCTGCACAAGAAAATATACTCTTGACTTGCTACAGTTTTCTGGACCCTGGAAGATAGACTCTCAGTTATTAACTTTCCATTTTTCCTTGTGCAAAATGAATATATTGATTACTCATGGTGATGTTGGAAAGTTTAACTCATCTTATGAAGTACTTTGGAGGGTTGTCCTCATGCAAATATTCTAAATTAAATGCAAGGTCTCTCTCTGACACACACACACACAAAGACAGTTCATCTTATTTTTGGTTAGTCACAGTTAGATCTGTTTGTTTCTTGATGAAATCACAAGAAAGATTTTGCTGTAGGGTAATCTGTGTTTAAACATCATATAACAAGGATTAGAAATTATCCTCTATTTTTTCCTCTCTCATTACTTTTTACCAGCACTCTCCTGCATTAATAAGAGAGTTTGGTCAATTCTTTTCTCTCTAGTCTAACACTCTGATTTCAGTCTTTAAAGTTATTTTTAAAAAATTCATGAGTCATACTCCATCATAACTTTTGCCATTTTCTCCATCAACGCCAAGTGGAAAAGAAAGGGACAGATCAAGGATATGCATATAGGAAAAGCAATTTCACTTATAAATGTGAAAAACAAATATTTCATCTATTTATATGTATTCATGTCTTAATTTTAAGTGTCTTGTTTTATAAATAACACTAGCTTGCATATCAAAGAACTAAACACAACAAGATGCATCAAATTGGTGCCTGTCTAAATGTGAGTCTTGTATCTATATTCCAGCTAGACTCCTGTAGGGAAAAATGAAAACAAGATTAATAAATGTGCACTGGTAACAAATCTTATCTTATTGACTTCTCTCAGACTACACTGAAATACAACTTTGTCCTTTGTTACACCCCAGTCTGATGTATTCTGTGGGAAGAGAATGCAACATCAAGGCCTGAGGCAAGCAGAAAAGAGAAACTCCTGTGTTCAAACCTATGCAGAGTTTGATGGGTGTATAAAGATGTGACTAAATAAGGCCTCTGGCAGTGTTATACTATTGGAATACTTTTTTTTTTTTTTTTTAGGAAATTTTTCAGATAAATTTCGTTTCCATAAGTGTAAAAAAATCCTCTCTGACTCAAAGTCAGTGCAAAAAAGAGATCATACTTAGAAGAGTGCATTACTCTCACCGAGTTCTCCATCAGCATAGAGCATTTTCCATAATTACAATGAATTTCTGCACTCTCTTTGCTTCAGTATAATGGAAAACTAGAGTTATTCGTGTCACACCATTTATTGTGGAGCATTATTGTCTCACCAAAATGCACTATAACAAAATAGTGTATATAAAGGAAAATTCCACACTTTTTTCTTTTCTACTCATAATGCTTCTCATGAAGAGGAAAACCACAACTCTATATTACAGTCCATAAAGTTGTAGTTTCTCACCAAAAGCTGAAGAGCACAGTATGTAGATTATACAGAGGCTAAGTGAGCCCTTCTCTGTGTCTTCTTACTAATTTGGAATAATAACAGCAAGAGAGACAGAGAGATAGACAGATAGACATTTTCTTATGCCTTCCACATATGCAATTTTAACTACAAGGACAATGCAATGGAAATTCCAAGGAGAGAGGATATCCCATTATTACTTGTAGCAAGAATGTGACTCAATATATCCTCTCTAGAAGAAATCAAACTATAGTAAGAAAGAAACTCAGGGTCTGTACAGAGTCGGGGGGAGGGTTGACTTGTCTACTTTTTTAGCTTGTTTTCCCATTTCAACTTAGAGTTATCAAAGTGCAACATATTCAGCACCATTCACACTTCAGGAACTTTGGAAAAATGAGACTTGCACAATCATAAAGGCAAAGGCAGGTGTGAAGAAAGGCAGGAAGGACAGCAACTCTTCTTTCTTACTAAAGTTCTAAAATTTTCCTTGTTTCACATCAGAATAAGACAAAGAATCTACAGTGAGCAAAGAAGAACTGTATGATATGTAACACAGACAAGTGCAAGGTCCTACACCTGACACAACAAAATCAAAGAGCACAGTGCAGGCTAGGATCTGCATGGTTGGGAGTAGCCTTGCTGAAAAAGACCTGGGGGTCCTAGTGGACAACCAGCTGGACATGAATCAATAGTGCATTGCTGCAACAAAAAAGGCAAATTGGATCCTGGGCTGCATCTATGGGTGCATTACTAAAAGAGATAAAGATGTGATCATCCCACTCTTCTCAGCCCTTTCCAGGTCACAGTTGAAGTATTGTGTCCAGTTTTGGCCCCCACAATTCAAAAAGGATGTGGACAGACTAGAGAGTGTCCAAGTGAGGGCCATGAAGCTAATCAAAGGGTGGGAGAACCTATTCTATGGAGAAATTAAGTCTTTTTTCCCTGGAGAAAAAGAGGCTCAGGGAAGACCTCATCACAGTTTTCCAATACTTTAGGAGTAGCTACAAAGAGGATGGAGGTTTTCTTTCACAGGAGACACATGGAGAAGATAAGAGGCAATAGGTACAAGTTGCACCAGGAGAGATTTCATCTTGATATATGAAGGAATTTTTTAAATTAAGATCTATCATTCACTGAAAGAACCTTCTTAGGGACATGGTGGAGATTCCATCACTAGAGATTTTCAAGACATATTTGGACAGTGTTCCAGATAATCTCTTCTAGGTTCCCTTTCCCACAAAAGGTTGAACTAGATGACTTTTCAATGTCCCTTGCAACCTGGACTGTTCTATGATTCCATGATTCTGAGATTCAGTACTGTAGAAGGGAAAAACAATCTCTTCTTCACGGCAAAAAATTATGGGGAGAGTACCTAGACAGATAGGCTTCTTTTCAAATAGCTAGATGGTTAGCTTTCTCCTGCACATTTCTTTAGAACTAAATTTTTCTTATTTCATCTCAAGCTCAAAGTAAGTTCCTTTGGAAGCTTGTGCCTCCTACTTATAAATCATCAATCTCAAATCTAGATAGGTCATGGAAAAAGCAAAACTGTATTTCTTGAATAAGAGATTTTTATGTCCTTTATTTCCAGTATTTCTTCTGCACATAAATTGACAAAACAGGGACAAAGCAGTTTACTTCGTTCACTTCTTTCTATCCCCATGACTCCTAAACCAAATTGTAATGCACCTTGTAGCACATCCGGCATCTTGTCATGCAATCTGTTCTCTAGAAGAAAATCATGGCCATGAGCAGGGAGGGAATCCTGGTACTTTTTACTGAACTGTGACAAAGGCACCCATGCTAACACGTAACCCACTGAACACATCTGCCCCATTGCAAAGACATACCTCATGAGCTGTTAGACAGATCAGGCTTCCATGACATTTTTGCAGTCATTTCTTTGCACCAATCCAGACTCAGGTAGAATTCAAGTCAAAGAGAAGATACCTACGTATATGCATGTGGACATAAACTTATGTAGGTCCAAGTGTCCTTAGCAGTCAATGGAGATTTAACCAATGAAACCTATAATCTCACCAGACAGCTGTTGCCTACTTTGAATCATAGAATTACAGAATGGCTTGGTTTGGAAGAGAACACTAAAGATAATCCAGTCCAAAGCCCCTGCCATGGGCAGGAACATCTTTCAGTAGATCAGATTGCCCAAAGCCCTGTGCCAGCTCATTTTGAATTCTTCCAGTGAAGGGGGATCTCCAACTTCTCTGGGCAACCTTTTTCAGTGTTCCACTACTCATCATAAAAAATTTTCTTCTTTATATACAGTCTCAATATATCCTTTTTCAATTTAAAAGTATTGCCTCTTGTCACTACAGGCCCTTGTAAAAACTCTTTCTCCATCTTTCATGGAGAGAGTAATGAAAGATAATGATTATCCCTTTCTACAATAAAAGACCAAAAAACAGTTCTCGCAGAAGCCTTCTCTTCTCCAGGCTGAAATCAGGCTGTCTTCACAGGAGAAGCGCACTAGTCCTCTGAGCATCCTCATGGCCCTCCTCTGGACTTGGTCCAACAGGTCTATGTCTTTCTTATGTCGGAAGCCCCAGAACTGGATGCAGTACTCTAGGTGGGGTCTCACAAGAACAGAGTAGAGCGTGAAATCACCTAACTCAACCTATACATTTTCTTTTTATGCAACCCTTGCCTAATGTTGATGTCCATTATTCTACAGACAAGTGCTCAGTTGGCTGTAGTAGGAGTCTGGCACCTTACTTATGCAAAGACACCTACGTTTAGAAGTTTGAATCTTTAACTGAATTCTACCTTGTAGGCATATCAGCTGTCACCTAATGCCAAGTTGCCTGGTCTGATCTGGCACCTTTCTCTTTCAGAAAGGCACAGAACCCAGATTACATCTGCCAGTCCTATGCAGATGTCTCCTCTACCCAAGGCGATTTCGATCTATGAACCAGACAGGGACCACAGTATCAACTTAGTGGGCATACATCTGATTATCAGTCTCCTTACAATAAACAGAAACAGCACAGCTAATACCCCTGAAGACACCTTTCCCTTGAATTACACCACCATAAATATCAGAATGTCTTACAGTGTAAATTAATGTTTGCAGTCCTTTGACATGATATATACTAGGCAGTTACAAAAGCAATAAGGACTAAACATTTGTACGTTCTATCCACAGTGGTTTTAAGATTCTACTATATATTCCTGTAATGAGAGGGATTAAGTCATCACATTTCTGTGAAGTAATTGAAATTAATTCTCTTTAATGCATTGTCTCAGGCTTATGTGGAACAAATATGACGCTGCCAATGGAATGTGTTAGGAACAGCAGAAATTTTATTACAATAATAACATAGTTTTATGAGCTATTTCATACCTAGATAGATGATAGATAGATAGATAGATAGATAGATAGATAGATAGATAGATAGATAGATAGATAGATAGATAAAAAAAAAATTGGTTCTCTTACTAGCCTGAGAGATTAGCACATTTCACAATTTTGCCCCTTTATGCATGCAATAGATGCATAATCCAGCACAAAAAGAATACAGTACATTGTCCTATATACATTAACTTGGATATTTTAATCCTGCTCTTAACCACGCAGAACTAAAATGTGTGTGTATATATATATATATATATAAAAATATATATAGGTATATAACTTCACTTAACATTTACTGACGAGACTTCTGATTAAGTCAGGCCATGAAAGGATCATTTTAGGCATGATAATCTATAGTCTTCAGTTCAAATGGTTATGATGATAACTGGAATGTATTTGTTTAACAATCAGTGTACTAATGCATTTGTTACAAAGTTTAAAACTTTGTTCAAATTCAAGTTTATTCAATGATTGAAAACATACATGCATTTAACTCACAGTATACAACACTCAAATACACTACTATTCAAGGCAAAATCTAACTGACTAGAACCCTGTCTTTTATTTTCTTTGGGATCTTGTAGAAAGCTAACTTGCTGAGAAGTATTAAATTTGAAAGCTTTATAAGCTAAAGAACAGATTAAACACATTTATTCCATGTAGATTTCCCTGTTTCTCCCTCTCTCACTTTTTTTTTTTTAATCAACTTGGCAATGATGCAATTAAAACCCTGTCTGGCCTTTCAGTCAGTCAGCTCACTGTCATGGGTGCCAGAGCACTGAAATGCTGCTAGTGTGTCATGGGATCCATGCTCAGAGTTTTACTTTTCTCCCAGCTGTAAGCCTATCATGTCAAACTGATGTTGTACATCACTCAGCATGATGATGCCAAAATAGCTATCAACCAAGAGCAGCATACATAGCAGCCTATCACCATATTAATCTAGCCCTGACTTATGCCAGTTTCCATCAGCATAAACCAACAAACCACCCCTTTGGCCCAGGGAAAGAGAAGGAAATAATAGAGACATCGCGGAAGACCAGTAGGACCAAGACTATCCTGACAAACTTTACATTTTGGCTTGAAAGCTACTTTCAAGTCCCTGTGTCCATCTGCAGTTTTGGGCATTTGAGTTGCCAAGACTGTGCCTGTGGAAAGTAAAGAAAATATTTAGCACGCAGCTTCTGCCGGGACTGTTATTTATATAAGGTGTGTATGCTTTACAAACCAGAAAGAGACCAATTCCTGGAAACTGGTGCCCAAAGCCTTACATGATCCCTTAGCTATTGTCACACCAGAGAGTCTCCACAGAAATTATCTGCCTTTTCTAGCTTCCCATTTGCCTTTTACTGCTGAACCTCCATCAGCTGAACTTGCTGTTGTTAGAATGCTAATGTGAATCAAGTCTCTGAGAATAGTGCTTGCCTTACATACTCAGGACAGCAGTACTGTATGAGTACAAATGAGGCCATCTAGGTCAGAAAACTCATCAACAGATCTCTTTCAGGACAATGAGTTTTCACACTGATTTTCATAACATTTGGTTTTGATTTACACATTTTAAGACCTACTTGTTAAGTAGGTCTGCTTAGAAATTTTGTTGTTGTGTTTCACATCTCAGGATATTCAGGAAGCAAACGTCATTCATATTCACATAACTCTAGTAAGATCAACTCAAATAATCCATCCTTGAGGTCTTTTGTTTGTTGATAATGCTTCTAAATGACCCAGGTTATTTTACAAGGGCGTAAACATATTTCTGTTGTCTGCCATGGAAATACTTTACTCATGCCACAAAAGGCTTTCAAATAGTCTATCAGGCTTAGAAAAAGTGGCAGGTGCCATTCATTTCTTTTATTCACCTTTGTTATATGCAATAGAAATTGAACAATGCAAGAATAAGCGTGATGAAATTAAGCCAATCTGAGTCTGAGGTTAATGGCATTGTGGAGTCTATCAATTTTTCAAGATGAGATCCAGAGGTATTTTTTTTAAAGGATACTTTTTATCTCTGAACTGGCCCAGCTAATAGCAAGCAACTTCTCCTTTATGCTGCAGATGCAAGCATCAACAGAATGATGAAGAAAGTTCTTTCAAATGAGTGTGCTTTAAGGAAAGGGACACTTTCTGTTTATAGCCTCACTTATTGGCCTCTTTAGTACTTAAAATCTGTGACCAAAACCTTTCCAGACCAGTTAGTCACTCAGGTACATGTCAGGAGTAATTTGGAGTTATGTTTCATGTGGTTCTGGAGAAGATTCCTTGTCCAGCCCTCAACAATGCATCAATGTTTTCTGCAGTTATATTATATTATCCTTCAGTTTTAATTTGTAGGCTTGTTTGTGGACGTCTGGGCTAAGTTCTCTCCTCCAAAGCCTCTTTTGTCAAAGCTGACCTTTTGTATCAAGTGGAGGTTTTTTTAAAACACATTGAAAATTACTTATGCCTTCATTTGCTTACACTTTTGTGGGGACAGAACAAGAAAGAAATTCTGTATTTATGTGGTTTTTTGGTAATAATGTAACTGAAAGAAAATTAAGTAGAGACTTTCTGCTTTAGAAAACTTTCTTTTATTCTCTTTTTTGCTATTGTTTATGATTACTAGACATGACTTTCAATATGTACTTGTTTTTTCTTGTTGACAATTTTACTATTAGTTTTACTTTGAGGGTTTTTTAATTTTCATTAACTTTAAATGATGTTTGGTTCTGACTGCTTCTCATAATAGCTTTCTACATTGTGCTGGTGAGCTATTTCTCTCTCCCGTCCAAACCATTCCTAGATATACTACCAAATACATATCTGAGAGTTTCTCCAAGTTTTTCCTCTCTTATCAGAGATGGAATCCTGAGAGTATGGTGGAAAAGCTGTCTCAGCAAAGGGTCCAAACTCCTCTCTGTTTTGATGGAAGAGGATACATCTGGAACTAAGCATTCTTTGAAAGCACTTTTTAAAAAAAATTTCACAACACAGCACACAGGTTATGGTTGTTTTCTACATTGGCTTCTCTGATACGCAAATGTCCAAAACAATGTAACAAATTGCTTACTTGTTTCTCAAATATTTATGAATCACATTGTGGGTTAAACAACCATTCTCACCAACCTGGGTCATCCCTACTATTACATCCACAAATTCGTCACATGCCAGTGGTGCTCTTTAGTTTATTATTGTCCATCCCATGACACTTAGGGAGACTCATAGAAAGGTAAGGTAGAAACTGGTAAATTTGTCTTTGTCTTCTTCATATTGCTTATTTTAAAGGCAAAATGCAGGATGATAATCTGATTCACACATTGCATGTGGACTTTGCAAAATAATAGTCTCAGTGTAGAATAGCTTTGAGGCCTGTCACTCGTGACTATAACAATTTCTATTCTTCCAATTAGAAAACTCCAAGGTAGTTTATCAGCTTCTGCCCATTGGTCCAGCTCATTTGTGTTCACTCTTGATCACACATATCCCAGTTAAGGCCACGCACAAGCATTCAGCTTAATTTTGTCGATGTTAGGAGAGTGTAGGACAGCTAATTAAGTAAGTGTGCTTGGCTTATTATATCTCCATGAAGTATCCTTAAATAAGAGACTATAAATTCCCCAAGCTCCTAGTAGAAAAAGTCAGTCCCAGAACCAATTCATTAAACAGACAGACCTCAACCTGCACCTTCAACAGCAAACCTGTGCAGTCTATAGACTGTAGACAACAGCCTGGGTAAGATTTTTTCAATAAAATAGGTTTTCACCAGCTTTTGTCAGAACTAAGACTTTTTGTTTACAGAAACACATCTTGTTTTTTGAGGAATTTTCCCAGGAGCAAGATAGGTTTATAGATTGATTGTAACTTCAGAGGCAAGATTTTCAGGGCCGTAGGAAAAGTTCCATGCAAGTTTTGGAGCCTTTCCCCACCAAGCACCCTTTCCATTGCAATAGCTGATTATACCTTCTCTGGTTGCATTCAACACTGAAGTCTTAAAGTTCTAAGGAATGGAAAAATAACAGTAATTTAGCTCTTTCCATGAACCCTTCTCACACACTGAAGAAAACTTTGTTTCCTCTTTCAACAGGAAGTACGATGAATCTCTGTTGAAATTATGTTGAAATCCATCTGGATGGCTAGCTACCCTTTCTGTTCCTCAGTAATTTCAGAGAAGTGCTTTTAAAGCTCATGTACCTGTTATCAGTAATTTTGATACTGTGCACACTGCATCCAGAACTAAAACCACATTAGTCATGCTATGAGAAACCCATAAATAGAAGGCTAATGCTCATTCTTATATTGCTGAGATCTCTCTGCATCATTCAGTGTTTCCATCATGAGACAGAAGTGTGCCATCTAAGGAGGTACTTCATATTTTGTACAGCATTCTGCTCCATTACTTTCATAGCCTGAGCTACTGTATGCTTCTATTTTGTGTGTGTGTGCTTGGATAAGGACATATTCTCTTAAAGTGACACTTAACTCTTCCAAAGTAAGCGCATCCCATGACAGAAAACAAGAAATTAAAATTTTAGACAACTCACACATAAAGATCATTCATCTTCCACTGTTTAGAAAACTGATTAGACAGTACAGACTGAAATTTGAATATGTTTTCTAATTATATGCAGTTCTGTTTGCCCTTCATATCATACAGATATATCACCCTCACTAAATTAATCTACTTTTTGATGGAGATGAGTTTATGGATGGAGAAAAACTGTTTGAAAATTAATCAGATCAAAATTAAGATTACACTGTGAGGTAGAGGAAAACACACTTTGTAAACAGGCATGTTCTCATTTATTTCATAAAGTGTAATCTTGACTAGTTGATTTTTAACACAAGTTATTGAAAAATTCTTTTTCTTCACTCATAGGAACTTTTCAGGATATAGTAATATCCAGGGAGACATAATTGATTTTGACTGGGACACTCCATTATAATTTGCTTTAAATAACATGACCCTCTGTCTTCTGAATATACTTAGAAGGATTACAACGACATAGTCTACACAAAACAGAACTCCAGAAATGACAGTCAAGGCTGAAATCCAGCAGAGGACTTTGTAACTTACCATAAGGACTATTAGCCTCACTCAGCTTTGCCTTCTAGTCTCCCTACAGAAATCTCCATAATGATCAAGATCTTGAGTCACCCTTCAGGTTGGGTTTCCCTTAAAAAAAGACCAAGAGACCAAGCAAGCAAGTAACCAACCAACAAAACTAATTTTTCCTAAAAACACTGCTATGGTTAACAAGCAAAATGCTGCCTGTTGCCAGGTGAATTCAGGTTCTTTGTTGGACAAAACATTGGTTGGACCTGGTCCAAAATTTCTGAAAACCTAAGAACAAATGTAAGCCCTGACAACCTTATCCTCTCTCTTCAAAACCAACTTTCTTGACCCTCAGACTTCTAAGAAACACCTAGAAGAATATATGCAAAAAACATTTTGCCTTTTTTCCTCTACAGAGAATTATCCCCCAGGAAAAGGCAGAGAGAAAGAAGAAAATAACCTGTATGAATTAACAGCTCTGAATTATTAATTTTTCAGAGTATTAATAATATTTTCATGTGAAATAAGTAGTTTCTGTCCTGCATATTTGAAATAACTCATAAGGTTATGACAGGATTGACTGACCCCAAAGTATAGATTTTTATGTTTTATCATTCAAATGTATCAGATGTATCAAAGTTTGACTACGCAGTTCATGCTGTTTCTGTCACATGGGATTCATAATGTTTTAAATTAAACTAATTTTTCACTTCTAAATTATGGAAACGGCCTCTGATTTCTATCAATGGGAAGTAGGAAGTAGGTTCCTACTCATATCTTCTATATTTCTTGCTCACATCATAAAGTTTGGTGTGATTTTGTTACTCATTGTCAACATCCAAGACTCAGATATATTAACAGGAAAATGAGCCAGTGACAGTGGTTTTCAGGACAAAGTTAATTAAATATGAATGTTATTAAGTAATATGTTTTTCTTGAACTCAAAAAAGGAAATAATTGAAACTACTGGTAATGTTCCAGCTCTAAAACAAAACATGAGGCTGTTTGTATCTATTCATGTGTTTTGAGCTATCACTCAAAAAAAAATTCAGCCCAATAACTCCGTGATCTAATAAGAAAGCAGGTAATTTATCTGTCTTCAACCATATTGAACCCACTAAGTTCCTTTTTAAACTGTCTCAGAAGCCAGCCAGTTCTGTTGCCTGCTTAGGTGGTGGCAGAGCAGAGTTTTGCCACCTTTCTCACTCAGCATTCAGCACTAGAAAGTAGCAGAGGCAGGACAACACAGGTATAGACAATGCCAACTTTCCTTAGGAACCTGACTTTTAACTGGATGTACTACAGAGGTGTAGAATTGGTAACTGAGGCTTCTTCTGACCTTCCTACGCTATACAGCTCCCCACATACCAGATACCATATGACTTCAAACAAGACCATTATCAGTGCTGTATTTCCTTGAAAGACATTGAAAAAAAGAAACTCCTAAGATAACGAGTCATGTCAGTCCTATCAAAAATTGTTATTGTTGATATTAAGAAACATATTGTTACCTTTAAAGAACAGATTCAATATATATAGTGCTAATTTGTAAGGCATGAGATGGAGTTCACTGTCCTGTAGCAGCCCTTACAGTTGCTGGTTTTTGCATTCTTAGCTAGAAAGGTGTTAATAACACACCAGGGTTTTGGCTAGTGCTGAGCAGCACTGGTACAGTACCAGCACCGTCTCTCAACATTCCCCTCCCATCAAGGGGCTGGGGATGTGAAAGATCCTGGGAGCTGACACAAGTAGGCCACCTAACCCAAACTAACCAAAGGGATATTCCATACTGTATGATGTCAGCTCAGATATAAAAGTTAAGGAAAGAAGGAGGAAATGGGCAGCATTCGTTATTTACAGTGTTTGCCTTCCTGAGCAACTATTACACGTCCTGTAGCCCTGCTTCACAGGAGGTGGCTGAACATCACTTGCTGATAGGGAGTAAAGAATAAACCTTTATTTTCTCTTTGCTTATGTGTGTGCAAACTTTTGCTTTTGCTTTAGTAAACTGCCTTATCTCTAGTGGCTGGTCAGGTCAGTAGAGAAGAAGGGGGAGGAGGTGCTCCAGGTGCCAGAGCTGAGGTTCCCCCACATCCAATGGTGAAGTAGGCTGTGTCCTGCAGCCCATGGAGGAACACAGGTATGGAGAGGTCCACCTGCAGCCCATAGAGGAGATCCATGCCAGAGCAGCTGGGTGCCTGAGAGGAGGCTGGAGAGACCCATGCTGGAGCAGAGTCCTGGCAGGGACCTGCAGACGCTTGGAGAGAGGAGTCCACACTGGAGTAGGTTTCCCTGGTAGGACTTGTGGCCTTGTGAGGGACTCACACTGGAGCAGCTTGTGCTTGAAGGACTGCACCCTGTGGAAAAGTGACCCACATTGTAGCAGTTTGTGGACAACCATTGCCTGTGGGATGGACTCACATTGCTGAAGTTCATGGAAAATTGTCTTCCTGTGGGAAGGACCCCATGTTGGAGCAGGGAAAGGAATCCTATCCCTGAGCAGTGGCATTAAAAACTTGTGATGAACAGAGCATAACCCCCATTTTCTGTCTCCCTGCACCACTGCAGGGTAGGAGGTAGAGTTCAGGAAGGAGGGAAGGGGGGGAAGGGGGGAAGATGTTTTAAAGATTTAATTTCTCATTATCCTGCTCTGATTTTGTTAGTAATAAATTCAATTAATATCCCCAACTGAAGTGTATTTGGTCCATGATGGTATTTGGTGAGTGTTCTCGTACACACCTTATCTCAACCCATGAACCCTTTTTTCTCTCCTGTGTCCAGTTGCAGAGGGGAGTGATAGAGCAGCTTTGGTGGGTGCTTGGCATCAGCCATAATCAACCCACTACAACAGCTCAAAATGTATATACATTATTTGCCATTAGCATGAAACAAATTCTCTAAAAAACCTAAAATCATTTCAACAACATGATAAAATACAAGCATAACATCTAGATGAGATGTTATATCAATCTTTTATCTTCAAGCTAAACTACAATCTATATTTTCAGGAAAGTGCAGAATTGCCTTCTAAATGTATACCTGCTAGCTGAACTGACCACTGAAGGGCCTGTAACACATTATGCATTTAATAAATTTTATGTGCCCTTTATGAACAAAAAAGAGAAAACTCGGCTAAGTGGATTTAGAATTTGCATGGTAACACAGAGAATTATACTGATTTCATTCTGACTGATGGGCTCTGTATTACCCAGAAGACTACAGAACAAAACTACTTCAACTCAGGAACTGCCTGCTGAGATATATATTGTTTAACAAAACATTAAGCAGAAAGGAACAAAATTGTTCAGCATGAAAACTTCAGAAATAGTTAAGACAAGTTCAGGACAGATTTTAGTCATGAAGTGAAAGCGAAAAGACACTAAATGTTATTAACTAATTGAATTTTTCTGCATTAAATAAAAATGGAAGATCTGCTTGCTGTTATAAATGTAGCTCAAGTTAAGAAATTACTAAAGTTATATTCTCTCAGAAAATATTCTATTTTATTAAAATGGAGACTGAAGTTACAAAACCCAAATGTAAGGCTTAATATCCTGTCGGAGTTAATGTATTTCTCAAAAAGTTCAACTAGAAAGAAGTTCAGTCACTGTGCTGCAGAGCAGACTACTTTGTCCATTTTCAGAAATTACAGTGATACAGGAGGTAGGACCACAGACAAAACAGCCAGTGGGAACAGAGACAAAGGATCTGAAAGATATGGACGGAACATTATGTGACATTGCCTTGCAAAAAACAGCCTTTAAGAAATTTGCTTGTTGTTTAATTTTGATAAGTACTTTAGAATTTGTATTATTTCATTAATTTAATTAATTTCTTTAACACAAATCCTGTGACCAAATTAGGAAACTGTCCAATAACTCAAAGCCATGAGGATAATCCATTCAAGAGATAACTGGAATAACACCTAGAAAGAACCAGATGACCTTGAAAGAGAAAGAGAAATGTAACAGTAAAATAAAATATACGATCCTGAACTGATGAAATAACAGCAATTTTTAGCATCAGCTAGAACTGATGGAGGAGAGAAACATAGGTACCTTAGCTAACCACAGCAAGATGAATAACGAATAAAGAGAAGCAGCAATGAATAAGATTAAAAGGTATTTCAGTCAAGCCACTTCTAGTTGAATTAGGTAAATGTAAATGTCATGTGATGGCTACTTAAAAATACAGCTTTCACAACACATATTTAGGTACAAGGAACTCAGACTAGAAGAGTTGTAGAGAGTAAATGTAAGACCAGATTTGTAGTGTAAACCATAGTATTGGTGCACCTATTGATAGATGCACTTAACTAGACTTACAGTGTTGACTTGGTTCTAATTAGAAATTTGCCTCACCCAGGCACTCTGATCTCTGAGGACTTGCTGGAAAACAAAAGAGTTTCTTTTCTGCCAAACTGAAATAGTCTTAACACAACAAGCATGTGTAGCAGTTGCACTGAAAGACAAACTTCATAAATAATGAATACCCCCCTTCCTCCTCTTTATCTTAGGTTTTATATCTCAACAGAACACAGAATCACAGAATAGTCTGTAGGAAGGGACCAACAAGGATCATCGAGTCCAGCTCTTGGCCCTGCACAGGACCATCCCCAAGAGTCACACCATGTGCCCAAGAGTATCATCCAAACACTTCTCGAACTCTGTCAGGCTTGGTGCTGTGACCACTTCCATGGACAGACTGTTCCAGCACCTAACCACTGCCTGAGGGAATAACATTTTTCTAATATCTAACATAAACCTTCCCTGACACACCTTCAGGCCTTTCCCTCGGGTCCTGTCACTGGTCACTACAAAGAAGAGATCAGTGTCTGCCCTTCCCATTGCTCAGCTGGGATCAGTTGTCCTGGTTATGCTTTCTCCCAAGATTTTGCCCACCCTCAGCCAACTGTTGACAGGGCAGAACACTGGGGAGAGAGTATTGATTCTGTTGCCAGCACAGCTTAGCAGTACCAAAACACTGGTGTGTTAGCAACACCTTTCAAGGTACAAAGCACAGCACTATGAGAGCTGCTATGAGGAAAATTAACTCCATCTCTGTTATGATCAGGTTCTTTAAAATTATTAGAGAGATGCCTCTGACTGAATTAAGGTACAAACGAGACCATCTGCCAGAGTCAATAGTACAGATTTTTATTTAATGGTAAATGTGAGGTAGAGAGAGACAGAAAGAAGTAGGAAAAACAGAGAGAGGGGAAGAGTAAGAGAGTGACAGAGAGACAGATTAAGTGGAAAAAATAGCAACACTCCATGGATTCTGATGGTGTCCCGTTGATCCTCTTCTTGTGGCCTTCTCAGTGGGAGAGTCTCAGTCTGTCAAAGTAATGGTTGCAGTCTGGATCCATCGAGGGAAGCCCAGGATGGTGAGGAAAGGAGCCCTGGGTGGTGAGGGAAGAAACCCAGGGTGATAAGAGAAGTCTCATGGATTTTTATTATGCTTAGGCTAGGTAGAAACACCCCCAGTATCTCCCTTGTGGCAGTTTTACAATGTAATACTGGATCACAGGACATTCCATGAGTCTTTGACACCTCTGAAGTTGTTTACAGATGCCTGTTATATCAGCACAGTTGAGTCCATAACAGCCCATCAGCAGAGGTGAGTACCTTGAGCCCTTGTGTGAATGTTTAAGCCATTAACCATTTCTGTCTCTCACAATCTCAGCTAGACCCAATACAACATCTGTGTATCAACATAGTTACAATATAATAAATTTAGACTACAAAAACCTTTGAAGCCTAAATTCTTCTTTACATATTCCTCCACAGCTAAAGCAATAGGATTAATACTGTAGAATAATCTCATATATTAGTCTCTTATACACTAAAGCTATTATAGCAATTTTTGCCACTGCCACCTAGAGACGCCATTATTGGTGATAGAAACAGAAGCAGAGGTACAGCAGTAGTTATTGAAATTAATTAATTTTACTCATTTAGAAAAGTGCATCTGTGACATGCAGAAGGAATTACAGCAGTTAGGTTTAAGACACAACTTGTGAATATAATTCCCTATGAAAGATATTATAAGACATGGTCTTTTGACACATCAGAAGTTTAGCACAGAAGGTTACTATCAGTCCTTGTGCTTACCAAAGAGAAACAAAAATGCTGGAAGATAACTGCTGCTTCATTGCACTTTCAGAAATAGAACAACCCTGAGAAGTACAAAACAGAAAGACCCTGGGTAAAGGACACCTTTACCTGTATTAAATACTTCTAAGCATCTGCCGAGGAAGTATGAATTCATTATGAAGGATTTGCAACATCCTCATGATCCGCTTGCAGAACATAGGAAAAAAATAATAGTACAATAACGTTAAAAGCATGAAAACCTTGCAAAACCTGAACATTTTCTTCTTTTTTTATATTCTCTTAGCATCAAATTCAGCATTGAGATGAGGCATCCAGAAAGACCTTGAATTAAGTAGAACACAGGATCACATGCAGAACACTAAAACTGTATTTAGAAATATAATCACCGACTTAGAAATTGCTAAATGGCGATATGGTGTATCAGAACTTGTTGAAGTGATGTGGAGCACTGACAAACTGAAAGGGGTTCAGTAAGCAGGCAGCAAGCACTGCTCATTCATACAGCTGTTCAGCTACTGCACTCAGACACTCATGCACAATCCTTATCTACAAAAGGACCTAAGTGAAAATTTTATCCATCCTGAAATCATGTCATGACAGTTCATTGAAAAAAGTCATTAAATTTAGATAAGTTAAAAAAATAAGGAGCATAGGCTCAGATAATAGCTTTTGCAGATGAACATGAATGCCTTAGGATGTGCAAAAGCAGTTACTGGAGAAATCATACAGGAAACAGTATGTTTTGAAGTAAGTGAAAGTTTGATCTATTTCAGTATCTTGAAAAGCTGATTCGTATGGACTTAGTGATAAATTAAAAGTAGCTAAAATACCATGACAAATAGGAATGGAAAACAAAAATGTATCAATTTGTGATGGCTCAGCCTCCATGCTCACATATATAAGATTATATCAGTATGTTAGACTGAAAGATAGAAATATTCAAACCATCAAAGGGAGATGCAGTTGGTAACAATGGAATATATATACCAGTGCAGCATCACTTGAACAAATCAGTGTCCTAGCCTGCTTTCTGAGTAGCCCAGACAATCTAGAACTACCCACAGCAGATCCATCCACTCTAAATTATCTCTATATCCGCATGAGATTCCCAGAATATACTCTGGGGCACCTCAAAGAGTCCTGATCTTGAATGGACAGAATGCAAAATCAGATTGTTTTGATCATTCTTGCATCTTAATGAAATTTCGACATAATTTTAGCAATTGAGAAATAGGATAATGTTGGTCATAAAATGCTGTTGATCAAAAGTCTTATAGATGGACTAATGTATGAATTGAAGCAAAACTTCTCTTGTCTATTGGATAAAAGTAAGGTTTCTTATTTATACTTCAATAGTCACATGTTCTCTTCAGTTTGGTAATAAATGTGTAGAAAGCAAATACTATAACAATATAAGATATGAATAATTTTACTTTTTTTTTTTAATTTCCTAATGCATTTCTTACATTTTCATCAGTGATACTCCCTCATAATCTTCTATGGACCCTGAAAGTTTGTTAATGGAGATTGATAAGCAGGGTAGCTATTTAGATAAAATACTTTGACATATAGACCAGAGTGTTCAGACCCTTTTGGTGACAAATAATATGCTATTAACTCAAAAAGAGTCATTCTTCACCAGTATAGGAAAATATCTTTCTAAAATCCCCTTGTGTAATCAACTGAGATACCCACCGGAGTCTATTATGTTAGTGACAGAATTTTTCCATGTTTAGAACCTCCGGTGTCTTGCTCTCTGTAGCCAGACTGATGCTACTGCTACTAACACTGAATATCTCCTTATTAACCCAAATAGCCACATTGGTGTAGAGAAGAAGGAAGACTACTCCAAGAAAGGTCTGTTTAATACCTAGGGGCAATATAGATTAAAAATCACACTGAAAGGTAATGCAGCTTAGCATTTCCCAAATTGCCTGTTATTTCATTTGTTAAGTTTCAGATTTTTTTGTGTACCCATCCTAAAAATATCGGACATCTTTTCTCAGGAGAAATTTATAGAATAGTCTACATTTACCTGCTCTGGTGGGTCTGAGGACCCACCAATGGAAATTCAGTAACATTATAAACACCCTAAGAGTCTCCATTGCATCTAATTCTCTCCTTTCTTTTTGAGGGCAAGGATGGTTAGTTTCCTGAGAAGGAGTTTTATTGCTCCTTTTATTTATAGAAAGTGTAAGGGCTCCCTCTGTCATCCAGCAGGGAAGACAAATACATGGAAAGTTGATCTGCCCCATCTGAACATAGGCTGGGATGAACCACCATGTGAAAGTGCTGCTCTTTTCACTGACTATTAGAGCTTTGACTGGCAGCTAAGGTTAAATGAAATATACATCACCCTTTATGTCTAGACTACTCGAAGTCCAGCGCCTACAGAGGGGGTAATAATACTTACAAATTCATAGACATTGTAGCTGCGGTAATTTCTGTGGTGATTTACTAATAAGAAAGCACTAATAGTATTTCCTAGCATTGGTCTGAATCCATATTTGCCTCTGGAAAATTACCATAAAAGAGAGAATGTGATTTCCCAAAGTTATTTTTAAAATTATTGTGGATAAGATTTATACTTCTTCCAGCTTTCTTTTGTCTATCAAAAAGAGTTCTTCAGCTAACAGGAAAGCTTCAAAAAGTTTGGCTAGCAGACTAAATTTCAAATAATTTTTACAAAACATTATCCAACCCTCTGAAGGTTGGATTTAGACCTCACACTGATTTGACCTTGCATCACACCTACTGAATTCAGTGGGATTACTTCTGATTTAGGCTGGAATAAATGAGATTCAGACCTCTGAGGTCTGCAAATGGGAGTAGATTCAATACAAGAACTGCTTGTCTTCCAAGATTCCCAACACTTCTGGGTCCAGCTGGGAATTTCTCAACAGCAATATCTCTCAAGATATCTTGGCACTTCCAGTGCTGGTCAGCTCTCAAAAACTCAAGTGGTAAAAAAATGGAAAAGGAAAAAATGCCTGGAAATATTGCAGAACCTCAATGAAGTCTGTATCACATCTGGAAATTGGGCCATTTTTGCAAGAACACCTAGAGATAAGATAGAGCGAACAGAGCTGTTTAAATTCCCAGCTGATCCTCTGTCCCTAATTCTGTTCTTGTACTCAAGTCTCCCTGTAGTCTATTGTTGAGTGCAAAATGATGTTTCATTTCAAGACATATAGTGACTCAATGACCAGAGTTTAGTTTCTTGCTTTCAAAAGTGCTTTTATGCAATGGAGAAATGAAAGGTAGTAAAATAAAATCATGTTATATTTTTCAAATCTGTTCTCTTGCATTATGTCAAGGACTTGGCCAGTCCTTCCCATAATGTCTGAAGGAGAATAGCACGGAATTACCACTATGCATCACAGAACTCTTAAGTTCAGCTGAGTTATATTTTTCAGCAGACACTCACAGAGATTCATATTCTTGTCAAGATTTTTGTAAAAGATAAAACATCAGCTCTTGATAATCAACCAAATTTTTGCACACACTTTTTTCTAGCCAATTATCTCTAGTAAACAGATAACATTTACTGTTGAGAAATATATTTTTCTTCACTGGCGTTTTCAATGTAAAAGCAGATTATTATAACTGCAGAAGCAGAACAAGAAAAACTGTTTTCACCAAGTTTGTGTGACAGTCATGATTAACTAATTCAATTTTTATTGTCTCTCTTTGCATACTTTCTGATCTTTATGTCTATTGCTGAACTGTGAAATCTGGCCCAGATTTTAATAGTTTAGAATTATGTTTGCAGAAGAACCCACTATTTTACTGATGAAAATAAGCTTGAATAAAAACCTATTCTCTTTTTTACATATTCAGAAACAACAATCACAGTATTTCTTCCACTGACTTAAATTGCCATTCTAAAGCTCTTCCAAGTCAAATTACGTTTTACCTGTACTTTTTATTCCCTGATGAAAATGTCCACTTCCTTCTTTAGATTTTTCACTGAAGATCATCTGACAACATGGTCAGTCAGTTCAAGTTTTGACTGAAAAAAACCCTGAAATAATGACAATAATAATAAACAGTAACAACAGTTGTAATAAAGTATGTATATATACATTCAAACAAGATAAACCATAAAATGCATCAGAAATTGTGAAAATATATTTAGCTTTAAAGATTCTGTCAGCTACAAATTACGTGTAGCCAACTTAATTCTGGTATCACTGGAAAAAAATTATGAAAAAACATTCTTTCCTGCACTGCCTTTTTTAGGAAATTAGTTTATGGAGAGAAAAATTAATCTCCCAGCCTTTTGTCTATGTCTAGAAGAAGCAAATGTAATGCACTTTCAACCTGCTCTAGGGACTTAACATCCCTCATCCCCACACCCAAAATTCAGATACAGAATGTAGTCTCTGGCTATAGAGTCGGAAGCTTTCCTACAAAACCAGGATGGTAAGAGAACTAATGTTACATAGAAAAAAAGTAATACAATATGTAATCACATATCGAAAAAGCCTTAAGAAAAATTACCATGTCACACACACACACACTCACTAGCCCCATTATACCATTTGCTTCTCTAGTGATATCTCTTTTGTCAGCACAAGTGTCACGTCTTCTTCTGAACAGAAAGGCAGTCTTTAAAGCCTGTTTGCCAAAAACACTCTTCCACAAGCTTTACAGCAAATGATCTTTGTAAGTCTTAGACTCAAAGAAAAGTGAAAAAATAACAAGGGGTTGTGAGTCAGACTCTAGAAAATGGAGTGGATTTCAACTCACAGAGCAGTCTTTAGACTGACTCTTGGGTTGCAGTGTTGTGGATTTTTAATTAACTTAAGATACAGATGCTGAAATCATCTCAGAATTAAATTAAGAAAAGTTTCTACCTTTCCAGTTCTAAGAACTTCCGTTTCTTAGCCTATTATCCAAGAGGATGGAGAAAAACCCTGATTATTCTGAGGGTAGTAAAATAACCACATTCAAGCACAAGAATTAAGTTGGCATAAAATAGTCATGAATATTCTGTATAAAAGCTCCTTGCCTGTGCTTCCTGTTAAAACTGAGGAAAATATTTAAATTTGTAACTTATCAAAACAGCTACTTGTTTTGGATGAATGAGCAAGTGTAATTTTGCCTATATGTGTAAAAAAATCCATTTCTCTGCCCCAAACTTTTTTCTGCTTTCCAGCCAAACAAAATAGCGGAAAGAGACCAACTATTCCAAGTGGCAAATTCTGAGTGCTGACAAATTTTCATGAGGGGAGACATCCCAAGCACTGGACTAAACTCTCGTGTTCCAAGTATAGTTTTAAACAATTTACCTAAACCCAAACATCTGCAGATTGAAATGAGACCTCTGTTTTATCTCCTGGATCTTCACAATGTGGAAATAATTTGGCTTCTGAAGCCAGATTTTGTAGGCATTTTAGTCAAGCCACCCACTTCTCTGCTTCAGTTTTTCAATTAACATTTCAATTTTCCTATTCTGAAAATATATCTTTGAAGTCATCTACCTCTACAGCTATTATTCATTTTTCCATAATCAGTTCTCAATCTTCATCTTTCAGGTCTTCCCAGCATGTTCTCACTTCTTATTTTTTATGTGAACTATGCCAGCTTCTTGTTCCCTATGACAATCTCAAGCTCCTCAGCATCTTTCCCACAGATCCTGCCTGTATTTCATCTTGCTTTTTATGCCATAAGTCTCAAGTCGCACACCAGCAATTACCTCTTTGCCATGTGACTTTAACTTTCATTTAAGCTTTGTAGAGCTGCCAAATCCTCTGGGAAGCAGAGACCCTCTGATTGTAAAACCTCAATGAGAAGAGCTGTGTGGGTGATTTGGTAGGCTAAACTGATGATGGATGAAGGAAAAGTCCCATGTCTGTAATGGATTTAAACATAAACAAGAGTTACCAAGCAGGCTCGTACACAGAAAAATTACACGACAACATAGATTTTCACTTAAACCATGTCTGACAGGAGATATCAGGTCATTCCCTGTCACAATGGGGAACGTCACACTCCAACCCAGTACAGTATTTCCCAATAGCCTCTGGCAGTAAAACCGGAATTTAAAGGGCAACAGGTCCAAGGCTGCTTTCCTAACCTTGAAAAGAGGGTGGACATGTCCCTGTCAAACTCAAGTGACTGATTCATCTTTATGAAAGCGTCTCAATATTTTATGCGTCTTACTTAAAATCTAGCTCAATTATCTATTATTTTTAGCTCCCACAGTCACAGGAAAAGTTCACAAAGTAAATTTTAGAGGCACTTACCTTTAAAAGATTTTTTAAATTAAAAATGGCAATAGTTTCAAAAAATGTCATGATTTTGTCAGCTCTTGAGCACTTTCAGCTGTCAATACTGATGCTGAATACTTTTCAGCTGAATCTATCAACTTTAGATGCAAGCAGTCAGTGTGTTTGCAGTTTTGTGACTTTGTTATGCTTAGGGGAGTAATCCCTAGATATCTACTCCTTTCCACCTACATTGCCATCACCAGCTGCCTAGAGAAACAACTGCTGACAAGCACCAACAACTTTGGGCATAAGTGAAATAGATAGTTGCCTTGTACTGAAAACAATCGACTTTGCTGTAATCTTAGCCTAGGTGTTGTCCTGTCTAAATGTTGCACTAATAGAAGTGTGGGACGAGATCACAGGAGGTACCTGACCCTGTATGAACCCATCCTTTGAAATACAGTACTGTAAAGTGGTAATGGCCTGATGCAAAAGAAATGGGAATAAGAGTTTTTACCTCGGCCACTCTTTACTTCCCTAACAAAAGAATTTCAAATCTGTTGATTTCATGCTTCCCCATCACTTTATTTTGCCAGCAAAGATGATGATCCTTGAGTCAACACTTCTAACAATATGATAGGCATTTCTATAGCATTTTAATCTATGGAAGAGTGAAAGAATATTGCAATAAAAAATTAACAAGGAAAACTGGACAGATCATCAGCTTGTGGTGCCAGTGAGAGCAACACATTGAACTTAAGTTAGAATAGAAAGACAATATTTCAAAATTAACCCAGTTGATGGTAGGTTTCCACAAAACAATTCTTATTGCTGGCAAAATCAGTAACAAAGAAGAACAGCAAGTTGGCACATGTTGAATTTTACCTGAAATGTGAAGTAGCACCTGTTCAAAACATCAAGCCTTGTGTTTGAAGGAGAAAAATGTTTTGAGAATTTTCCCAACAGAATATATATGAAGATTGAATTAAAAAAAAAAGCACTTTCTCACACAAACAAGCAAACAAATTTTATTGTTTTATGCTCTTATTAGAACCTCCCCTGATTCTGGTGGATCCTAAGGCCCATTTCTGACTCAGTACTAAACTAAATATTCGTGCATCCTGGACTTTTGTTTTGTCATTGGTTGACACGGCTAAGTGTTTATTTATTTAAATAATAACCTACCAACAAAATAAATAAGTGAATAAATAAATAAATAAAATTAAAGAAAATATTATCCTAGTGTATATTCTATGAAATTTGTCAAATTAGCTCATCATTTTCAGAAAATAAAAATTTCAGTGGCAAAAGGTTTCTTGATAATAAATCCATACAAAACTCTATAAAAATAACAGCTGTTCCTGACAAAACCTTGAAGCAAAATTAACACTTCAGTACGATTTTAGCAGCTGCAACCTCTAGGCAGTAGCTGAGTTGATGACAAAAAATATCTATTAGACACATTTTATATTAACTAAAACAGGGAGGCTTCTGGCACCATTCTTGCAGCCTGAACAGAAAGTATGATGGCACACAAAGGCCAGCTCTTCTGAAGACATGAATCACAGAAAGGTTGCGTTTCCAAGGGACCTCTGGAAGTCATCTGGCCCAACACCCTTGCTGAAGTAAGGCCACCTAGAGACAGTTTCCCAGGACCATGTCTAGGTTTGAGTATCTCTAAGGATGGAGACTCCACAACATCCCTGGGCAACCTATTCCAGTGTTCAGTCATCCTTACAGTAAAAAAAGTGTTTCCTGATGCTCAGAGGGAATATTCCATGTTTCAGTGTGGGTTCACCTTCTCTGGACTTGTCACTGTGCACCACTAAAAAGACCTCTTTACACCCTCCCTTCAGGTACTAATGTACATTGATAAGATCCTCCTGCACCTTCTCTTCTCTAGGCTGAACACTTACAGATCACTCAGTCTTTCCTCACCTGTGAGGTGTCCCTGTCCTTTAATCATCCTTGTGGTGTTGAGGTCTCTGGTATGACCTTGTCTTTTCATAAGGGTGAGCCCAGATTTGGATACAGCACTCCAGGCACACCTCATCAGTGCTGAGGAGAAGGGAAGGATCACCTCCTTTGACCAGCTGGCAGTACACTGTTTAATGCAGACTATGATACCACTCACCTTCTTTCCTGCAAGGACACATTGCTGGCTCGTGTTCAACCTGCTGTTCACAAGAGCCCCCAAAGGTTCCTGCCAGGACCCCTAGGTCTTCTTTTTCAATACTTTCCAGCTGTCTGCTTCTCCATGTATAGTGGTGCATAGGTGGTTTTTCTTCGGGAAAATTCTGTCTTGCAGGCAATGCTAGTATGAATTCAATAGAATAGCATTTAGCCAGAGTGTCTTAAAATTAGGTGCTGCTTTGATAGTATTACTTTATTTGCAGGAGTCCATTAGGGGACACTGAGGCATGCTGCTGAGTTAATGATGAGGAAAAAACATCACAAAGAAACAGAAACATTTCAAACTAAGTCAGACACCTGTTTCTACATCTAAAAGGAAGGGAGGCAAGGAAGCACTCTGGAAGTTAGTTACCAAAGGACTTGGGACTGAATATAGAACCAGAAGTGCCACTGTTCAGCAATTACTGCTCAGCATAAGGTACACTGTGTTTGTGTCCACTTCGAAGTTCAGGCAAAATCTGCTTTCATATTAGGTTCCTATAATGAAGAGTTCTAATCAATATACACTTTTGGCTATACCAGAGTACTGGCAATCATAACAAGTAGTAAGGGGTGGGTCTATCATGTTGTCAAGGGTTTGTTCTAAATGAAACAAAAACTTTAGCTGAAATTCCCATCTGGAGTCATACTTAAATTTCTTTCCATGGGATTTGAAACCTAGTTCTGTGTATATTTTTGGAGGATAATTATTATTCATTTTCTTCTTCCATCTCAACAAACTATCTGGAGACACAAGTCTGTCTTAGAAAATATAGTAATAGAAAATATAGTGATCAGCTGACTGGGTTCAGTTTTTGCATAAATCCTGCATTGCTATTCTGGTAACAGCTCCCTGTAACTGCAGTTCAGATACAACTCCCTGAAAGTATGCACTAAGACAGGTACAATCTGCAGCTCTAAGCCAGGTGACCAGGAGAATCACAAGGTGAATTTTACAACGTTTCACAAATGCTATCCTTTGCTACCAACCTTCCCTTCCCCTGACAACAAATCCTATGCCTAATAAAATGTCAGAGTATCCACAAAACTAAAAGTGATAAAATAAAACTAAAATTTTCCAAAAAGCTAAGCTTCTCATGTGCATAGATCTGCGTACAACTACAGGTACATAGCCGCTACTACACGCAATAAAAGAAATTTTCAGATAACAGAATTTCTTTGAAGTCATGCACATGTCAGTAACCAGAATTGCCTTTTAGCTTTTTCCTATTACTAGGAGCAGGATCTAGAAAGAAGAATTGATGAGTTAACCTGGGAGCAAAGGACTACTTTATCAATTGTCTCATTTAATCTAGAGGGAATCAATCAGTATCATTACCCTCAAACTTTCTTGTCAGCATTTCTCCCTCCCATCCAGCCCCCTTCACTTAATTCCTCTCCAGTACTCCACTCAGTTATGGAGTACTAGATCCCCACATTTATTTAGATTCTCAGTTTCCCGTGAAAACAAATGGCAAGCTGGCACTTAATATCTTTGAGGGGCTGGCTCCTAAATTCTGAATGTCCATTTGCTAACAAATAAGAGAAATGTAAGCAAGCATCCCAATGGAAAATAGCAAATATTTGGCAGCAAAAAAAGAAAAAGATTATGTTTTACTAAGATTTCTCCTCTTAATGAACTGATATTGAGTGTTTATTTTTCATTTCACAGTAGCTAAAGAAGCAGAACCAAATACCCTTTTTTATCATAATGAATTCAGCTATCCAAGCATATGTTTACAGACAGATAGCTTTAGGAGGGAAAAGCCTCTGAAATGCTTTAAAAAGCTAAGCAAAAGACAATGCCCCTAGTGCAAAACAACTTAGTTATTTTTCTTAGATTTTTAAGTATACAGCACATAAAGCAATTGTTCCATCAATTGCAATGAAACTATTCTAGAAAACATTCAATAAACAAAGCTGGTTTATTATTCAGACCTTATAATAACAACTTACTGACACAGAAGTGAAAGAGAACCTGGCCTCTCTCCCTGCTCTGCTAAAGAACAATAAGGAAATAAGGAAGGATGGAAAGCGAAGTTTATGAACCACTTAATACAGATCTACACTTGTGTGATACATAACTTATCAGCATTCTACAAAAAAAATTACCTTAACAAATTTTACATCACAAAGATGCCACACTTTCTTGGAAAGGGTAATTCTGACATGGCCCCTAAGGAGACCAGTATCCAAGGAATTTGCTAGCAAGGAAAAGGTTTAACTGAAAGTACTGTAAACTGAAAACAAAATCCTTACAGGTGGCTTTTAAAATTACTTTAGGCATACCCACATAATTGACCAGATTCGCATTAAATAGACTACCAAATAACATCTGTCTAGTAATATGGCCTGCGTTACTTGTGCTAGTTCCTCAGAGAAAGTCTTTGTTCCCTGCTCTGCTACTTCATGTTGTACTTGAATAACACATGCTAGGGCAGTTACACCTGCAAAATTATATACCACCTGTCAATCAATACCATTATCGAAATATTATATACCAAACCCCACATTATTTTATCTATTTGTTGCTGGGTTTTCAAGAATTCTAGATTCACCTGACTACATATTTGAGAGAGAAAAATATATTTAATCATCCCACAAAATTATTCAAAGCAAATAACTAGAAATGACATCCTACACCTACAACATTTGAAATAAGAAATGCCAAGACAGTGGTGCATTTAATGTCCCAAAAGTTGCTGGAATAGCAAAAGCCATGCATGAATAAAGAGGGAAACATGCTACAGGGAAAAGCAATAGATTCTTTTTGTCCTTAGGCCAGTGGAATCTAATCAAGAGTCTGTGCTACTTTTGCACATTTTAGAGAATATCACCAGAGAATTTAGGTTGTAAGAGGTCTGCATAGTGCAGGAAAGAAATTAAATAGAAGTTGCTGTCATACTCATGACTAAATAAATGACTTCTCTGTCAGACTTGACAAAGTGATGGTATAAATAACTTCCAAGGATAATTTGCTAACACTTGGCTAGTTGACTTGATTCAGCAATTGGCACTGATAACCTATTCTTATTCTCAGAAGAGCAATGGTATTTTTTAATTCTTAATTCCCACTGAAGAAAATTGCAACCTATTGTAAGAACCAATGATTTACTACGGTAACATATATCACCAACACACACATTGCAGAGTCTCACAGTGGCTATCTGTATCATTGTCTCAGAAAGTGTAGACCTGTATAAAATATAGTGGAAGAAAATGAGCCAAAATGTCAGTCCAAAACATCCCGAAGAAAGTAAAACCACAAGATAAATCTTTTTAATAAATCCTATTTATAGCCTTCATATAATTATAGATAATCTGATGCTGGGATCTAATTGAAATTTATTACATGGAGAGACCCTTGTTGGTTGCCCTCTTACTTCTCATTATGTGCATTAAAACAGCAGTTCAGTCATGGAAAAAAGTCCTTCTGCATGTGAAAGCACGAAGATAGCTACTGCTGCAACTTTAATAACAACTTGTTTGTCCAAAGTAGTTTGCTGTCATGCAGTACCAGTTTCAAGTATTTTGTAGGCTTTTTGTCACGTGTTTCATTACTGCCCTGCTATCCCTAGTCACCTGTCATTCTTCCCAGTTTGAAATCTAAATCTTCCCCAGCTGCTGCTGTGGCTGCTTTATCTAGCCTGGCAAATAAAACTGAGTGATAAATAACACCCTGATGGTCAGACATGCCCCAGGGAGAAGAAAGACCTGAACAAAGGGAATCGGACTTATTTAGTACCCTTCCTGTTGACAGCTGACAATTCAAAAGCCTCATATTCATATTCATTGTTGACTACCTCACAACAACCCTGCCTTGACTACATGCTAGCTGAATCACATTCTCTCAAAGGTATCCAACAGGGGTAGATATAAGGATTTCTATCAATACAGGATTTTCCAGGGAAAAAACACTTTATATTATTTATGAACTGCCAACAGAATGCAAAAAATCAACCACCTGTGGTACAATAGCCATTTTTTTCCTCTTATTCACCCTAAAGAGAAGTTCTAAAAGCAGAACAGAGACCTAAGCGAAACGTGTGACCCCACACAGGTCTCTCACCAGCACTGGTATCAAGAACCATTTTGCAGCATCCTCTGAAAGGTTTATGGTCTCAACCACTTAAGTATCTTAAAGACTTTGAAGTAACCAGGACAATAAATCTGGTGACTCAGTCCAAACAGTTACATCAGTACTGTCTCAATCCTAACCGATGCAACACTTTAAAAACAAGGAGGCAGGGGTGACCTTTGAACAACACTGCTAAAACTCTCAAAGCTCTGATTCATGCATAGCCTTCATTGTTGAATGTATTTTAGGGCATAAACAGCTTGATTTTGATTTTTCAAAACTGAAAAAAAAAAAGAAAATATAAAGATGATGTTTAGAACAGAACAAAAGTTTGATGGAAAACAAGAAGCTCCATCTTATTCTCTTTTTAGACATTTTCTGTTTTCCTTCTCCTAATGCTATGGAGCTTTGAAGAGGGTGATCCCTGGGTTGTTTCAAGAACAGGTTGTCAGTGTTCTCATGAACAAGTGAGATAAAACTAAGTATACAATTTTTGTATGTATATGTGTGTATCTATAAACAAATATGTACATATTAAAAGAACCCTTACCCGAGGATTACACTATAACTCACATGCTATTCACCCCACCAAAAAACACTGGTAAAAGAAATGAAAAATAGAAGATGCTAGATACTCAGTCTATAAGACAATGAAGGTAGTGAGAGTCTGTGTAGAATAAAATAGCATAAAACAGAAGAAGTTTGTGACATAGAATGAGAAGCAACTACCTATGAAAACATCCAGATTTTGATAAAATAGATGGTGCATTTGCCTGCTAATTTTAAACTTAACCCATACTGAGTGTAAAATCTAAGACTACTATTGTTACAATTCCCAAAAGCATGTTGGATGTTTTCCAAGACAAACAGAACGATATATGAATGGTTTTCAGAGGTTTGATATGACAAGTAAAGATCACTGTTGGCATCAAGGGGATAAATTAAAGAATGTTAATGGAATATTATAGCAGGGGTGCACAAAAGGCAAGGAGGTTAAGGGGTTAATTTTCCACAGCAACATTACCTTTACTGGGTTACACAGCCTACATATACTATATAAACCAGAGAATACTGACATCTATATTTCACAAAGAAAAAGGAAACTCCGGTGCAGCTTTTGCCTAATGTATCAAAACAAAGCCACTTTTAACTCAGTGAAATTGAGATTAAGAACCTTTTTCACAGTGTGAAATTTGTGTTGCACACAAAGAGACATGAAAAACTAGATCTGGTATCAGAACTTAATTTGCAAAGACAAATTATTTAGCAGACACTAAATACAAATGATAATGATAATTTGAATAATTTCTCCTCAAATTCATTCTTGAACCAATGGTCATTTGCATGGTAATTTTTTTGGTTTCTACACCAGGTGAAATTTTCTAGAAACACGTTCATGAACAAAACGTGTGGTAGGTAAACACTTTGGCGCATAATGAGAAGACAGACTTGTTGTCAGAGGAGAGTATTCAGCCACTACCTATCAATCAGGTCAAAGTAAAAAACACCAAAAATGAAGGTAAAGGCTTCAATTACCAGGTGCTTGAGCGCTGGCTACTGGAGGTAACTTTAAATGAGCATGCACAAGAATACCAACAAAACAGCAGAAGTAGACCTTAAGTCCATTTTGTAGATCAATGGTATGAATGGATTTAAATTTTAGTAATGCCTTTGTAACAATGGTGACAACGTGACTTTCTGTGTAAATTGCTTCAGACAAACATCAGGCATAAATATTTCAGAAATTCAAGAGAAGAGCAAGACTATCGTAAGGGCAAAGTTACAAAATAATGAGGTTATTAAAGAAAGGCTGCAATTACAAGGACAAAGCACAGCTGACTGAAACAGGTTCAACAGCTAATACAAGGGTATTAGTAGAAATTCTGCTATAATCTGGCTATAAAGGTTGATTAAGAAAATTACGAAAGTATTTGAATACCCTAAATTCCACCTAAAGGAGATTATTGCTATGCAATTGTAGTTACAGAACAAACTGGCTTTTCAAATAGCTCATAGAAACCCATTTCACTAAACAGAATTTTATGAAAGCCTGCAAGGATATAAAACTTTATAAGCAAAAAACAAAGATGAGAGGGAGATGATGGAGTTGAGAACAGAAGAAAAAAAGCCAGAGCTACCCTCTGCCACACAAAATTACAAGCAGATTCAGGTATTGTACAAAATAACAGAACTGCAATTTGCATAAGTAAATAATCATTTCTTGCCTACTCCCTCCCTTCATTTTAATCACAACCTCTAGTTCACCTGACCTCTATTTTCTTCAACTATTACATTTAAAACCCACTTCCTTTCAAATTAGCTTCCCCATTAGAACATTCCTGAGCACACTTACAGAAATGTATATTTCTATATATAGAAATATATTGAAATATATTGAAATACATATATTTCTTGTAGAAAACCTGTACATTAGAGCATTCCTGAATTGGTCATTCATACTTTTTCCCTGAACAATAATAACAATAACAAATAATTATAATAACCACACCATCAGCAGCAGTACTTGGCCAAGATTACATCTTAGCAAATGCTTCATGTTTTTAAACTTACATCCTAAATGTGAAGTGGGCAGAGAATATGTGAAGCAGACTACAGCTTGAGGTATCTATAATAAAACAAAGCAACAGAAAGGGGCAGGATGCGTGCACTGTCCACAAAACCTCATGAGATGGTGATGGACAACAGAGCACTTGATTTGGGCATCCATTTTGTTCTGCTGAAAATCCAGTCTGTATTTCTTACCTTCCCTGAAAGAATTGAATGCACATCAGCAAGCATAGGGGAGGAGCAGTTTTCAATGTCTTCTGCTATGTTCCACCTTTGTACAAGGTATTTAAATACTTACTGAGCCAGAGAAAGAAATTACATTACAATCTAGTGACTGCAGCAAGGCAGTACACTCCCATTCCTAGGCCCTGCTCCATGAATATGAAGCACATCATGAAGCATAACAGCATCAACAGGCAATACTGAGAGCTGCCCATCCATCAGTGCCCTACAAGACAGTGCTTAGGATGCAGTCTGGAGCAGCAACTGCAATGATGAATTCAAACTGACATAGCTCACTTGTCTATACAGTAGTCCAACTGTGCCATATCTCATTAGCTGAATGAATATTTATATATCTCATATGAAGCAAAACAGCACCAATCTAAAATAAATGCACCTACCTTTTCAGTCATGCATAGTCTGTAGCACTATGCTTGAAAAATTCTCGTTGTGAGAAGAATTCAAACCCCTAATCTGCTGGGCAGAAAGGGGAGCACCATTGTATGGAAAGATTTGCTAAATTCAAACAAAACTCAAGAATAATTTCAAGCAATTAAGCTACTGAGATTCATTTATATCTATTCAAATATAAATTTACAGTAAAATTTCTGCTATTCATGAACTTCATATGCTGTTAAAGTATAGAATACAAATAATTAACAATTAAATTGAACTTTGGAAATGTGAAAATGCTTATGTAATAATGCAAAGTGATGATATATTTTATGTAAATCTAGTTGCTAAAAATTATGTTATTCGTTCATCAGAAACTGTAGTGATAGGAAAAAATTAAGCTAATTCAAAATTAACTTTTTTTTCGACAATAATTTGCACCAGATTGTATGGACATCAGAAATTTAGAAAGGTTCAAGTAACAACCAAATATTAGTATAAACAACAAGAGTAGTCCAAGTAATGAAAACTTGGAAGATATCCTTGCTTTTGCAAATTATTTAAAACTTAATATTTTCAGACTTGAGTCAATCCATCTAAAAGCACAGGCCAATGATGAACAGGACTACAGGTTATCCTATTCTAGCTCCAAGGAGTTCTTACACTTTCCAAACCAGATTTTTGTGCTAGCTACTGTCAGTTCCCACCCTCATTTAAATTACCAATCTAGGGAACAACCTTTTACCTGAATTCTCATGTAATTATCAATATTTCTGCATCTATAACCCAGAAAGGATATATTGGTATATAGGCTGTTAAAGCAAGAAGAGTAGCCAGCTCTCTGAATGCAAACAGCAATAATTCATTAGTGAAGGTGTCGTGTTTTTCACTGGTTCTCTGTTAGATACAAAATGAGACCACTAATTTTTTGCCATATTCACATCTCTACTCTCTTGCTCTGCATTTAAAAATGTTGGATTTTTCTTTTATTTCTCCTGAACAGCACTCAGCAAGCACAGCAATATAGCTTGAAACTGGACTAACTGCAGCAGACCAGACTCTTTGGACCTCCTTTTAGGGTTCTTCATTTGTGCCTTTACAAGTCAAGCAATGCTATTTCTTTCTCGTTCCCCAAAAATCATGTTCCTTTGACCTCTCTAATTCTCTCCACCAATTTCACTCCACCTGGCCAACATCTTTCGGTATTCAAGTACATACTGTGTGGTGCATAATGCCTTACAGCTGCAGAACAGAGTTAAAAGTCCTGAAGCTATATTCCCATATATATTTATATATGTATATCAGCTTCATAAGTCCAAATGTGGTAATGGCAAGATGTTAACTCCTCTGTGGCTTATGATTTCCAAATTTAATCTAGATGTTTGATCTGAGAAAGTTCAATTCCTGATTTTAGTCCTTTGCATGATCCCCAACATACATCTAAAGTAGCCTCAATTAAGTAATAAATACGATTTCTCAGAATTTTCCATATGTTGTCTAAATTTATCATGTTCTGTTTTTCAGTGAAATATTATCTTGGGTTTGATTTATTCAAGTACTATACACAGATTTCTGAAGATATTAATTTCAGAGTGGATCTACTTTGGCAAAAATGCAGTTATGCAATAATAGTTGTAAGATTCCTTCATATACCCAAGGACCATAGCAACAAAAACAAGTAATTAAGTGGGTGATGAAAGTGAAGGGAAGGGCCTCATGAGGAGAAGGCTTCTGTATAAATGCAAAGATCGGGTTTTTTTCTAAGTTCTTTGCAGGTCAGGGGACAGAGAATGAAACAATAAGGGCAATCAGTCTTTGGCTTGGTATGTAGTTTACAGCTTGCAGTAGTCTATTTAATTACTAGATATACCAAGAAGCCCTCAAACTGCTATTCCAAACTGCAGTCCTTAATATTGACTGCATGCTGCTTGAGCTGAATTTAAAAAAAATAAACAATAATGACAGCAGCATCTATAACTTAACTGTCACAGACTCACAGAGGTTTCCAAATTTCACTACATTGACAAAGATCCCACGTCACACACTTTTTCGAAGGAGTCATCCAAAATTGGATCAGGGGCAAAAGGTCTGACCTAGCATATTGAATTTCATTACCTGTCAGTTGACAATAGAGAATATCTGAAAAAGGAGCTGAAACAAGCTATATACACAGTGTTAGTGAAAATGAGATGGGAAAATAGGACAATATTTACATTAGAATTAGGTACCTTACAACAACTATGCTAGAAATTGATACGACACCTAAGAAATTAACCATAAAAAGATAAGCCTTAAAACAAAATCTGTTGTCAACATAGTATAGAGACTAAAGGAAAGATAGTGAATCCAAACTACTGTTCTACAAGTACTAGATTACTTCCAAATGTTGATTATTATACTTCCTCGATACCCATGTCAGGAAGGCCCAAAAATATTTAATTTAACCAGCATTTGTAAGAATTAACTTAAATTTTAGTATACCAAGATCGGAGTCAGTCTGAAGGAATACAAGTGAACCGCCATTGAAGAAGGGGAGGTGAATGTATTTATGTTACTCACATTGACTTACGTGGGTAATCTATATGATCTTAACAAATAACTGCTGAACATGGATCTCCATTTCTAAAATGTTTTAAGATAGTATTCATAAAATAAATGACAAAAATTATAAAGAAGATACAAACACCACGCTGAAGCAGCCGTCCTACTAGTTACATAGAAAAAACCAACCAACGAACAAACAAAAAAAGGAAAAACAAACTTTTTTAAAAATCTAAGATACTTTCAAGGAGCCTTGCCTTCTCTTGAAACACTTAAAATGTCTAGCTTCTCCCTGGTCACCTCCTGTCACAAAATTTGCAGGGATAATAATGTCTTTAACTTTCCCATAGCAACTTTGAATGACATTAGCCAGTGGGTTTAAAAATAACAGACATTCATGTGTACAGACAGACACAGATATGTGTATATAAGCATATTCATATATAAAAACATACACAGAAATAGAGAAGTTTTATTTTCTCTGAAAACTAGGCAATGTTCCAAATTCACCAATTTTGGAAAGAGAAACCTTCTCAGTTTACGGTACTGCACGTGGGAAGTGGTTTGGAGCACAGGGGTACTAGGTTTCCAGGAGTGTATTATCCAGAGTATATTTCCCTCTCTTCCCAAGAAATAGTCACATAATGATTTCAGTATTTATTTTTGTAAATTTCACAGTCTATGAAGAACATTTTCTGTCTGTCATCCCTATAACAGTATCACTTGCAAATTACATAAGCTCCAAGCACAGGCTACAATCATATCTGAGGCCATTTTCATCTTCTAAAGCAGGCTCAGAAATTAAATTCAGTATTATCCTCTTTTAATATTCTGTTACTTATAATGATTAATTTATTTTCTTTGAAGACTCCAGAAAGCCCACGTGTAATTGTGGAGTGAAATAAATACCTCTGTAATTCTCAGATGATATCCTTTCTGAGGTTGTAGTTATTTCATGGTAACACCCTTTCAGATTCCTTGTAAAAGGTTTTATTAAATGCTAGATGATGCATACTAACTGCATCTGTAAGATACATTGCCTTCTCAAAATATAAGCAAAAGTCTATAACTTCTAACATATTATCATTTCTACTCTGTACAGTATTTGTATTTCAAAATATTGTAGGCATAAATAAAATTTATGCATTAATAATAAAATTTGGTTTGCATTTGGTGCAAATATTTTTGTCTTATTATTTCCATCTACTTTTGACAGAATATGATTATTCTCTTTTGTTCTGAAGGGACTACCTGATGCTATCAATGTCTACTTTAAAAGAATGTTCCATAAATCATTCATAATAAAGCCAAGGAAATTACAGAACTTTAAAGTATAAAATGCAAGTTTAGCAAGAGGGTGTATTGAATGTTAAGATATCACTCAAATACATCTTCAGACCAACTTGTAGGAAATATATAAAGGAAGTGGAATCTTTTCTAGTACGAGTAATCTGTGAATCAACATTATACCTGTGACTCCAGAGTTTTAACACATTTTCCCTGAACTGCTCTATCTAGCTCCATTTCACTGAATCAACCTCTAAAGGAAAAATGTCAAATTAAAATCTAGTGAGGAAAAGAAAGACATTTGTGTGCTGTTTACATAGTATTTTATTCATCTGGTTATCGTAGGATTTTATGACTTAACATAATGGTGTTGAATGCAAACAACAAAGAACTTCCAGCAGGCACCATGGAAACTCATAATCATGAAGTCATCTTAGACTAGGATACTAAAAATATAGTTAAACAGACTTGGTTCTTTAGCGACACAGGATAAATCACAAAAAGGAAAAAGGAAATAACAATTACAAGACTACAACACAGTCATTATTTATAGACAACACAGAGAAATTAGCAGTGAAACAGTCAAAATGTCACAGTGATAGCATTAGAGGTCATTTGTACCTTCCATAACTGCATGTATTTTTGAAATGTCATATACAAACTTAAGACAAATATATGGGAGTTCATTGTTCATTGTAAGTAACTTTGTAAATTATGACAGTATAAAGCTCCTAGGCCTGTATAATTAAAGGCATATTTCTCTACTTCATTACATCTCTGAAGCTCTTTGCCCCAGATTCAGACAGGTGGATATTTTGGTTTGATCTGGTAAGACATCATAAAATATTCTTAGATTGGATTTATGGGTAGGAGGCTAAGTAGCTGAAAGTCAGAGGGAGAAGACTTTAAACATTAGTTCATTTAGAAGACCCCAATACCCTTTAAAATAACATCCAACCTATTTACCTTCTTTTTTTTTTATGGTGAGCATGTTAATTAGCTTTGTCTAAGCATATAAATCAAAGCTGTACACAAACAACTCAAAGGTTTACTTTGTGTGCTGGGATTTCACTTATTCCTGATTGCTATCTAGGAGCTCTCAGAACACAAACTCAGTTTTTCAGAAACGTACTTTGCTCCTCTTTATGTTTTGCTTTAGAAATGCAGAAAGAAGGAAACAAAAGATAGATTAAAAAGATGATAAAACTATTATAAAAATAATTCATTAGAGATAAATGACTCTTAGAGATAAGATTCCTCTTCCAATAAGTAGTGGTTTTAGGTCTGAAGGAGCTAAAATTGGTTAAATATTTGATACATCCCATTTTAAATTCCTAAAAGCAAGGGTTTGGATATCATGAGATTCATCTGGAGCTTGAGATCATGGTACTAACACGTATCCCTAACACATATTTCAATTTACAATAGAATAGGAGAGAAGAGAATGTCTTATGTTTAAAGTCAATCTAGTCCCAACATTCCTGCCACAGGCAGGGACACCTTCCACTAGACCAGGTTGCTCAAAGCCCCATCCAACCTGGGCTTGAACACTTCCAGGGCTGGGATACCCACTGATTCCCTAGGCAACTTGTTCCTGTGCCTCACCACCCTCACAGTGAAGAATTTCCACCTAATATCTAATTTAAGCGTACCCTCTTTCAGTTTGAAGCCATTCCCCTTTGTCCTGTCACTACATGCCCATGTCAAAAGTTGTTCTTCAGTTCTCCTGTAGGCCCACTTTAGATACTGGAAGGTTCCTCTGAGGTATCCTTGGAGCATTCTCTTCTCCAGGCTGAACAGCACAAATTCTCAGCCTGTCTTCATAGGAGAGGTGCTCTAGCCCTCTGAGCATCTTCGTGGCCTCCCCTGTACTTACTCCAAGTCAAATTCTTCTTATACTGGGGGTTCCAGGGCTGGATGCAGTACTCCAGGTGGGGTCTCATGAGAGCACAGTAGAGGGGACGAATCACCTCCCTCAACCTGCTGGCCACTCTACTTTTGATGTAGTCCAGGATGTGGTTGGCTTTCCAAGGATCTCTCTTGCTGGATACCTGCTAAAGGTTGCAAAGCATCTGCCTATAACTATTACCACTTATTAAAAAACCTAATTTACTATTGAAGCAATACTACAAGATAGTACATTTTGATGCAGCTGCCCAAATAAAGCTAAATAGGAAGTCATTATTAAGGCTGATGCTGTTTAGAAAGGTTCTTTTGGCATTTTGGTTTTTTTTTAACCTCGCTCATAGACTTCAGAATGGGAAACCCTTTTTCTAGACATAGTTGAGATTAACCTACCAAAGTTTTAATAATTTGATGACCATCTTACTATATCTTTAATTTTAATATACATAACAGAAAACAGTCAACAGGATCAAAAAGGCAAATTACATCAATATGGTAACTAGACATCCAGCTGTTAGCTAGCTTAAGAAAATAAAAGTTTAGAGAAGTCACAGAACTCTGTTTAAGACAAACATTTTCGTTTATGCCTAAAATCAATAAAGTTTACTAGAAAATACTTACACAACTCAATCCTGATTCATAATTTTATTTGCCATAAATCTGAGGCAGGTATAATCTATCCTACATAAAATACTACAATTTTAGGTCTGGTATTAAATATAAAAGTCATTCCATCACCAAATACTGTAGTTCTTGATTCTGGATCTTGTTGCTGGTGTTCAGACTAGTGGCCCACAAAGTCAAACAGAACTTCAGTCCTGACAGACTCTGGACTATACTCAGCCCATTGAAACTGTAGAAATACCTATGCTTATCATTGTTTCACATGCATAAATCACTCTCAGGAAGGAGAGCCTTTCCAATTCTTTGCAAGTAGGTAGTCATAAGTAACCAAACATTTATGTGTCCTTTATATTTTTTCTACTGCCAGAACCTTTGGTTTTCTTAAGCATTGCTTGGGTTTGGAAAGAGATTGGACCCCATGGACCTTCATTTTCTCCTTTTTTTTTTTTTTCAGAATTTATTTTCTGTTGTTGATATGCAGCATAACATCTTAGGAGTTGTAAAAGCCTTTATATCTCTTTCATTCACATAGTCATTTAAATGGGAGACATTCCTTTCCATTTTCTCCAAAGCTTCTAAAAGCTCACAATCCTCCTGCTTTTCCTAAGAAAAGACAAGAGCAACTAGGTAAATTCTAACTGGACATTTACTGAGTTCAAAGATCCATTATTCAGCTCCATACCCGTCCAGTCATAGCTAAGTACCAACATGATTTTTTTTAACACTTATCTTCATCATCCACATTCATTTTACAAAGTTGCAGGGATTTTTAGAAGAAACTATTTCGTTTGTTTGCTTATGAACTAGAGGAAAATACAGCTCTGACAGCATAACAGGTCAAACTGTACCCAGGCTTACAGCTGGCGCAAGCTCTTGATCAAGTCATCACACAAAACATGCCTGTATATCCCCTCTTTACTTCTGAATTCTGATTACTTCAAAAAACACTGCTCAGCTTCCCTTCATCATCCTACATTTCTGATATTTCAAAGTGTTTTGGTCTTAGCAGGATATAATCCTTTGGCTCTGATGAACCAGCCAGCAGAAATCCCCAGCCCACCCCTGTTCGGTGACTAAGAGACCCTGAATCACTGCTGGGAGGGCTGACAGCAGCCAGCAGCCACACCAGAAAGCATAAACCGCTGTACTGGAAGAACAAGCTGCCTACTAATAAAAATAACATTTGTTTTGTTTCTCTTGTGACAGCTGCCAGCGTCTAAATCTAAGTATTTTACACTTCTTTTTTTTCAAATAAATTAAGCCAGACTGGTGCCTCGTACACCATGGGAACTGCAGAATCCAGACAGACAGCAGTAGAGTTAGTCTTTGAAAAAGTACAGTAGAAAGGGATAACAATAAAAACAATTTTTAGAAAAGCATGATGTAACAGTGAATTCTCTGGAGGAGCTCCGTACCCTGGCTACACATCAGATGGTAAATTCAGTAACTACAGAATTTCAAAATACCATGTTTTTATTTGGTCTTCATGTGTTTAGGTGACAACCCATGATACCTTTATCACATAATATACAAGGAAAAATGAATATTTTATAGGTGACACTAGTTGTACACAAGTCTCCCCAGAGCCTTAAGATAAATTATTTCCCTCCATCTGTTGTACAGCTCTGTCATTGACTCAGCTTTGTTAATAGAACTTTAAATTTTATTGTCCCCTAAGAAAGAAATGCATCTAGTTATTTCCAGCTCAGCAATAAATTTCAACCCATCTTACAAATTATTATGAGTTATAGTAGTCTTAAATACAGTAAATTAATAAAGTAAATATTTCAAAATGATTCCTGGTGTGCACAGTTGATTTTTCACCTGTCAGTCAGTGTACAAGGGAATAGTGAATCTTGAAAGTATTTCAGAAAATAGAAATCCATTTATAGAAGCAACTCAGGATGCTTATGCCTCACCACCCATGTCACAAACCTCTGACCCTGCTGCTTCTTTGATTTTTCCCTGCTGCCTCACACCTCACATTAGTCATCTGTATCAGAGAGAAATGAGTGTACGCAATTGTTGTGGTCTGGTCTGCTATGCCAACTTTGTACAAGCCAGGCAGCTATACTATGAATTGAAGCCTTGGAGTAGGATGCCCTAGGTGTCTCTCAAGCAGTGAAAAGGATCTGGACACCTACTTCCAGAGTTCATTTTCCAAATGCAAGCATAGTTCAACCCCTAAACATCATGAGTGACCTGGAGAAAATTCTAAGAGAGAATATCTCATGTTCCCACAAACGAATGCAAAAACTAAGTTGAAAATTAATAGAACAAGAAAAGCTGTGTAAGTTTTGTTTGAATAGTGTGTACACAGTTTACAGTTGTGTATCTTATCATTAATGCTCTTTTTGCCTGTATATAAACCAGCATCTCTACCTATGGTAGTACTTTTAATCTTTATCCAAAAGTTGACTGGAGTACTAAACAATATTTGCAGTTTTCATTAAAACAACACCTCTGCTCCTGCTGGGATCCATCTACAGCTTAAACCTTCACCTCCTTGTGGTCACCGCCTTGTGGTCAGGCAAAACATTGAAGGAAGACTTCACATCACTGGAAAACTCATCTGCCTGGTAAGAGGGACAAAGGTGCAAAGAAACCATCCTAATTTTAGATGTTGAACTGCAGAATCTAATCCTCAGTGCCACTACATTCAAAGAAGGCAGGCTAGCACCTCTGCTCTGCATGGGCTGCACAGGGAATCAGGTATATGAATCTAATTCCAGCACATTTCAAGTTCTGAAGTTTGGCAGCATGAATCCGCTTTCTTTTCTCCCCCATCAGGGCACATTTTGATTTCTTTTTTTATTTATTTTATTTTTCCTTTCTCAGAAATGCCTTTCCATATCTGAAAGAGTAAAATGCCTCCAAACAAATGAGCACTGCAAGGCAGAGGGGCCAGTCTAAGACCTAGGGTTTCCCATAAAAATTGTCAGTATCCGACCACCTTGGTAAATCTTCCACCAGAGAAGCACCTACCCTGAGCACTGTCAGCCTAAAAATACTCCAACTCTTGTTTTAAATAATCAGTTACTAACAAGAAAGCAGACAACAGTTGTTTAAACGTGAACTGCCATAAGAGTTGGAAATCTTTTGCTTAATCTCTGAATTGGCTTTGGAACTCCAAAAAAAGATTCAGAGTGGACCTTAGACACTTAATTCATTACAGAGTTTTTACAGATATGAGCCCAGTCATTTTGAAGAGAGAAAGGAAAGAAAGCTAATGAAATTTTGGCTTCCATTCAGCATTCATCAGAGGTACTGTGGTAAATCAGTTAATCCAGAGAAACTGGCTAAATCAGTTAATCATTGACAAAGTAGCAGCTCCACTTTGGGGTCAGAAGGTTGTTGAGGTAAGAGGCAAGCAGAAGGTAAGATGTGCCTGTGTTTCTGCCTGCTGATGGAACAGAGTATATAATGGGGTGACAGCACAAAAAGTAGGGTTGCTTACTGCCTGTGCTGCCTGTAGGAAGTAGTGTCTGCTCTGAAAAGTCAGACCCAAGAGGATGTCTAAAGAGAGAGAACATGAAAAGGGATAAAGGCATTTGTTTAAATGAGGTTCAGCAAGGCTTCAACCAGAAGTAATGATGCCAGGACTTTTTCCAGCATCAGACTATAAATCAGTGCCTGACAGGCTATGGGCTAAAATTATGTCTCAAAGGTATGCTATCTACACAGAACCAGGAGAGCTCCAAGAGAAAGGCAATATCTGGCATATAGGTAATAACCCTGTTTCAAAAGATGGGCTACTTATGAATACTCTCCTGACCCAGAGCTTTACAGGGATTTCATTCAGCTGGGAAAAACTGGGTTTTAATTTTTACTTCCATGGCCTGAGTGTTTCTGTTGAACTGCCTAGGAAATTCTCTTTGCAGAGAAAGGCTTAGCTCTAACCAAGGAGTGCTTGCGTTTAGAGGCAGATGAATTAAACCCTTCCCACACATATATCTGCTTCCTGCAGATCAGCAGAGGGGCAGCCTGACAGAGAGGTAGGTCACAGGCCACTCTTTCCTATACAGAGAAAACATTTTTCATAAGAGTGAAAAGGAAATAGCATGATAATAATAACCAGGAGCCTCACCTGATGGTCCTCACTCCTAGATATAAGCAAAATGGCTTCCACAAACCTCAGTAAGTCATGAAAAAAAATCAAAAAGTGATTACCTGCTGAGCTTGTTTGAACCAGAATTATCCACGAGCATGAACATTTCTTCAAGCCTCCTTTACTTAACTTCCATGTCAAAACAGATCTAGGAGCTGTCACCATAGGCTGATAGTAATCATTTATTTATGCATTACTTCTTTTCACTGACACAGATGCCACTGCAATTTGGAGAACTCAAGAGTTTTTGCTTTCTTCCTTTTCCTGACATATTGACATATATTAAACTAAAACTAATAGTCCAGAGCTCAGCAGTATGGGTTGTGAGTGCTTCTATTACAACAGGCTCTGTAATGACAAAAAGCCAGAGTGTGAATTTCACTTATAGAATTTCCCATGTATCCAGAAAAAAATCCCTGTTTTAATATAGCCTTGCATCCATGAAACAAAATTATTGAAGAGGAACACACTGCTGTTTTAAACAAAAGATTTTTTATACCCCTCCTGCCCCTTTAACCACAGACATACATATATATTCTATTTGGACACACATTTTTGAAAAGTAGTATCAGCTCAAAAATTCATATTTTAAAAGAGGTCCTTAACTAAACAGAGGTAGATAGTGCAGCAACAGAAATGTTTATAAGTATCAGCCTCTTCTATAAGGCCCCAGTAAGACTTACTCTGAATACTGTGTACAACCCTCATCTCACAGGGGCGATAAAAATTAATTCAACTTGGAAGAGATACAGGGGAGGATTACTAAAATGATCAAGGAAATGGAAAGCTGATGTTAGTAAAGAAGACAGAAAGAAGGCTAGCTCATACACGCAGAGAAAAGAAGGTTGAGGATATTAAAGATCTTTATTAATAGATCAAGAAGTAAACAGAAGGGAGGGGAAAGGAACTGTTCGAACTTAGAGACAATATTGATGCAAAAGCAAATGGTTATAAAGTGACCATAAGTAAATTTCAACCAGAGGTGAGATAGAAGGTTTCTAATGATCAAAGAAACCGAGCCTTGGAAGTCTCCTTCAGTAGGAGCAGAGAGGGAAAACACCTTAATTAAGTGTAAGATGGAGCTCAGTGGATTTGTCCTGTAATAGTAGCAAGTCAGATTAAATCACACAGTCCCTTCTGTTCCACATCTCCTTTTTTCAGGATAGAAACTGAGAACATTTGTAGATATTTGTACATAAATTATCCAAGAATTAAAATAAGACTCCAATGTGTACAACATTTTTTTCCCTCCTATTTGAGCAGCGATTCACACTGCCTTCAAAAGAAATCATGATGCAAACTACAAAATTTAGTTATTGTAATACTCTTATTCGAGTATTTCCAGATTAAGCCCCAGGTTAATTCTTAGACTATTACAGTGAATTACATTTATGAGGGACTGTGCAGTTTTAGCTCTTGGAAGGTTTTTTTGTGCCATTGTCCGAAAACATATGGCTAAATTCTTCAAACTGAAGTGACAAATGATTCCTGTTTTATTCAGCCTTGCAAGACAAGTGTGCAACTGGCCAGTAATAATCCATTCTTTCATTTGGTTAAATGTATTTATTTTTAAATGCTGCACTGTTGATGTTTGTTAAAACATGTTCCAACATCAGTGAATCACTGATAATCCTCAGGTAACAAGGGGCTATTTTTATATCCAATCATAAAGACAGATTTAAAAAAACATCTGGAGATAACAAGTATTCAGTGGAATGGTATATCCTCAACTTCAGTTTGGAAATGAGTGAAAAGCAAGAAAATACAGTAAATATATCCTTTCTGAAGGACTTAGAGAGGTAAGCCTACTCTGAAAAGGATAGCTCTTAGATTTGTTCTTTCGTCATTTGGGAAAAAAAATGAGAGCCACTGGTTTTTCAAATGTTCACAGATGGGGAGAAAAATTACAAAATTATCTGTCAGGATCTGAGCGCAGGTGTGTTTATTTCAAGGTATGAAGCAAATTTTCCTTAAGAGGTTTCAGCAATAGTGTTTGAAACATTTCACTGGCTTAGTTTGGGTGTTTGCTTTGCTTTTAGAGAAGACCAGTTATCACTTCTGTAGTTTCATCTTCATTGAAAGGATAAGTGGGAATAGTGAAAACAAGATTCCAGTGATGCAGCAAGAGGGACATTGATGTAACAGGAATAACGGTGGCTGCCACTTATGCAAAAAAGTTCAGGTCTCATTACTAATTTTCAAGAATTGATAGGCTTTCTCTTTTGGGGGATAGGGTCTTTAGAGTGCAAGGGGGAATGAAAGGAATTAAAAAGGTCCAGACCATGGTTGCCTACGGGGCAGTCGTTCTTTGGAAAGGTAAGCAAAAGACATTCCTTCTGGAAAAATGGAGAGCCAATTTATGATGGAAGGGTACAACCTGATTCCTGAGAACAGCTGGAAATCTCACCATCCAAATCCCTTGATATCAAAGCATCCTACAACACAACTTTGTATTCTGAATATGACTTTGATTTATCCCTTTGATACCTTTCTGCAACAGTGAGCATTTTACTATCAATGCCTAGTTTCTAATTTGAGAAGAAAGTGAGTGAGATGAGCAGAGCAAACACTCTAGAAAGCTTTTCGGGACAAAATTCTACTCTGAAAGTAGAATGTAATTGAGGTGTTTAGTGTCCCTAGAAGTCCCTTCTAAAGTCCCTGTTCCTTATTAACCACTTTGTTGTTATCAGCAACTTGTGTGGAAAGCTGATTTCAGTGGTTTTATATCGATTCAAACTACTTGGGCCAGAATAGGAAAAAGGCTTTGTTAGTAATTACATTATTTGGAAGTGTTTTAAGTGTAAATTCCAGAGCTGCTGACTTTCAGGTTTGAAGGAAATTCAGAAAGAAAAACAATAAAAAAGTAAATGGATCTTTATGTCCTACGTATTTATACTACGAGAAGGGTAATACACAATATTTGGTATCTAACTTCATAGCATACAGTTTTAGCATAATTTGTGCAAGTATGCTTGTGTTTATTAAAGAGAAATTCTGAGCACAGATTGAAAAGAAGTATGACTTTCAAAAATTCCATAAATTTTCATATTATCTGACCACCTCCTCTAAGGATCTAAGTGATCTAAGGATCACTTCCTCAGGTCATTCTCCAGACTGCAAAGCATCTCACAACTAGGCTGAAAAGTAGATCTCTTCCAGCTCCTGTGTCTAAGTGGCATTTCATATTTTTCTGCTTCATACATTATTTTCAAATTTATTTTTTGCTGCTTATGCCATTTTAAATTCATTTATTTCCTGTTTTGCTGTGAACACTGCAAAGGCAGCAGTTGTGCAACATTTTGTGATGCTGTGTTAATACAGTGTCTTTCCATATCTTTTGCTGATGTCACTACATGTATTATCAACAAAATCAGCTCCAGGTGTTTGGCCTGCTGCACTTCTTGTGAAAGAAAATATGTAAACAGATTACACTGATAATATATTTCCCATCAAGAGTTGTGAGTTACCACATAAACTTTTCCATGGTAACAGAGTTTTGTCTTTCACTTCCTTTAAGGCTTCAGTTACCCAACTGACTCTCTCTAGAGCCATCCTACTCAGTCCTTCCTACTGAGAGTTTAGTGTTCAAAAGTCATGGCTTTTTTTTTTTTTTTTTTTTTTTGCTTAGACATTATCAATAGCTCATCAAGTAACCAAAATCCAAATTCCTCACAGATGGTTTCTTTCTGTATGATTTCCCACAGGCTCTTTGCAGGCTACTCCCTTGTTTGCATCGCTGTTGAACTCTGTTTGTCCTTAGGGCAATGGACTATGTGGCTACATAGTTACTAGCAAACCAAGCAGTGTCAGTTCTCAGTGCCTGGCCCACAGGATCCAAATCCCAGACTGCTATGGTCAATGTTATTAAACTTGCAGGTTTCCAACATGCAGCAGCATTAAAAGTGCTGAGTGAGAGCTCTGCCCTGGAGTGGTCTGACCAGTGGTGCTCTGCCAAGGTCAAAAGCTGTGACAGACCATCTATAAGTTTTATAGGTCAGTCTGATGCCCATATACCCTTTGCAATTCACAAGCAGGGATACTGCCAGTAAATCAAAGGAATTATAACATGCATAAACAGAGATTTACCATTCATGTCTTAGCCAACAAGCAATTAACTCATTTTAAAGATTGTGAAACCATTGTATGACCAGAGAATTAGGTTGAAACAAGTAGACAACAGGAGTTTTTAACAGGTAAAAAAAAAAAATTTATGGGATTTTATGGGATACACTTTCACAAGAGAGGGCAGAACACAGAAGTTAGGCATAAAATTCCACAAGTGCTGTTTCTTTCTGTAGGGATCTGTACTTATTTTGTTTCCATTAATTATTTTCCCTGGGATTTTTAAATCCCTTCTACTGAAATATTTCAATAAAAGTTAAATTAAAATAGGATTTGAGGGAGTGCAATTAAGAATTGGAATTTTCATTGTCTTCGTGTAAGGATTTAGTTGCTATCTTGGCTCTCTTCTCACTTTTGTTGGTTACAGAAACTTTGAATGCCCACCCAGTAAGACATGTTACATTATTAACCCCCTGAGTGTGGACAATACAGTTTCACTCAAATAACACATGGCAGACAGCTGTCCAAAATAGCAAAACAGCCACCTCGTCAGCTACTTTCAAAGGGATTAGGAGCAAGACTATGGTACAGTGAATAAAAGGGTAAAGAAACAATCAAACCTAGACTCTCCCTCAGTCTCTGCCTCTGATTCACTCTGAGATTTCAGGTATGTCCCTTAACCTCTCTACCGTTGCATTCTTTTGTTTATAAAGTAGAAACAATATGTTCTTTGCAAAGTATGTGGAAAAAAAAAAGCATGACGGCAGAATCACCATAGCAGTTACTGATATAATGTAATAAATCTGGATCCTTGTAGTACTGTAACACTGAGATTCTTTCATGAACATGGATTTCTTCCAACACAGAGAGACTGATGATATAAGATGATGAATTTTCAGATGAAATAATTAGTTTTTATTTCAAAACTTTCTCCTTTCAGCATGTTTGTCACCACATGTTCTTTACAGTAGAATTGTGAAGTAGATAATATTTAGTGTACACAACCATGTAAATAAAATATCCTGCCCTATTAATAGCTTCCAGTACTCTGCAGCTTGCTGTCTTAACAGTATGTATCAAGGTGGACAGAAATATCTTTTAAATTAAAATGGAATAAAGAAATCTATAGAAATAAAGACGTTTCTGAGATGTTTTCTTAAATAGCAATTAGACTTTAAGATCTGAAAAGAATTCAGACATATTGACAGTGAAGACGTTCTGTTTTGGGAAAGGAGCTTCCAATCCACCACTGCATCTCTCATTTTTTTTATGTTTGAGAAAGAATTTGAATTTGGGAGACACATGCTTCAGATCAATGCTTGGGCCGTGAAGCAGGTTAGTCATTGGTTCAAGGAGGAATTCCAACCATAATATAATTTTTTTGTCAAACATGCACTTGCAAATAAAAACAATTCTTAATTAATCAGTCCTTTCTGACAATAAAAAATAAAAACCCTTGCCTATCTCTAACCAGTCAATATAGTTAATCCTCACAGCATCAAAGGAGCAATATATACACTGAGAACCAGTGTGTGTGTGAATGTTTTCATACGTGTACAGAAAAGAAACTATTCAGTACAGAAAAGAAACTATTCAGTTTATAGCATTACTACTACATTCCTTGTTGCCACAACCCCAGTGTATGATCTCCTGTTATGACCCTGTTTTCCTTGATTTCCCTCCAATTAGAAGAGGAAAAAATATTTTTAAGCTTCCATCAGGGATTTTTTGGCTGATATTTTGTGGAAAGTGTCAGCATTATTTACTAAAATAATTTCAATGTGAAACAGTTGGTTTTCACATCAAACTGTTTTCATTTGTAAATACGTTGCTTTTTTTAAGCACCAAAATATATCCAAAGAAAATATTCTTTGGGATTACATAGAACAAAAACAAAATAAAGTGTAAAAAGGTCTATTTCACCATCAAAACTGAAAACTCTTATTTTTGAATAATGAAAATATGAGAAGTCATATTTTTTTTTATTCATTCAGAGACAAAGATCATTTAATCATACAATTTTAGGTCCCACACATTTATTATTTCCTTTAGAATATTTCATCTCTGTCTTTTCCAGATTTTGAGGGCTCTCTCCCATTTTCCCTTTTACCTTAGATGCGACTTATTTAATCTACAATCATAAATGTAATCGTCCTGCAGACTGTTCAAAGATCTACCTTAATTCTGTAGACCTATTTTATGCAATTCTAAATATAATCTTGTCTATCTGATTGTTCAGCCCACAGAAGAGAAGGTTTCAGGGTGACCTAATGGCAGCCTTCCAGTACCTGAAGGGAGCCTATAAGAAGATGAAGAGAGACTATTTTCAAGAGCATGGAGTGACAGGACAAATTGCAATAGCTTTAAATTGACAGAGAGTAGGTATAGATTGGATATTAGGAAGAAATTCTTTACTGTGAGGGTGGTGAAGCACTAAACTGCTTGCCCATAGAAGTTGTGGATGCCCCATCCCTGATGGTGTTCCAGGACAGGTTGGATGGGGCTCTGAGCAACCTGGTCTATTGAAAGGTATCTCTGCCCATGGTAGGGAGGTTGAAACTAAATGATCTCTAAAGTGCCTTCCAAACCAAACCATTCTATGCCTCTGCGATCTAATAACTGGTTTCATATGAAGCTTAACATGGCTATAATAGAACATCCATGGGTACTGCCATCCTTCTCTGCCTTATGCTGGCTATAAATAGAGAGCATCATCTTCAAAGTAAACTTCTTATAGTACTGTAATTGACATCATTGCTACATGTTGCAGCTTCTCTCTCCATAAAATAGTTAACTGGGGAGAAGCAACCCTTCCATGTCCAAGCTTTCACCAAAGTTTAAATACTACAAGCTTTTTCTATAGCCTTTATCCTGTGCTTACTTAGTAATCATGTTTGATGATCATTTCTCCTGATTGCCACATCTCTCTGAATCACTCTCACAGCTCTGCCATCGACTGCATTGTTCATCGGGTATTTACTCTCTCTCTACAGGTTCTTCAAAATCTTCACAATTATCTCATATTCAGTTTTGCAAAGTTAACTCTAATCAGCCTATTGGATAGCTTTCACTTTCAAACACACTTTTTTTTCCTATTATGCTTTTCCCTCTTAGGAAGAATTTACCAAATCATCCAAGATACTCCTTCATTATTCTCCTCCAGATTGCTCCTGAAGTCTTTCTTTGATGTGTCACTAGGCTGTTGATGCATTAAAACCACAATCTATAATGCTGAATAACACTCATGTGCGATGCTTAATTTTAGCTTTACTTGACATCCCCCGTATTCTGCAAAGACAATAAGGAGACAAAGATAAGCCAGGTTTATATTCACAATAAATAAATCAACAAATCCACACCCATCTTTGTATACTTCTGTATAACCAGTGGCAAAACATACAGGAGGTTAACAGGAGGCAGAAATAATAGTCTTCTGCATTCAATTGCGACATTGCATTCTAAATTTGACAGAGGATTATTCATAATGGCACAGGCACACTTGGTTGGCTTCTTTTCCCAACCTTGTAAAGCAACATCAAAAGTCACCAGGTGATCAAGGTTCAATTACTAGCATTCTCTGGGAGACCCCTATGATGAAAGTGGTGTCACAATTTGTTTACCTCACCTTAACACTGTGCCTGTTCATGCTGTTAGAGAGATGTCTTTGAGAAGAAGTATTAGAGCATGCAGCAAGTTTTAAAACCGCTCAACAAAGATGGGTTTATTTTCTGTGTGCTTTTTTTACAGCGGAGACCTGTGACAGTGACCAAAAGAGGCAGCATGATTCAGCTCCAGCACATGGATATGACTAAGGTGAGATGTCAGTCTCGTAGTGCCTTCCTTTCAAGTGAGCAGTATATATTCCTTACTGTTCCCTTTGAGTCTATATCAGAGCTAGCCTTCAGCAGCAGAGCAATGGAGTCAACTATAAAGTGAGAGAAATATAAAACAACTACAAAAACTGTTTCCCATTCATCTGAAAACACCTTGGCAGAAAAGTGGTGTTGCTTTAGAGGACAGGGCCTCCCAGAGGCCTCAAGATACCTGGGAAAAATCGTGGATAAGAGCTGCCAAAAGAAATAGAATAGCAGACAATAAATTTCAAAGTATCAACCAGGTCACAAAGGAATCAACAGAAATTGAAGAATGTAAGATTATTCAATCTAACTGAGAGTTGAGTGGATCACAGTGCTTAGCTTCCATGTAAAAATGACAAAAAAGGCAAACTGTTCTGCCTTTTTCTGTGGTAATCTTGAGGTGTAAAGTTAAAGCAATAACAGACCAAAATAATTTGGATTTGGTTGATGCAACAAATTACTTTAAAAGGATTATTATAGCACTATATGACAAAGCTTAGTATCAGCACCAAGCTTTATAGTGCATACCCTCAGAAAATTAGATCCATCAGTATAATCTCTATCATTTTCCATCAACATTCTTCAGAAATATAGGAAATTGTTTCCATAAGCATTCATTACAAAAATCCAATTTATAGTAAAACTGGGAAAATGTTGGTATTTTTCCAAGCAGTTAGTAAATCATCAGATGGTGACAACACAATAAAAAAATATTAAAAAAAATTAGCAAAATCAAGCAAACAAAAAAACCCACACCACACCCAAAAGGTAAACCATTTTGCAGAAATTTACTTTGGAAAAAGCTAGGAAAATACCACAGCAAAACATAAAGGCAACGAAGTCTTGCAGTAGGAAATGCAAAGACATACCCCTTCTAAATAATATTAATCCAGAAATCTGCCCTAAAATCTTCATTATTTTGTCTTGGAAAATTGGTATGTTTTAGCTTTCTCATACATACAGATTTTTTTCATACCTAATTTCACAGCATTCATTTACCAGCTCAACCTTACCCTAATCACAGTCAATGTAGATATTTAACTAACAACAAAACAGTAATAATCTTCTTGAATTTGGAAGGCCAAAAGAAGTTATTGTGAGATATCCATAATGCATACCTCAGAGGAGGAGGAAAGCAGGGCAGTTTAAATAAATTAGAAGCCAAGGAAAAGTGGAATACTGTCACCATAGCAGAGATTCCTTCACTCTCTCCTGAAGTCTCATGCCATAGCTCCTAGTTGTGCAAACCATAACATGTATCTGCACTTACTTGAAACATCATCACCTCACATAAAGTCCACAAATCCATGACAATAGGTACTTGAGCCTGTTTGCAGCTGGAGGATAAAAATCACATTTGTCACTGCCAGGCAGCAAGAAAATTACCACTCTGGGCAATTCTCAAGTAAAACAAATCCCATAGCCATAATAATTCAGTTTTGTTTTCCTACTCTACAGGTAGTGTTAAAATATTCCCCAAGATGAGAGGAAAAGGATGATTTCTCCCACAGAATAGAGAGGATCTCTCACATCACTGAAAAACATTTAATTATTTTCTCCAAGTTTTTTTTATGAGAACTGGGGTTCATTTACCAGATTTCAATGTGTAAAATTTAGCTCACCTACCTGAAACTTACATTGGTATTGATATCACATGGTATAAAAAAATATATTAAACCTCAATTTCCAGCAGTACTACCCAATCCTGTTAGTGTTACTCATGAAAGCAGGAAGAAGCACATAGCAGCTAAAGAACAGAGATGTTTTTGTGGTGATGTGGGAAAGATATTTGCTTGTTTTCACTTCTCCAAAACTACCTGTGAGTTTTGATGACTGAAGAATTAACTGCCTAGGTTCAACTGTCACTGAAGTGTCTGTTCACTTCTTGCATACATTTTGTCCTCATAGAAAGCAGTCATTAAAGAGAGTTTCATTTACCTTCCACAGTGTCATCACAGTATATAGCTTAGTGTATAGCTCTGAGGGGGAGGTAAGTTGAGGATGAAAAAAGCCCCTGTATTTTCCTGTCTCATCTCCTAAGATGACTGTTTTGGAAAGAAACATAAAAATTGTGATGTTTGAAAACCTGTAGAGGAAACCGTGAAAAACAGCAAAAACACATCAGTAAGATGTGGCATAGTTAACAACAGCAAGAGAGGTGATGGAGAACATATATATTTTTAAGTTTTTTACAAGCACAGTGAAGAGTCTATCCATCCCCAGGAATCATAGGGAGATCTACAGCTACAGCTCATGTGAGCAAATAGAGAAAAAGAATATTTGTACATAAGTTACTACACTGTAAATAATCTATCCTGCAGTTTTGGCATATTTATATGAAAATTTATTTGAATTTCTAAAATTTAAATTTGATTGGTGTTTTTTCTAAAGAGTAAGAAGTTGGTTGGCCATCGGTGGACAAACATGTTTGTCTGCTATGCCTAGATGACTGACCACATACCAGGGTCTTGGCCTTTTTTATGCTGATCTCCTATGCTCCTTAGTGGTAAAAGAAGTGCTACAGAATATTCAGCATGCTACATTCCATGCCTGAGAACAAAAGACTTTTATTTAGTCGTTTATTCATCTAAAAGAACAAATGAAACTAGACTCTGGGGTATATTCACATATATACTATAGTAGCTAGTGCTTCTCCCTATCCCAAATGAGTTTGAGATAAGGTCTTCTTTTACTTAGAAGACCCTTCTCACAGTCTTCAAGAGGGAAAAGAACCCCTCTTTTCCTCTTCTCTCTTTATTGAATAATGTCCAAATTATGTCAGGCCTACATGATGACTCAAGGAACTCTAAGCTATGTCTCTGCCTTGAGATTCTTTCCCTCTCTAAGAAAAGACCTGAGACAGTCAAGGAGCTGGCCACAGTATTCTCTATACAGACTCTATAACATAGCTTTTAAAGCCTCTCAATATGTCCCAGGAAATGATTATACATGTTTGCCTGTGGCCCTCTGCATTCACCAGTTAAATTAGGCACAAGCTACAGAGTCACAGAATATTCTGAGTTGAAAGGGACACACAAGGATTATCAAGTCCGACTCTTAAGTAAATTAACTAATTAAGTGAATTACTTAATTACACTTAAGTATGGAGATTGAAGCTATGACCTTGGCATTATTAGCACCATGCTCTGACCAGCTGAACTAATCTCAGTTGTTTTGTTACCTCAGAAGAACCTTGTACAAAGAATTGATTGATTCATTTGGACTTGACTCTTAACAGGGGCACTTGAGAGTGAAAGATACTGCAACTATATTCTATCAAAGCCAAAGATCAAGAACTGGATTACAAAGTAGGAAACAGAATGGCAAAAGTTAAAAACTAGTACAATTCTTAGGTTATACTTGGCCAATGTAATTCCTCCTTAGCTGGCCAGGTAATGCCTTCATCCTAGACTTACAGCTAGGATCTAGCGTAAGACCTCATTGCGGTCTACAGCTTTCTTACAAGAGGAAGCAGAGGGGCAGGGTCTTTTTATCTGTCCCCTTCCCCTTCCCAGCATGAAGTGAACCCAAGTGAACAGCATAAAGCTGTGTCAGGGGAGGTTTAGGCCAAATATTAAGAAAAGGTTCTTCACCCACAGGATGGCTGGGCACTGAAACAGGCTCTCCAGGGAGGTGATCAGAGCATGAAACCTGTCAGAGCTCAAGAAGCATTAGAACAACACTCTCAAGCACACAGTATGATTCTTGGGGTGGTTCTGTGCAGGGCCTGGATTTGGACTCAATGATTCTCAGGGGTCCCTTCCAACTCAGGATATTCTGTGATTCTATGATTCCCCACGAGGCAATTTAAGATGTCTCTCCACCACCTACTCACATTGTCTTTCAGGTGCTGTTACACATTGCTGAATCAAATTTATAAACACAAAAAAATGCATATTCAAGACTCACTCTTTAAAGATTTGAAGCTGTTCTTGTAAGACTGGCTACTTTTTCCATCTAGGACACAAACTAGACTATGGACCTTGAGCCTATGGACACCAAAATAACTTTCAATCTAGGCTCACTGGGGACAACATCACCTCTTATGTGATCATTAGGCTGGCAATTTACCATTTTTCCCCTCTTCTAAATAGGAAGTAAGTGGACTAGATGGCTGGCTAGTCAGACAAGGTATTTCCTTATACTAAAATTCCTTTTTTGTAACAGGAAAAAATTACATAAAAGGTATAGAGTGCCAGTTGTCATTTTATTTCATTGTCTCCTTTCAGAGACTGAATGCAATACACCAATAATACAGATTCTACACTTAACAAGGATTTGTGAGACAGTGGTGTATACTCCACCCTCAAAGGTGTTGTCAACATTGTCACAATTCATCAGTTCAACTGAGTAGGTTATAAGTCTTGCTATGGAAATTGGAGAACCTTTATGAGATCTCCAGTGTTCTCCATTCCCACCAGTTGCTGGGGTAGAAAAGCCAGGAGGCAGTCCATCCCTGCAGTTAAGACGAAGGTTGTCGGTACCCGTCGGAGGTGCTTGGGCACAAATGCCAGACTTAACATTCTTGCAGCTATAGCTGCTTCTGCAGGTATAAAAAAGAAGGTGCTGCCTGTTCAATTCTGCCTGTTTCCATGTCTGCCTGAAGCTGCGGAGGCAATGGAGAATAACCTTCCAGAAGCAGACCAGCAGGACCATGACATTCCCGCTCAGCAGAGTGAGCTTTCCCAGGCCTGTCTTCAAGCTGACAAAGTGCAGGGCAGAGAGGCGAAATCTCCATGCTGTGCCAGGCTCAGTCATCAAAATTGTATTTGAATATTGCAAAGTACAGGTGCCTACTTTTCTCTTATGGTTGTGACCCCTTCCTATTTGACCCTCTTCTATCAACTGTGAAGCCCATTTACTATAACAGTGGGAAGAGTCAGGCTGGTAAACTGCTTAAACTGCTGACAGTCAGTAAATAAGGCTTATGGTCACTCATTGATCAGTAACAGCAGAATGGATCATTTAAAGGAGTACATTGCATCTGTGCACTGAAAATACAGTGTTCAGGGTGTAGGAGAGAAAAAGGCGTCTAAGTAAAGATTACTGCACAGTGTGAACACCCAAATGGGTTGACCTAGACTTGTAATTTTACTTCTGGCACTCACAGATTTTTCTGGCTGGCCTTTCAATCTCAAGTTTTCTTTTTTGTGTGGGAGAAAGTATTGTAGAAAAAAGTACAGTAGAAAGGAACTCCTAGAAAATATCAAAATTGAGAGAGATTGCAATTACAGTCTGCACACACTGGTGCAGGACTGCTGATTCCAAAAGGATATGCCTTGAGAAGAAATTTCACAAAATATGTACATTCTCACAATGTGATTCTGTGCCATGCTCCATTTTGGAGATGGTATCAATCTTGTAGATTAACTGCTACTCATTCAGCTACACCTTTAAAGGGTCTGCGGTTCTCTTCATAAATGATTCAGGCAGCAACAGTATACAAACTTAATTTGATGAGGATACAACCTTGACGAAGAAGGAGCAGCTACTTGATCATTTAGTTTAGATGAATGCATCTTGCTCCCTATTACTCTGTAGTGCTCATGGTAAGCAGACAGGGGCTAGGAGATAGGTCTCCCAAGTAAGTGCTGTAGCTCACCTCCTTGTTTTGATCACTTCCACGGACTGAGAACCAAGTTTTAATATGGACAGAGGACTGACCTTGTCAAAAGACACTAGCAGTCAGTGATAAAAATGAAGAACAAAGTATATTTGTGTGTGAGTCCAGACAACTTTTGCTCATCAACCTTTAAAATCTGAGACTACAGAGTTCAAACTGGGACTGTTAGTATCCCCTTAGATCTCAAATTTAACACCTTAGAAAGAGAAAATGAGACATGATGCAGTAAGAAAATACAGAAGCAACAAGGAAAAGAGTAGGAGCAAGCCTAAGACAGTAAGGGATCATAATCAAAGAGGGATAAGGATGACTTGTTCCTAGGCTCTGAAGGAGAACAGGCCGCTTTACTGACAGCAGAATGAAAGCCTAAGATTTACACCAGAACTAAGAAAAGGTAGAGACTACAGACTTTATTGTAAGAATTGACAAGTCTGTCGCTTGAACTGTTGCAGCCAAGGAAGATGTACAATGTCTTCCATGAGCAAAAGTGTCTTTGTTTAATGGCAATATATTCAGAAGGTGAGACCTCTAATGAGATAAACCCTCCATTTCTTTCTCTTATTTCCCTCTCCTCAATATTGACAAGGTAGAAATTATGAGGAGCCCAAAAGAAGAAGGAAAAGTAACAGTTTTACTAAAAATGGAGAGAAACAAAAACAGAAACAAACAAACAAACAAACAAAAACAAGCAAAAAAACCGCCCCGCAATACAACAATAGCAGAAAACAACTCCAAAGGTCAGCAGTGCTCCAGTGAGCAAAAACCCAGATACGGAGAGAGAGTTCCAGTGCACATTTGTTTTTGCCTCCTGTCTCCCAGGTTCCTGAGATGCTTTGCTTCAGGGACCCACCTTTCCAGCAGGTCCCAAAATGCTGGGTACAGTCATTCCCCGATTCAGCTCAGAGTAGGGGGAGGAAGGGGGGGTAGTCCTCCGTGCTCCAAATTATGTGGTAGTATGAAAAAAATCACTAAAAATCTTTTGCATTTAACTGAAACTACAGCAAAAAGTATAGGGACAAATACTGATAGAAATTGGGGGCAAGGAAAGCACAGAAAACCATTCCCCTAGTTGCCTTTCACATTCAAACAAATGATCCTGCCAGATTCCGGTTGAAACAAAATCCAGAACAGCTTTACCTGCTAGAAATTAGGCTCAAAGGACGGTCTGTATGATAACTACCTCTGCCTCCAATGGGGAGAATGCATGGAATCTACAAGAAAGTGAGAATCAACAGATGAATTAATGAAACACATTATTTGCATCTGGGAAAGATATGACATGTGTAGTCCTTGGGAGGAATTAAAGGGAAACAGTCTTTTGACACAGGAATTTCCTCATCAGCCACAATCTCTAGCCAATTAGCATACCATGGTCAATTTTCATGTGATGTAAAGTAAATAAATCGGGGAGAAGAACTTTTAAGAGAGAGCTCTGATATCCATGTCATCTGACAACACAGAAGAAGAGGAAAGCATAATAGTTACAGAGACTCTATGGACTGTTTGGGAGCAGATAAAGGTTAAAAACAAGATGAGAAAAAGACATGCTGAAAGAAGTGGTAGAGTCAGCGAGGCAAAGAAGTTAATCAAAATAATCAGAAAAAGAAAGCATAATGCCAGGAGTGGAGGGACACAATTGCCACATTAAAGCAGATGGAGGCATTAGAATTTGATAAAGTACATGCAAGCAAATACTCAGGATAAAACATAATCCAAAATTCAAAGAGGGCATTAAATTATAAAATGCTCAAGTGTACAATTAGTCAATCAGGTAAGGTCTCTGGCTGAAAGACAGACCCAGGTATTCCTATAAAAAGCTAAGGGAAAGGGCAGCAAATGCCTTTTCTGTGTATGAGGAAAGTTTCTAATGCGAAAGGGATTTTCATTACAATGAGAATACGGTTTAGCAGTATCAGAGCAGAATAAGCGTTTTTTTCCCTACCAGATGCAGCAGTAGCTTGATGTTCCTGGGAGTCTGAACAGATATTTAAAACCTGCTATAGTAGTCCACCAGAATCAGAAAGCAGTCCATATGGGTAACACATGGAAAAGCAAGGACAGATGCTCTGGGAGCAGAATCTAGACCACCAGAGGAAAATGAAGACTAGGACTCCCTGATAACAGGACCAACTCTAAGTCTGTATATCCTTAAGAAAAGATTAAAAGATGGGAAAACTTAAAACATGAAATTTTGGTAAATAGTTAGATCACACAGGGAAAAAAAAGCTTCAACAAACTTATGCATGCTTCTACACCGATAAAGTAAGAAACAAGATGGCAGTGCTGGAATACTTAGCTTGATACAGTGGTCACATAGAGGAAAAGCCATCAGTAGAACATTATTCCATTGGATTGTGAAGCATGGGGGAAAACTACTGGATAAGGAAGTGTAACTACATATTATAAGCCTTTATCATTTACATTATAAAGTCTTAATATGAAGTACAAGTTTGTGAAAGGTCTGTACCTACAATATGATAGAACCCTTGTGGACTGACATTTTAGACCTAACTAGGAGGAGTTCCATAGTGGGGTTATACTGACAGAATGGTCAGGATAGCAATAGTAACCAACATACTAAAAGAGGTTTGTGAGGTTGTGAAGGCAGGAGATAATAATAAAAGGCCGCTGTGCTGTCTTTCTAAAGATATCTTTAGCACAAAGATAGTGTTAGGGTTGGTGACATATTTTGATATGTTTTTAATGCTTAATAGTTCAGGTACTCAGGGAGTTCCGAACAAGAGCACTAATGTTTATTTATTTGAGCAGCACACAACCCCAAGCTCAAAACACAGCAGAGCCCTTTTGACCTTCATAGGATCTGACTCAGCATCCAGGTTGAAACAGGAAAAACAAAGCCATGTGCTACACTTGTGCGTAGCTTAACCAACATTCTTAGACTATCAGAGTTTTCTAGCTCTAAAGTCATTTGGGTTTTTAAAAATTTACTTGTACTACTCCTAAAATTAAGAATTCAAGCTTTTTATAAAGCAAGTATGGCAGCATTCAGAAAACACATTTTTATGAGTTCCTAAACCATACGTAGCAATAAAGAGAAAGAGAATAAAAACCTATTAAATCCTTCATCAGAACTTATTTGAACAGTTAAATGAAGAATAAATCACAGTAGCAGAAAAGCATCACAGTAAAGTGTTATATCAAACATATATATGACAAAGAAGGAGGTGTGATTACTCATTAAATTGGAAGTGTATAAAGCCTAATCTGACCTACTAGTATTATAAGCCAGATATCTTACACCTGGCTGTTTATACTGTCAGTTATGGTTTAAACATTTTAGTGCTCAATATTGATTTTAATCCTACAGAATAGGTAATCCAACACTTCTCAAGATCATATTTTACAGTTTAATCATCTTTACTCTTAATGATTCACACTTTATTTTCAGCTGGAATGTGTCTAGTTTTGTCTTCCAGCTGTTAATTCTTGTTATGCAGCTCCCTATTAGATTAAAGAGCTCTGTGGTTATCCAGTAACTTCTTCCCATGAAAACACTTATCCATATTGATCGCATTTCATGTAAATCATCTTTTAGATAAAACAAACCATATTGTGCTCTCTCTGTTTTTCATTCTGACATTAACCTCAGCCCTCATACTGTTTCTGTTGATTTCTTTTGTGTTCTCAAATTTTCAGCTTGCTTTTCAAATAATAATTCATCTCATTTTAGCTGTCTACAAGCTGGACATCTAGCCTTGGCAAGTCTCCAAGGTCCCTCAATAGTCCACAGAGAACAGAAAGCAACTCCAAGCAATTCATCCTTTTCTCTTAGACACCTCTCTAAGGATCAGATAATGATGACTTGGATGTAACTTTCTCTCCGCAGACTACATCAGAAATTTAGGCCACCCATCTGGACTGCACATCCTGCTTTTAGAAGGCCGAATTTCAGCTAAATCAATTCAAGCAGATATTCAAACTGTGGTACCAGTTGTTTTCATCATGCCCATCCCACTCCGCTGCATCATAACAGAGAAGTCCATTTTGATTTCCTTCATAGTCTATGACCTCTATATTCCTTTTAGCAACACTCTTCCAGATTGCAGTTTCTTCTTTTGTAATCTATATTTGGACCTAACATCTCCTGGAAAAATAAAGATCACTCTGCAAGCCATATTACTATTCCTATTGTAATTATCATGATCCAAATAGTCTCAGGACTCAGCTGTACATATCGAAACTTCTTGTTTGGGATGTTTAATGAAATAGTACTACACTTTAAAGATAAATGGCAACTTTGATGTAAGCTGAAAACTTCTTCTAAAGATAAAATAAGTTAGCACATTCCTTCCTAATGAAGACCTAAACACTCATAGTTGTATTGATTTCATCCTTCAAAATAACTGTAAATTTTGGAAGCCCTAACTTCATTTGATAATAAAATTTTTTTTGTGCTACAACATCAGATTGTCTCAAAAGGGAATTCTAGAAAATGTTTCAATTCTGAAATGTATGAGATTCTATATAGAGAAATAACAGTTACTGTAGAAACACTTATCCCTAAATCTTTGAATTTTCAAGATCCTAGCATAAATAGGCAGCAAGATGTTATGAAAAACTCTACAGTGATACGAATCAAGGGAAATCTTACCACAGGAGCTTAGAGATGTTCCAAAAGCACTAACTATGAAATACAACAGTTTACCTAGACCTCTGAATTAGTGACCTGAGTCACCTTCAATACCTTGCAATCATTCTAAAGCTGCAAATGAGCTTTGCTTCAATTGCTTTTATGTATTACATACGAGAGCATAAAGAATTGTTCTGAAATTGGGAAAAATAGCCAAACAAATAAGGCCTTTAAGTATTACATGATACATGAAGTGAACTAACTATTCATGTTTATGGACTGTATAAGAAAGCTGAAGGATAACAAAAATGAGTGAGTCAGAGAAGAAAGAGAAAAATCAAGCTATAAGAAGTGAATTAACAATCTGCACTAAAGCCTACAAGGCAGAAGAAAGGCTATGGAAAACTACAAGTAGCATTATCAGGCAGCAGCCATTTCTCAGGGCTGACCTGTGGCAATCCTTACACAGGCATTTCTTTGAGATTACGCAGGCCCATTAAGAGGAGGAGGCTGATGTTCCTCTCCTGGAGCAGCTACTGAGAGAGGTTTCAGAGACATGGGAGGTGGCACAGGGAAAAATGTCCAGCTTGTGCAAAATGGGAGCAAGGAGGAGCTGGGAGCATCCCTATGGGCAGCAGTGGTGTTGCAACCTAGAGTTGCTGAGACAGTCAAAGCCAAGCAGAGAAACAGTCACCTGCAAAGGGAGTGGGTATGGGAAGAGCTGTGTATAAGTTCTGCTCCTTCCTGTTCCACTTCTTCTAGCCAATTTTTTGTACCTAAAAGTTAGTTAGGTTTGTAGCTTTTCAATCAGATCATATGGGATTGAGGGAAGCTGAGTTTTAAACCAGTGGGTCTTTGGGGAGATGTTCACTCTAGTAGATTATATAAACCTCTGCACTTGCATGTTCTGGCACCTTGTGGTCTAGCCGTACTGCAGAAGCATGCAGAAGCACACATCCTACCCTCTGAAAAAAACCTTAGAAATTACCCTAAGACTAATCTAGCTGCTCTGAGCACAACGAGAGACGAGAGCTAGCACATCTTCCTACTTTCTCCTTGCACAATAAGATGAATTGTGTGCTTGCTAGGATGTATCCTCTTTCCCACCCATAGCACGTCAAATAATTCTTGGCGTTCATGGAGGCAGCACTTGTCAGTAATGTGGTGCAGCTGATGCCCCTTAACACAACACCACCAGCACAAGTAAGGAACAGCATATAGGTAGGAATGAGAAGCAAGGGGCAGAAAGAACTTTGATAACCATCCTCACTGGTGAAGAAAAGGATTAGAAAACCATACCATGAAGTAGAACAATCTAGAGCACTTTGACAATCCTGGGTTGAAGCTGAGGGGTTAAAGGGAGTCCTTTTTTCCCAAAGGTGCAGTCAGAGATAATCACACAACTTACTGTGCCTAAACAAGACCACTGATATTCATGTAGCAAAATGTAGAAAAAAAACAGGTAAAATACCCAGATAACATATGGTTTTTTCTTGTGAGAAAAAATCAATAACATGCAAAACTGAAAGAATAGCAAGTTTTAAAAGATACATTATTTAATCTGGAACTATAAATGCAAATTGTCTTCGTCATAAGCAAGTTACTGAGCCCTGCAATAACTCAGTAACACAAGTAAATACCCACAGCACTAGGCAAAAGACATTTATTTTCATACACCTTTCCAGCAAAATAACAGTCTAGAAGTATTCCTCAACATTTATTCTACAAGACATTCATATTCAGTAAAGAACTTTAAATTTTGCAATTTCTTTTTTAATGACATTTAAAATAAATAAAAAAATTAAGTTATTTCAAATCATTTGAAGGAATCTGTTGCTTGTAAGATAGAAAAACTCCTTTGTAGTGCAAATTAATTGTTATAACTTTTGCTGTTTCTTTAAAGGAAAGTATTAATTTCAAGTCAAAAAAATGACAGTTTGTCTAAAAGTCAAATACAAAAATCCAGAAGGATTGAAAATTAGGTAACTATTTCTTCCTCTCTGGCTGAACAATCATGGGAGTGGTAGTCTTCTCAGGGAAAGAAGAATAACAGTGATCTAGGAAACGTATAAATGGTCTCCGAAGAGATAGGTACAAGGCAGACTGGGGAGTCAGAAGAGAACACAGACTCTCTCTGAGGAGCACTAAAGATGGATAAGATGACTGTTCCAAAGAAACAAAGAGTACAGGTTTACCGTTTTAATATTAAAACAAAGTAAGCTAAAATGTGTTCACTTTACTGTGGCAGTGTAACACCTGGCAAGGTGCTTTTCTGGGACAGAGGACCTGGAACCACCTGGCTCAGTAAAATGAGAGCAAGTTAAGTCTTGTAAATGGCAAAAATTATGTTAATACTCTTAGGAAAACTTTTGTTTCTTCCCCTCTTTCATTCCCAAAGCCCTACTGGAAAATGAATGAAGAATGCCAGGTTTAAAACTGTCTGAAGTATATTAACCCCTACACTAATTTTTATCAAGTTATTAAAACAAACTCTTCATAAAGGTGCTGTATTTCTACTAAGATTTTAAAGAGAGATTAAGTGAAATCCTCCAACCCCCTTGCAATGCAAAAGTATTTGTCAAATGAATCATCAACAAAACTGTACTTAGTAGGTATGCCTGTGCTTATTTTAGCAGCAATCTCCCTCTTGCCCATAATCATCTCCCTTAAAGTAAGATAATAGTGTTCCAGCAGCACAGATTTGTGAACGTTTCTTTTGTCTTTTTTTAAGTTGCAATCTTTGCTTTCTGCTTTGCATTTCATTGTGGGTTATTATGGCATGGGAGTGAAACTTGTCAACCTCACAGTGTCAGCAGCCTGGAAACGTTCATGCTGCTAACTAGGAATTACTCACACATCAGTGTTAGAACTGAGCAAGCATGGGCGTCTTTGCAAAACCTTTGGAACTTCAGTTTCAGCTCCCAATACGTGCTATTAATGACAAACTACAAATCAGGCAAAGAAATATTTCTTCAAAAGCAGGCATTCAGCCTGGGAGATTTCCATTCACATTACTATAGCTCCAGTCAAGGAACTTGGGTATGCATTAATTTACGTTGGACCCTACTGGCATTGCCGGGATGTCAGGTGGTACTTGGCCAATCACAAAACCAAAATGTGATTTTTTAAAGAAACATGGCACATTGTTCCAGTGCTCATACATGATGTTTGTACGCAAATGTATCAGAGATTTCTGCCACTAATGACTACTTTTCAAGTCACTCAACTGTAACTCAGATTGTCATTCTTTTTTTCCAAGGTGGGGATTTTATTTCTCACAAGTGAAGTGGGGAGTTTTTCCAAGTATACTGTCAAAAAGCCATCCTACCCTATTTTCTGTTGCAGGAAATTTGCAGGAGATTTGCTGTCCTGTAGAGCAATTTTACATTTTTTCTCACAAAGAAGTTCAACATTCTGTAACAAGTCTTGTTATATTGGTCTCAATTTACATCTTTCCTTTTTTTTTTCTTTTTCAGTTGCACAATAGAAACATTGATTGATAAAAGCACCACTACTGTTAATTTAATTGAAAATATTGGAGTTACCAAAATAGAAATTCACTTTCACATAGTTTTAGCTTATTGTCATAAGTTACTATGGTAGTAGGCAAAATCACTAGCAGTTAAATAAACATTCTTTTTAGATGAGCATAAATTATTTTGGTTTCAGTGACTTTAAAAGAAGAAGAATTGCTGTTATTTAGCTAAGTCATATTATTTCTCCTTTAGGAGCTGAGAAATGTTTCCTCAAAAATCTAATTCCTTGTTAAATACTCTTTACTACAATGTTTTACAGATTATGGTTACTATCTCCCAGGGTAACTATTTAATAAAATAAAACAAAAAAATTAGATATCATTTGTAAAGATTTTTCTCTACTTTTTGTTCCTTTGATAACTGATTATACAGTCAAATACGTTAAAATTTGTCACACATAAATCAGACTTATTATCCCTGGAACTGTTCAAGGCCAGGTTGGATGTAGCTCTGAGCAACATGGTCTAGTGAAAGGTGTCCCTGCTCATGGCAGAAGGGTTGGAATTAGGTAATCTTTAAGGTTCCATCCAACTCAAACCGCTCTATGACTCTAGTGTTATGAACAACATCTGTCTTCAAGTAGTGGAACATTTCTTTTGACTTAATGAAATATGCCAGGTACTTAGACTGGTTATTTTAATCTGTGTTTTGTCACGACCACTTGAGGATCACGCAACAGAAAAGAAACCTTGAGATATTTCTTGGCCCAGCTTCACACCATAAGAGTCATATCCTCTCTCCTCTGGAGAAAATAAATGATGTGTGAAAAACAGATGTTTGTACTTTCCTGGCTGTTCACAAGCAAAGGTTAGACTTCAAAGTGCTGTGAAATATCTACAATGGTCTCTAGGCAAGATTCAAGTCTGAGGATATCCAACGTTCAGTCAGAAAAGGCTGTCCAGAACCACACTCCACAATACTGCACATGCACTGCTGCTGCAACCTTTACTTGGCAGTGCCAACTCTTCTTAATGACAATCACGTAAGACTTGAAAAGTCATCTGCCCATTCTTGGCTAAGAACCCTCTCCTCAACATTCACAATTTCAGAACATATGGGCTCCCTTGTCAGCTTACACTCATGCCCATCTGTTCAGATGGAATGGAGTCTGTCCACAAGTCAATCAGATTGCTGCTCTAGGGTACACGAGGCATGCAATAATGGGTTTAGATGAGCAGCCTGCACAATACTGAAAACTCCTTTTCTGCTGCAGAATGCCTCTCATCTGTACCAGCAGTCAAGCATTGGCACCACATGCCTCCTTACACTTGAACAAAGATGTTTGAATGTATTTGACAGAATAGAAAAGGAAGCTGCCAGCTGACCACTGTCATTGATTGTAGGAAATAGGGCTGTCTGAGTAATAGAAACACAAAAAGAAACACTTTCTCAAGATGCACAGTCTTGGCTAATCAGGCAAAACTTAATGTACAAAGTGACCCAGAGGAATACAGAACTACAACTGAGTAATTCAGTGAAGATTAAAGAATAGACTGTGGTACCTAGAATATACCTAGAAACAACATTTCACTTTTGCTTTCATCTTTCACTGTTGCTGGGAAAACATGGGGACCAAGTGAGAGGAAAATGTCAGCTCCTAGACAATGGTATGTCTCTCATGGCAAAGCAGCATTCAGAATGCAGGAATTTGAATTTTCCTATAATATGTTGGGAGTTGGTTTTAGATTTTGCAGTAATTGTTCCCTAGAAATGCCCCTCAGGTACATTAGTAATTGACAGAGTTACACACTAATTTTAACATGGATGGCTGAGGGCATCTAGAAAGAAGTTTCACATCTTCCAGGATATCAAACACAAAGTTAGTTTTCAACATCTCTATGGTAACATCCCATTGAAGCAACATCTCATTGAAGCCCTATTGTCTTCAGTGAAAAGATTTGGCAAGTGGATAGGTAAAACAGGTGAAGACAGGGGAAGCTCTTTTCATATCCATAGCAATGCAGCATCCTTGCAGATTGTACCAGAAAACTTTCATAGAACAGACTATACTATTGTAATAGGGAGAGTTCAAAAGATGCTAAGATTGAAATCAAACTCTGTTGAAAGCTCAACAAAAACCAATGTTTATTACAAAGAAGTGGCCAAGTAAATGGGAACCCGAGAGAAAGAGAAACAATGAGGGAATACAACACCCTAGTCACTCAGGTGTCACTTATGAAGTTATCTTACCAACTCCAAATGCCAAAAAATCCTCTGTAGCAGCTGCATTCTTGGAGGGTCATCAGGCTCACATACAGTGGGCGTCCCCGCAAAAGGCAACGTGTGAAACAAGCTAGCCCCAAATGAGCTATCTGCTTTTTATACAATTAACTGGTGACATCTACCTGGACACGTGTGGCCAGCACCACCCAGCTAGAGGCCTTCAGTCCCACCTCCTGGTTATGCAAGTGGCATCTCTTCTGTGCATGTGTGGGTACCTTGGAATTTCCCCCTCACTTGCGCACTAAACCTCAGAGGTCTTTTCTAAATAAGTCTGGGGGGTTTACTTCATCACCTTCCTCTTCAATTTCTCCTTCAAGTCCCTTGAAAAGCGATTAGCCAATCATAGGACACCAATTAAATATAATTTATACAAGATTCTCCCTTTAAGGGTGAAGTTCCCATTTATCAGTGCTTGTTTTCTTATAACTTGGCAGGAAAAAGATAAACTCTCACAGGTGAGCCAAACACAAAACAAAAGTATCAACATCTAATTAACCCCTGATACAACTATACATACATCAGTACTGCATGTCTGGGATAGAAACTGTATGTTTGCATCTGAACAGATTTTGGTCCTATCAGGAACAGGAGAAACTCTTCAATGTTTATTGTAGTGGTTTCTCTTTCATTTACATCAAATAGGACAACTGCTACTTTCCTGAATCACATTGAATTTTTTTCTCCAAATACACATAAATTCATGACAAAGGTTTGGTAATCCTACAAGCTGGCATGTTCTAGCAAGTGTAGGCATGCAGGAGGAAGTTTGAGCTGCAGATGAAAAACCCCTCTCAGATTATTTCTGTTCTGAATATTGTTTATTTAAACAACTTTGGGGAATGCCTTCTAGTAATTAATATACTCACAAAATTAAAAAAAAATAAATAAATTAAGAGTTTGCACAGTTCAGAGACCAGAAATGGATTAAACTGTTGGTTAATATTGTTTGAACTGTCTAATCAGAAATCCTCTAAAATGCTGCCTTTCAATTCTATTTCAGTAGAGATCAAATTAGGAGACAGCTGAACCACTTAATGAAAGTAAATTCACAAATAAGAACAAATCCAAAGAAAATAATTCTTCAGTAAAGAGCAGTGATTTATCCAAGTCTAGTACAATTAATACTACTCAAATTCCATAAAGAATTTCACTCAAATATTTGTTTCAATTCCTTAGGTAATTCACATTATCATCTGTATTTCCTTTCTATAAACTCCTGAATAGCAAAGATTTATCTACAAGTTCAGTGGCATATGAATTGCAAAGTTTGTTCTACAATCACAAATAAAAACCATTTTAAAATCTACTCATTAAGTAGTACGAATAAAGAATATGTTCAAGGAAATTTTTTTAATATTGCAGAAAAAAGTAACTGTGCATAACATGGTTTCCAGTGTGTTTTTCTTAGATAATTTTCCTGTAAGTTCACTGTTTTTCTTAGCAAATAAGGCAATAAGAGACTGTGACATAACACTTGTGATCCAGACTAGGGCTTAGCATGATCTTTTCTCACTAGCAAACTTGAAATAAATCCTACTGATTTATGTTGGTTTGCTTCTCACATTTAGAAAGTTGTATCAGATTGAAGTGTAAGGAGAATGCTTCGTTGAATAAGTATTTATTTTACCTTGCACCTCCTTTTTAGCTTTTTAAGTATTCCTCTTCAAGAACAGGAGAAATTATAGCCCTCTAAAATACATGAAAGACAAAGCACAGTAAATTTGGCCTTGGACCTTAGGCAACTGCAGAACAATGACAAATTAATTTGCTTATGTCATTTGTATCCCAGAAAAAGAAAAAAACCCACAAAACCTCCTTACTTTTCATGCATAGATCCAACATCAAATGTAGTGATTCTCAAGCCACTGTGTCTTACCTTCTAGAGTCTATCATTACCAAACCTGAATGTAGTGTCATATCTTTGACTATGATTCACTACATAGTCCACAACAAAAGCCATAATTTAAAGCAAGAATACAGGAGCATACATAAGCAAAATTGACCTAAATAAAGTCAAACTTCTCCAAACAACAGACAAAATCACAATGACAAGTTGTCTACTGAATGCCCAATATTAATAAATTCTTAATGCACTTTTATGCATTACTATGTTGGCAAAAAAATACAAAAGAAAGTACTTTCACATGCTAAAGAGATTCTATTAGGTGAATTACTCTTTTAGATGTTCAAGAATGAATGATACAGGTATAAAAGGGACTGATTCTGGAATACTTTTTTCCTTCTGCTTGTTTAAATTAATTATTGTATGCAAACCTTAGTGTTTCCTCTTGCAAACAAGTAAATCTAGTAACAAAAGAGGATTACCTAGAGTTTGTCCTACCATTGAAAACTGAGGTTTTTAGCTAATTCCTAAAACTTTCAAGACCATTCAACATACTTTTGGCTTTTGATTTCCCAGTGTCAGGGGTCCAGCAACAGAGTACCTGTGAAGCACAGTGAGTTTAAAGGTCCACATACATATAGAGAACTAAACACATGGACAATTAACAAAGCATGGGAGATTTGTAGTAAAATCACAATGCTGGAAACCCATAAAAATATTTTAGTCACTGCTCTGGATCCAAAATTCAGAACATTAAAAATGTCAGCTCTTGTAGATGCAATCTCCAAGAGAAACAAATGGGCAACAAAGATATAATAATCTTTTTTACTGATGTTAGATCAGTGCTTACCTAGTCCAAAAAGCATAAAGGACCTAATCCCTCCACCATCTATACAGAGGAAAAGCAATGCATGAAGAAATGCTATTTTTATATGGCACTTGCATTGGGTTATATCTAACAGTTCCAACTAAATACATGCTACTCAGCCAGTGCAAAGATGAATACTGGGATGCAGCACAGGGACTGAAAGTTTGGGCATGCAGGTGTTTCCTGAGGAAGACTATGAGCAAATTATGAAACAACCCTTGACAAAAGAATGAAGTCAATCAGTCAGGTCAGTTGAAAGTGAACAGCCAAGACCCATAGATGTGCACTAAGGATCAGTTCTACATTCATGGGAACAGCAGCTAGAACAAATGAACTTGTAAAACAGCAATAGAATTAGCTTCATATTAATCAGTATGTATAAGCCATTTTATTATGACTGTAATTCTGTATACCAACAGCTCCTACTTTCTCTGTGAGACGCTAGTCCTCCAAGACTCTGTCTTTTCTTTGAAACATGAAGAAAAGGAGTCAAAATTTGAAACAACGTTACTGACTGCATAATACCAACGTACAGGGATACCATGACTTCTGAGGAACTCATCACACCAAAAACACAAAAATTGTCCTCCAGCACTGTTTGGATGATGAAGTCTGTCCCATCACTAAATAGAAAATTAGAGTGAGGTGACAGGGCTGGGAACATCAACCCACCCAGAGCCCGTGCAGCAGACGTTGAAAAGCTGAAAGACTGTAATGGAGGGGCACTCTGGATCCACCACATAATGAGTCCTGACGGAACAAAAGAAATCTTTCCATTTCCATACAATTAGGGCTGCTGCAGACTAGAATCAATTATGCAGACCTGATGAGCAACGTTACTCAGCCTGGAAACTGTGCAATCCACAGAATAACATCTTGTGAATAAAGTCTTGTGTCAAGATTTGTGATTAGTATTCTGTTAGGGATTGACTTGATTATTCCAATTATAAGAATTAACTTACAATGGACTTTGAAAAAATGAAACCATGTGGGAAATCCCCTGGGCTGCCACAGTAACTCTCATTCTTAACGCATTCAAAGTATGACAGTAATATATTTAAAACTGGATTACTTATCCTTGTATACATTAGTAGAAAAGAGGCATTTTTCCAATAGCAGAGATGACAGACCAGAGAAAGCCTTTCTGTGACACAAAAAGTTTAAAAGCATTTGTCCTTGAATGCAACAGGGGATGGTGATGCTATCCTAAGCTGAATGGAAATGTGCGCAAATGCCCACATCAATAAGAAAGGTTTGTACACTGTTAAACACAGTCCTTGGAGGTAAGCTAATTAGCAAACTAGAGAGTTTTAAAAGTCTCAAGTGAAATCTTTGAACTGAAAAAAAGTTATCTACTAATGAACTCCCCTGTGGGTTAACAGTCTAGATTTGGTAGCATACATACTGCTATAGCTGAATTTCAACTAGGCTGATACACTGATGACAAAAAGAGAAGTTGTATTTAAGGACAGAAAAAATGATAGATACATATATAAAATACCCACTGACCAATTCTCTCTTCTCAATTATTAGTATTAAGGCTGTAAGGTGAAGAAGAGCAATCTACATATTCTATCTCTGAAAGGAAGTGGCAAGTGAAATACACATTTATGGATGACTGGTTTCAAGCAGTATCTAAGAAGTCTTTCACCCGTATAAAATGTAACAGAATTTATCTCTATGAAAGTGATATAAGTATACATTTTCACTGTATTGCACAGAAACAGATGTAACCTCTCCTTTTTGGGCTTAATGGTTTCTGTAAAAAGACTTTTTTTTCTGTGCTGTTTAGCATAAAGAATTCAGGTTTACAACCACACTTGAATTATAATTTTGAATCTAATAAAAAATGTAAGCAGAGTAAATATTCAGTGTGGGCCTCCATATAAATTTAATAATTGTACTAATCCTGACAATAAAAGAAGGATTGTAACTGAAAGAATGTTACTTATTCCTTATTAGGAAAACATGATTTATCATACTGCAACCAAGAAGCTGACTATATGATCCTCATTATTTAATAAACAGGATTTTTTCATATGGTGTTATGATTCTTTTCTCTCTTTGACTATAAAGTCTGGAAATTACACTAAAGTGGCCTTGGGGAACAATCAAAACAAATAAAGTTCTAGAGTTATCAGCTTCCTAAAGCCTGTCACAAGTTAGAAACACAGAGACGAAGAAAACAGAGATCTAGATTGAAAACAGGAGAAGTTGTTTCTTATTCTACAGAAATAGCATCAGGACTTAAAAAGCTGCCATCAAAAAGGCCAGGGAAGTCCATAGAAATGGAAAAGGTATGCAGGTATGCATACCTGGCTCTGATAAGCAGAAGGATTAGTATGCCCAGACACATGTATGAGGAGAGAACTACATTCCTCCTTTCTCACCTACAAAGAGTCTTCCAAGCACATATAAGTCACACTATTTTTGTCTTCCAGATTGAAGGCTGACATATCTTTGACCTGTGGCTTTGTAGGAGAAGAGGGAAGAAGGCACTCCCAGGCTACCTTAGAGAGACCATTGCAGAGCTGTAACAGAAAATAGAGGAAGTAAAATCTGGTTTTCACGTTCCGTGGGTGATTTTATTCATTTCATTATCTTTCATTTCATTATTTGTCCAAGATCTGCTGCTCCAGCTGGATCCCTGTAAGTCTACGGAACCTGATAAGTTTCATCTGAGAATACTCAAAGATCTGACTGATGTCATTGTGAGACCTCTCTCAACAATTTTTGAATGCTCTAGGGGATTTCAAGATGTCCCAGTTGACTGGAAGATGGCAAACATTATCCCAGTTTTCAAGAAGGGCGAGAAGGATGATCTTGGAAACTACAGACCTGAAAGTCTTACTTCAGTGCATGGTAAAATTTTGAATAAGATTATTCTAGGAGTTGTTGAAAAACACCTGAAGGACAGCACAGTCATCAGTCACACCCAGTATGGTTTCATGAGGGGAAAGTTCTCCTTATCAAACTTCATGTCCATAATTTCACCATTTATCCTCTCAGAAAGTTGCTTAGGAAGTTAAGACAGAAGCTTTTGATATTTTCTCTCCTTCTGGAGAAATTATTCAGCCCACAGCTGGATAAATACATCATGTGATGGGTGAGCAACTGGCTCACAGGTCAGGTACAAAGGGTTATAGTAAATGCGGCAACATCAGGCTGGTGAGCAGTCACCGCTGTGGTTCCACAAGGCTCCATTTTGGGGCCAGTGCTCTTCAATGTCTTCATAAATGACTTGGACACAAGACTCGAAAGAATACTAAGTCTATTTCCCTGCAACACTAAATTGGGAGAAGTTGTTGACTCCTTTGAGGGCAAGAGGTCAGCTGGTTGAGGGAGGGGATTGTTCAGCTCTGCTCTGCACTGGGGTGGCCTCACTTTGAATATTGTGTGCAGGTTGGGGCACTGCAATATAAGAAAGATACTCAGCTATTAGAGAACATCCACAAAACAGAAGCAAACTATTAAAAAATGCATATTGCCAATATAAGACAAAAGTAGGGATGTCACAAGGTCACTATAATGTCTTAATCCATAGAGAAAAGTGCAGGTTAAAGACAATTTGCATCTCTCATTGCTTGGTCAATTTTCCTTATGATGCCTTTGGAGAGCATAATGTTCAGTCTTATCCATCTTTTCTGTGAGCCAATCATGCTTACAGTTCTCAGAGAGCTCCAGATTATTACCCAGTGTCTAGTTGTTTACCAGACACTGTCGTAGAACAGACACTTTTTCTAGGTGGCTTCTGAATTACTTGCTGCCTATAGTGGTTGTAACTAATGTCATTGCTTTCCTTCCAGGACATTTGATAAAATACATCACTGTTTTGTAGCTGCAAAATGTAACTGCAAAAGTGCTAACCTGCATTCAGCAAATGAATAGGTGCAACGGAGAGCTACCTAGGTGTCAACCGTATGTGTTAATGTAATCAAGAAAAAAAAGGGGGAAACCAAGTTTTGTATATGCAAAAAAAAAAGGCTGCAAAACTTATCTGCTGCACCAGGGAGAAAAACTTGTCCCCAGAGTAGAGAAACTGAAAGGGTCTCTTTATTTCTTATGGATTTGTCTCACATTATTTCAACATTATTTCCCATATAAAGCAGCATAAAGAGACAACTGTCAGGTTGCAAATGCCCAGAGGCAGGGAAAGAAGAGGTCAGGCAGTCAGATATCTTTTACGTTCCTCTTCTACATTAAAAAAAAAATAAGAATGACTATATTGCTCAGAACAAAGTCAACTTTATCCAGCATCCAGTGGACAGTAACAGATGTGTCAGAAACAAGAGGGCAATAAACATAATAATCTCAGCTTCCAGAAATCTATGACTTAAGGTCTCAGGAAGACACTGTTTACATCTTTGAGTTTAATAACTTGTGATGGATTTTTTATTATCATACCATGAATTTATTCATGATTTTTAACCTGTTTTAGTAAGAGTTTTCTTTGGGTTTTGTAAACTAGATGCCGTTTGATTATTTTACAGTGAAAAAAGAAGAGTAAACACCAATTCTCAGGAGCCATAGGTGCACTCTGGATCTATTCAACTTCATATTTATGACTTTTATGTAATCTCCATTCCTTTCCTATGTTCCCTGCCATTCCACAGCTGGGCACCAAGATGACAGTCAATTGACCTACCCATGGTGATACTAAGATCAATTTTCTGAGGAGCAAAAGCTAATTTTGCAACACCACTAATTCTCCTAAGTAAGGTTATTTCTCTCTCAAGTTTATTAATAGTGATATTCATTACCTATGAACACTATCCTGAGCAAGGAAATATTACAAAGCAAGTCTGTCATTTCTTAGGAGAGGGCATAAAACATGTTGCTGACTGGCTGGAAATACAGATCTACTGTATTCTCATGTGTTTAAACTATATTTTGGATAGCTCACACCCATGTAAGTGTTTGAAAAGCAATGGCCCATTAACAAAGCTCTTCATATAGCCTGCAGAAAACCTGAGGAGCAGAGCAAGGGAATTAGATTTGCAAAAACTCCTGAACTAGGAAGGCAGTGAAGTGAAACAGAGAAAGGGGACACAAAAGCCTTTCTAGATAACTTATGCATTCAAGATTTAAGGGCCAAATAAACTGATTAATTACTGTAGAGAACTCAGGCACAATATCTCCATAGTGATTAACAAACAAGCTAATTTGCTCCTTCCTGGTTTCTGGCACCTTATACCCCTCCCCAGCTGGATGTTTTTACAAAGTTCAATGTCTGTTCCAAAAAAAACCACAACTGCTTACTTTTTTTAGACATTCCCAGAATATAAGTGACAAAAGTAAACATCTACAGAATCTCCAGGCCTTATTTCGTCTCCTTCTTTTTCACAGCACTCATGAGATTACATCTAGACTAAAAGAAATTCTGAACTATGCTGCTGTGTTTTTCATCTCCTGCCAGTCTTCTTCAAAATTCACAGCTCATTCAAACCTTCTGACTACTTAATAAACAAACCTTTGTATTATCACTATTATCACCTAATTAAAATATATCTTTCAGAGCTTTATCGCATAACATAAAACTTCAGCTGCAAGTTTGTACAAAAATTATTGTGCAGACATCAGTTAATTGCACCTCTCAAACTATAGTTCTGCTTGCAGCAGTGAAGCTACACATAGGCGATATCAATTACTTCTCTCTAAAAAAATTTCTACAGAAAAATCTTATATGTTTTAAGCTAAGTTTTACAGAAAACATACTTCAGCCTACATCTTTATAACAAAGTGTTAATTCTGTTTTTAACACTTTGTGACACCTGAAAGGGTTTCTTGTGCAATTGGAGGTAGCTTTTGTCATTTGAGATCTTGTTACTATTATTTGTTTCAGGAATAATATGCCATATATCAATTTAAAACCAACCCCAACGAAAACTTTCCTAAATTGTATCACCACAAAACGCACCAGTACAATGCAAAACTTGTACCCACAGACTGCCTGCACTGTGAGGACAGAAGAATAATCTTTGTGGTATGTTGAACATACTTATAAATTGCAGTGGGTGTGTCAAGGGAGACACATAACAAAGACAAATGATGCCCAGCAATACTTCTCACTCTGTCAGAGTCTTGGAGGAAGAAAGAGGGAAGGGAGCCAGCAGGTCACCAACTAAAGAGTGAGGTGGAAAGGTAAAGAGTGAGGTGGAAATGTAAAGCTCAAACCACTTCGAGAGAAGGGGACTTGGAGAAAGATGTGACCGCCTAACCTGTTCTTCATCTGAACACTGCTGATTTTCACTTCTGTGTGGCTCACTAAGGCTCAGACTGCTTTCATCAATGTCACAAGGATAAACTCACAGCTATGAAATGTTGCAGCATAACTGTCTCTTTTAATGCAGGGGAGCTGGGTGCCACAGCACAGTGTCAATGCAGTGCCTGTAGTCACACATTGAAATGACAGGACAGTCCTGTGCTGAACAGAAATCACTGTAATTGAGATGGTTCTTCACCATGAAGGATGCATATCATGGCAGTTACACGTCAGAGAGGACCAGGGGCCAGATCTACAAACATAATCACAGCAATTTTCGGTAGTAAACATCTACAGTTCCACATAGCCCTACTGCCAGTGGAGACTCCTCCAATTACAACAGATGGTTTCAGAAGGGAGCCAGGCTCTTGGTAATGGGGCAGGATCCTTTAGTTTTGAAAAAGAGGGCAGAATCTCAACGCATGTCACAGCTTACAAAGAGACACATTCCTCTATGGCAAGTTCAGCAAAGATCACCAAAATGGCATAGTTAATCCAAATTCAAATTAACATAATAAAGAAAAAATAAAAAAAGCAACAATGGGAGACAGAACAGAAATAAGAACCGGTTATATGCAATGGTCTCCCTGCCCACCTTTCCCCTGCAGGCGAGTCCTTGTTTTCATATAAGCTTAGGATTGTCTAATTTGCAGGTAGCTCTGTCCACTCCACCCTCCTGCTCCAGGCACTCCTTCCACCATGCTCTCCTCAAAGGGGCAGCTGTGCACAGCAGCAAACCCAAACTCTGCTGATCACAATAAGTGACAGAAAATGTAACAGAACAAGGAGAGAAGTCAAGAGGGGCAACTAAGATCATCTAAGAGATGCCGTGAATCAGGAGAACTATGAGTGTGTATAAACAATGAATGCAATAGAGAAAGGTTCAGTCTTTCATCTTTTTTCCTAAGTTAAGAATTAAAGGGTAATGAACGGCAATAGTAAATGATGGATTCACAACAGAGAGAGATGGTTCCTCACATGTGTAATCCAGCTGTGTTGTGGATAAAATGGCTGGATTCAAAGAGGGACAGAAAAAAGTTCTTGGATTAAAAAAAAATCTATTTAGCAGCACTGAATATAAGGTAGTATTTCTGATTCAGGAGCTACAAAAATCACCAACCAGTGGTTGTTTGGAGAATATTTGTCCAAAAATTAAATTTGTCCATAAAATAACATGCTTGTATGTCTCTTGTACTTTTCCCTACAGTTCAGTGACAGCATCACTGGACCATCAGGAACAGGAAACTAAGATCAACGAAGAAAAGCCACGTCTGCTCTTGGGAAAAAAATGATATTTTGTTTATCAAACATAATTTTTTTAATTGTTGCATATGAAGCCTCAGATCCACTGGATTGCTAGTCTAGTTGGAAATAGGAGTGTGTCATATATCCTCCCTGTTCAGAGACCAGGAGCATAACTCTCTCTTGAAAGTAAGAATTGGCACTACTAAGCTTTTTCTTATTAAAAAAATAGTGATCTATTTTTTTCATCACAGGTAATCATTGTGGTTCAGAATAATGTCGATGGAAGGGTATGGACAGATTGCTCCAGGATCAATATGATCAGGCAAATGTTGGATTTATTAGGAGAAACACAGATTATATAGTGCTCATGACACTCAGCTTCTTGTTCACACTACATTGGTTACGTAAGGAAAACATACTCTGCTGTCCACTGATAATTGGACCACAACAGGTGGTGATAGGAGATGAGAAAACTTTATTCACCTGCTAAAACTCTTCCTTGGCATCTTGGCACAAGGCCTGCAGCCATATTAGTGGCACAGCACTTTTTACTATCAGCACCCAGCCATGCTAAGGTGAAACACACAGAAATGTAAAGAAAATTGTTCACACAATTTTTGCCTTAAGACAGAATAAGCCTGAATCCTTCTTGGATTTTTGTTAAATAGTCATGGAAGGATATGAGGAAATCAAATATCTTGATTCTAGGGTGACTGTCAAAGTGGAACAAGAGGGAAGCTTTGAATGACTATTTAACTAATAATATGAAAGGGGAAGGAAGGAATCAGGACAATATGACACTTATACGGTGTTTCAGAAACTTAAACTGAAGATCCCCACACCATAAAAATCAGCAAAAAGGCAACTAAAGGGCCTAAGAGAAAAGTAGAAGAAATAAACAAATATTGGTCTTGAGAGAGTCTTTGTCTCTCTGTTAGGAGACTAGAAATTATTGTATTATGAATCTTTATTTATTTATATGTTTAATTTTCTTTGTAATAAAATGTACAAAGATGCAGAAATCTTTACATCAAAGAGGTAAGGACAACAATATCTGAGCACAATAGCATCAGCAGTGCCAGCAGAACAATTCTCTTCACACACACAGACTCTCAAGAATCTCAAACAAGAATCTCAAGAATCATTTTAATTTTTACCATGTCTAAGGGATTTTTCTCCTGTATTTACATCCATCTTTGATAAATAAGGTCACTATTGGGCTATTCCCTTCCTCTTTTCTTATTGGGTTTAAACTATCCCCTTCCTCTTTTCCCCTTACACTTCTATATCATTGATGATAATTTTCTTTCTGCACCTCTTTCTGATTATACTTTAATCAGTAAGGAATGTCTTGACAAACAGTTTCATTCAGGTTGTTAAATTTCTACATTCTCCGAATCACTTCAGGAATTTCATTCCCAGATTGTAGCCTGGTCCATTTACAAGTCCTTTACAGACCAAAAAAGCCAAAATTATTTCTCAGAGGAAGATACATAGCTGCTGGCATCACTGGTTTCTGAGTGAGGAATTTGAAGATAAAGATTTAGAACGTGAAATACTGAAGTGCTTGACTAAATTCTTCTGGAATTTCACAAGCACAATTAATTTTATTTCAAGATCACATATGCAAATTCACAAAGAGGAGTTATTCTTTTTATTTTTTTTAATGGTCTAGTATTAGATCAGTATCTAATTTCATGACATTTAATTTGGAAGTGTCTTCTTACAAGGCTCCTGCAAAGGTCATCTATTGGTTTTGCACTGGGGAAGTATTTTTTTTCCTTATGTATAAACTTTGACTCTTTGTGATGTCAGACTGCCTTTGAATGCTTTGTTCTTTAAATGTTTTTCTGCCCACCATTTTTAGAATTTTCCTGTTTATTCTGTTTATTCCTTCTCTTTCCTTTTGTTTCATTTCTGGAGTTTTCTCCAACTTATTATTAGTATTTATAAAGGTTTAATATTGGAAAATATGCACGATTACTGGATTACACAAACAGAAAACTAAGCAGTGCACACAATTAAAGTACCCACATAACTGTTATTATGAAGGGACCAGATGAAGTTTTGAAGCGCTGCTCATCACGTCATCACCATGGCAATTGCTGTGCTAGCCACCTTAAAACGCAGACAAATCAAAAATATTAGAAGTAATGGCAGTACTTTGACAAAAAGGCAAATTTAGCTGCCGTCACGTTTCCCAGGGATGTCAGTGGTGTAATACTTCAGCATCCTGCAACACCAGCATAATCTCAGAAGCCCCTTAGCCCATATAAAATTGCAGACTAAAGGCCCTTTGGATATTTCATTATAGGCAACAGTAAATAAAGCTAATTAAGGGAAATCTCTTACTCTCATTACCCAGTCTTTTAGGAACAACAAGGCCTAAAACTGTCATACTATGTAAGTCATGAGTTCTGCAACTCTTAATTTTCAAATTATATATGAAGTTCCTGTCAAAACATGTCCCTCTACAACCTAAATTATTGTTGTGAACAGAAAAACATGATGTTTAACTCATAGAAAGAAACCAAATGGAAAATTTAGACTTCCTTTTAGCAGTAAATAACATTTTAAAAAGTGGCATAAAGTACATTTCAACAATCACCACAGGCTAAAGAAGAAGGAAACAAAGCTCAATGAAGCAATCCAGTGGATTGATTTGTGAGGCTTGCATCCAACAAAGCCTGGCTTGAATTAGAAGTAAAAATAAAAGCGACCACCTCATCTTCCTCTAATATCAAAAAACACCAGTTATTTTCCCACATGGAGAAAGCAGTAAAGATTTTGGGCAGCTATATTAACACGACAGCAGAAAACCAAGGTAGTAAGGTTTCTCTTTTCAAGGGTAAAAATGGGAGGTGAAAGAAGAAAACTTCATGGAAACAGATATATTTGGTGGTAACAACTGGAAAAGGGTAATCCCTGCCCCTGTGGCACTGAAACAATGCTTTCACCATTTTGTAACACCTCCAGAAAATTGAGTACTTTCCAAAGAACACTGTTGTACCCCACAGAGACAAACTGGGTAGATTCATTTATTTTTTTTTCTCACCACCTGTCTAGTAGAAGCAGGTTATTTAATCAGTTATATACTTTAACAACTATGGCATTTACAGTAAAAGAATTTTGAAAATCTAGGAATATGCTAAGACAGTATTGCTACATCTGACTGAAGATGCAAGTCCATCTCATACAAGAAAACAGTCTCCAGTCACGTAGAACAAGAGATGCAGTTGTCTGTCTCCAAGTTTGTTTAAGTGTTTTCTAGAGTCCACCTTTCCTCTTCCTAATGTAGCATCAAAGGATATCAAATACAACATATCTCTGATTTTATTATGTAACTATGTCAGCAACGTTTTCTCCTCTGCTTCACTCCAGCGTTTTTGTTCTGCATGGCACACAGAGAAATTTCTGTTAAAAGCAGTATACACTTAATGATTATTGTGTCAGCTTTTTTCACAGTTTTCTGACCATGTCACAAGTTCTACTGACTTTTAGTTAATAATTTGATAGCAATTGATCATCATTTCCTTAAATGATAAGCAAGTGCCATTTATATGCTAAACTCACTGAATAACATTGAGTAAAGCTGTTACCACCAGCCCGTTCAGCACTCAGAGACATTTAGCTTCTGTTCAGAACGTGCTGTTCAGCAGTTTCCCAATGTTTCCGAAGTTTTCTCACAGTAGTTTCATAAGAAGTTTCAATTGACACAAATCATAGAATGATTTAGGTTCCAAAATACCTCTAAGATCATTGAATCCAACCTTTAACACTGCCAAGTTCACCATTAAACCATGTTCTTAAATGTCACATCTACATGCAGCTCTACTGCAAGAAATGGGCAGTCTTGTCCTCCCTCATGCTGCCAGGTTCTTTTTTTCTCTCCTTCTCCCCCAGTTCTTATGTCAACTTAATCACTCAAGTCATCAAACCCATCCTGACTATTGAGATAACTCAACATAGTCTCTAGGGTGGTATTTTTCCAGATTCAGTCCAGTCCATAGGAGGTCACTGGTGTGGCTCCCTGAATGGTTGCACAAAGGCTTTTACCTACTGAGTGTGTAAAAAACCACTCAGACTGAGTGGAGGAGGAGAAAAGTGCTGGACTAGCAGAAGATAAGTAGAAATAATATGGGGTTTGAAAAGGAGGTATATCTTCTTTTGATAACAAGACTAGAATATTCGGCTTAAATTGCTTGAGAAGAATGGTATAAAGTATAATCTAGGCATGAAAGTTTGTGTTTCTCCTGATGCTTCCAGTGAACAACAAGAATTCAAAAGTCTTGGGAGAAGCAAAGATATTAGAGATAAAAATCTAGGAAAGAGGTCAGGGACAGTCACTTCTGATGGCAATGGTCATTTCCAGAGCCCACTGACTGTACAAGTTGTATTTGTTAATTTGATCAAGCCCTAGAAATAGTGAAACATAAGATGCATAAAGGCCCATACATAGTGGTTTTCAGTATCTGTGTCTGGTTGTCAAAACTTCTCATGCAAATCAGTTACCTCTAGAAAGTGATGTTTGCCCGCACTATAGCCTGAAAATTGCCCAATCTACATACACAAATAGATACAGTTACAGATTCAGTAAAGGAGTAACAGTGCACGTTCACTTCCAGCAAACAAATTGTTGTGTTTATAACTGACTTCCCCCTCCCCAAGGATTTCCATTGCATTTACTGCTTTATTTCTTAAAGCTCTAACAGCAGAAATGCCCTTTCCTTTGCTTTACTTCTCTAATTTTGGTTCTTATGTGTAACAAAGGAGTTACAAAAAATTATGAGAGAATTAGTAATAGGAGAGCCTGATTATAGTTACAAAATAATTATCATTTCCAAAAGTTTGACTCTGTAGTTCTACTTCAAATGAAAAATTAGCCATAATGATCCAATCACATCCCATTGGAGGCCGACAAGTTGTGTTCAGATGATTTTATTTTGTAACAGAAATCTTTTTTTGCCCCAGTTGGGACACCAGTGAAGGTCTCTTTCTATTACTAGCATTAAACATTTTTACCTCAAGAGCAATAAAAAGAGAAGATGATTTGAGAACTTTAGTCGTCCTGAAGCAGTACAAATCACAGCCCTTTCAGCTACTGGACTTGAATGGGGAGCACTTACACCTCATAGAAACTGAAAACATGCAGGAAGCAAGCAATATTAGTTTAGACAGAAAGAGTTAAAAAAAAAAAAAACACTTCCCAAAGAGATGGAGAAATCTACCTTCATTTTACAGTTTCCTTCACTCTGGGAAGAAAATGTTTGAGTGGGACAGAGCTGGAAATAGAAAGATTCTTGTTTTAGAAGGCTTGCAACACTGGAAAAGAATACCACAGTTAAATCCCTTTTGCCTGCACCAAGAATCAAATGAAAAGCCTGCTGCTTCTTGCCAATTAAAATTTGTGGTTTTCTTTTGTAACCCTTACAAAGTCACTTCCATAGAGATTTTATAATGTTCTGCTGCCTCTGGGTCTCCAAGGAAAAGGAAGCTAAACACCTCGCTTTCACTATTCTGCATGTTTTAAATTTGTCTGAGTTCCTTAAGAGCATTTTAAAAGGGGAGAGACAAAATTATGAGACTGAACAAAATCCCAGAACAACAATTTAAAAGGTTTATTAAATGCACCTGAAATAATTTCTTGGCTGCATTGCCTAAGAAGGATACATTTACTCCTGAACTTTCCTCCAGTAGCTTCCCAAGACCTTGCATGAGAAGGAATGTATGATCCTTTGGGGTTTTTTTATTGCAATGTCAGTATTATCTTGTGATCATCAGTATCCTAGTGTTTTCCTACGTGTGCACTGTAGGGGAGTGAGAATACCAGGAATCCTCCTCATTTTACCTCTGAGCTTCTTCTGCTGTTGTGTTTGTATGACCAGTCTCCCCATCTAAAACCAAAAAGAAAACAGAAAAAGCATACAGCAACACTGAAGAACCCAAGTTATAAGACTTACTCCTCAACGGTGCCTTTTAAATGTTTTGAGGCATCTTGAAAACTTATAACTCAAGAAAAAATCATTTAGAAGAAACAGCATTTAGATAAACCAGACAGCCAAGAATAACCAGTTGAACTACAATCTCATATTTTCTGTAAAGTGAATTAGGGAAAAGCAACATGGTTTTTTACATCTCTTGGTAATAATATTTCTAGTTAGAGCTGTAAAAAAAGCATCAACCTTTTATGTATTAGGAAAAAGAATATTCAGAGCAGAACCTCACCTCCGTTTAGCTCTTAATGACTAACAGCAGGACTCTAGGATATGCATAAAAATCAATGTATTATTTAAATTGATTTTTTTTCTATAAAGGTTTTGAAAGTATGCTCCAACTACATTGCTAGCATAAATTTCAATTTTATTACATCTATCTTAAGATGTGACAAAACACTTCTTGTAGGCATATTAACAACGTATATTTCCAGGCAAACAACACTTATTTATAGCACAAATTACAATTTGTCCAGGTCTCTTGCCTCCATATTGATTGAGTTCTGTGGATAGCCTTATAGTGTGGTAAAGAAACATGTTCAATTTTTCACTTACAGATAACTAAAAATTGGTTAAGGTATAAAATGAAGTATAATGATCAAAGGAAACACCTAGGAAACTCAAATTTTAATTGATACTAAACTCAATTCACAAGTTTTGCCACCCGAAAAATACCTGAAAGAGTCTGTCTCCTTGAGATCAGTGGCCTCTGGGCTTGTGCCAGCATGCAATCAAAATTCTCATTTACTTCTAGCACTTAATTTAAAAATAAAGGCATGAATTCTAGCATTTAATAATTTTCTTCTGATTACTCATAAATCTTTATATTATTCATTCTTAATCAGCTTCAGAAGTTGGAACATTTTCTGCACAATTGTCTCTCTTACTTCAATAAAGGAGAATCAATACGCGTTTCCATTCTCTTTCTCCTATTTGCTGCTCCAGTTAGTCTGCTCTGTCCTCTGTTTTTATTAAGTTTTGCTTTATTTCTGAGATTGAATTCACAAGCTTAGCAAATGATGAGGCTGTCTCTTGTTTCAGTTCCTTAATTTCCCTCCTAAATTATCTGGCAGACCCTGGGGTGCTGGAGTGGTCCACTGTATCTTTTTCCTGCTTGTTCATTCTTCCATTGCTTTGAACTAAAAAGTAAAAGTTTTCTTACTAATCGTGTTGTTTTATTAACTGTATTGATGTCTCAGCTTTTCTCTGATGACTGCCACCTTTCATTAAAAAGCAGGGCCTGATTTGTAAGGTCAGGCCACACAGGTCAGACAATTAAATGTCTTGGGTCCTTGAAGTTTTACTGGATACATTCAGTGCTGCATTGAGTCACGTAGACCTGGTCTTTCTGTAGAAAGGAATACAATTCTCCCTCCACCTGTTCACCCTTTAAATCACAGCAATTGAAGGTCACATTTCTTATGACATGCACCCATGTTACCCCAAAGATTTATGTGAATTCCAACATCTGAAACAGACTTTGTTCAGATCCCACTGTGAAAGAACTCTGCTACTGTCTAGTGTAATACCACAACTGCACAGTCTTATGGTGTAGAGAACACATTGGAAATATCACATGTTCAAACACAAAGCTCAGTCATGAATCTCCTACCCTGTCCCTCAGACATCAGCAGGGAATCATTTGCAAGGCAACTGGAGTGTTTGTGTGCTTCTCCCCCTACTGCCAAAGAGCTTCTCACTTCTGCTGCTATCTTAGCAATATTTGTCCTCCTCTGGGGACAGAAAGTAGGAAACCACCAAAAACATTGCCTGCAGGCACATCCATTCACCCAAAAAAAAGGTCTGTCTGAAAAGCCGAATTTGCAACCATCTGTGCCTATAATCTATTCTATATAGAATTTCCTAAACATTAACATGTAGTCTAGAAGCCATTGTGAAGATAGAATATTAAAATCCACAAGTTTCCTTAGCCAAGCTGTTTAACAGGAAAGAAAGAGAAGAAAGTCACCAACTCTTACTTTTCAAAGTCATAGAAGAGTGTACCAGATTTATTTTTCTATTATCACAGTGGTTGCTTGCCATTTCTTTCTCTTACTATAATTTTCAGAGCTAAGGAGTTACTGGGCCAAATTACTTTAGTCAGAAATGGTTGCAATGCATTTATCAATTTGCCATTTCTTTCCTTCATTCTTCTGTTTACTAATTCAACTTTTCTCCCTGGAAGCAAGTCAAAAAATCTTGCATTATCTCTAATTTTTTATGAAGGACAATCACGTCTTTTAAAGTTGCTTCCAAATCTGTGTCCATTTTGTATGCAGAGGGATTTTCCTGATCCATACTCATTTTGCATGCAGAGGGTTAGCAGGAAAAACAAGGTTACTTGGAACAGTGTTTCAGAGGTACCTGAATGGCTGCTGGGCCTGGGTTTCCCAACCTACATGGTAAGAAGTCCATCCAAACTGGTTTGGGGTTGTTTTTCTCTAGAGCAGTGCAGGAAAATATAGCTAACTTACTTTTTTTTTTTTTTTCAGTGTATTACATGAAAAGAAAATCGCTGTAAAAGAAAGATAGAAAGAGAAGAGGAGCTTCCCCGACTATAGTTCAGACATACTGCAGCCTACAGAAGAGGCAGACAGACATGTGTCTCTGAATACAAGTAGGGTCTTTACAGAACCAAGAGATATAACCTATCATGTAAGTAAAACATTTGTAACATTTTCCATTTAAACTTGATTTTTTTCACTTGCTCCAACTTGAATTTGGCTGTAGTTTATATTCTGCTTTTATCGTGGTACAAACAATTTTTTTTGTTGCCATCATATTCCCTTGCCTACAGTGGGGTACCTGGTGTTCTGGCACATGCTGTGCTGAATTCTTCCATCGTATCACAGTGGAGGCTTCCTTTTCTTCCAGCTCTTCTCATCATGCTATGCTCAGACTCTTGTCCGCCTTTTTAAATGCTCAGGCAATTGCCACATCAGGGAAGGAAAACTAAATTTCTGACTAATGGGTACTGTGAGAGTATAATTGTCTCATGGCAGGAAGCCTTATTGTCCAAACATATATAAAATTAGAGAAAAGCAAAACCCTGCTAAGGGGAAAAACTCAAATTCTGTCTTCTGCAAAAATGATTTGGAGGGCAGGAGAAAGATCATCCCTTCAGAGTTATTTAGCCTTGGTTATCTCAGGATACCAGGAGAATATTATTTTTCTTTGATCATGGATCTATTTAGTCATCCAGGAGAAATGTCTGATTTTCTTTATATTCCTTCACTTCTCATCATCTGATATTCCTGTGTCCCTGAAGTCACTCCAGATAACCTACTCTCTTCCATCTCACACCTTGAGGACTTTCCCTGGCAGACCTGACATCCTTATATTAGCTCAAGGTAGACCTCAATCTAAGATCAGAATAGATCTGATATGGAAAGTGTATTTAGAGCATCCTTAAGGCAAAGTTGCTTGGAGTTCACTCAGAGATACTGTTCAAAGAGGAGGTTTCTGTCCTTTTTCATGCTAGCTTAATGTTTAAAACACCTACCAAACAAATGGGAGATATAATCCCACAGCATCACTTCACAGATGAGAAGGACACTGAAGAGGAAGGTTTTGAAACACAGTCATTGAGGGGTCAGGAGTACAAGATTCACACGACCAGATAATGAAAAATTTAAATGGATTATAAATCTGCTCTAGGATTTACAAGTTCAAGAGGACAGACCAGGTGTCCTGGCTCTCTTCCAGAATATTTCTTGATTTTATCCAGTGCATATGTAATTTAGGATGCATAAACTTTCCTAAGAAAGCATGTGAAAAGGTGATAAACACAGAATTACCCTCATAACTTCTACAGCATTGGATAATGAAGGAAGTAGTAAAAATAACAGTTCTAAATGTGCATTCATTGTGAATTCAGAAGACTTTCTCCTTTTAAGAAGGAAAAAACAACAGCCAGTATATTTATTTTCCTGAGAAAAGTTCTTTAATAAATTAAAAAAAGTACAGAAGACAGAAGGTGGATACTACTGAGACAAACACTATTTTCCAGAAAATTTCTGTAACCAAATTTAAGAAAAATCTTCCAAAAAATGACAGTAAGAAAATCTGAAAACTAAAAATTTTTCAGAAATTCTTAGGCATGCTGTTCAGCTACTACAAAACCCCACTGGAATAGATGGTTTTATCATATTTCAAGTGGGATGTTCAAGAATAAAGAAATGCAAATGTATTTTAAATTCCCTGGGTTTATTCCTGTATCTTCAATTTGATAAATAAATTAATAAACATTTGATGCATAAGTTATTCTTTATTTGGGGCAACAAACAAAATGTAAATGTCTGAAAAGAGCAATGCACATTATTACTACAACAATGACAGAAAACATTATATTAAAGGGGTATAATGTGACCAGTTTGAAACAGCCCTCTAGGGAAAAGAGTAGGCGAGTGCATGTTCACAGAGAAAAGTTAGGAAAACATCTGAGACTGCTCGACATGAGCAGCAGCAGCAAAGCTGTGCCCCTCCAAGGTGTGCTGGAGCTCTCCATTATGCCATGTGTTTTTTTCTGTAAACCAAAATTCTATTCACGCCACTGAAGTTTCTCGCAACTAAATCTAAAGCAAATACATGTGGCCCACAGATCTCACAAAAAAAAAGAGTTTTGCTTCACACTTGGAAAAATGAAAAAGTATACACATACTAGGTACAAGACAGAAAGCATCTTTGCCATTTCTATTAGTTGAATTCCAAAGACATCTTTTATATTGCTAAGGAATATGCTAAGGAAAACATTTTTAGACTAATGATAGTAACCTGCTAGTCAGAAGCCAGGATAATTAATTTAGAAGGCATAGAAGTATATCACTAACAGACAAAGTAAACAACAGGTCACAAGACCCCTAATAAAAGTGCGTGCAAAATTTTCAAATCTTAGAAGCTAGAAATACATACACTTCTCACATTTCATAATACCCAGGTCATATTGAAGATAAATAATGAAATCTAAAGCCGGACATTTTTGAAATAATTTACATAGTACTCCCATGATAACTAAAGATCAAGTAGAATAATTAATCATCCTTTCTGAGCCAAAAGAGATAGGACCAGCCACAAAGACATGCAGGAATAATGAAGAATTAAGTCTAGCTGGTTTTATCAGGAAATTCACAGTCTACTTAGAGAAAATATTGCCTTTAGTCACAGAAATACATGAATAATAATGAGAACTAAAACATGATAAATAATCACTCTTATTGGCATAAGGGAAGACCCAGTTATTACTAAATTTTACAGGGGAATTTACTTAGTATGGGTTTATTTAGACAGTCTCAGCTCCTCGTTGAGGTATCTGGTATGCCTAAGGAACAACAGAATGACAGTGGCTAAGGGAGACTGTGGAGGGACACAGCTCATCAGACCCTGGACCTGTTCTTGTTCAGCTCCTCATCTCATACCAAATACATGCAAGGTTTTCAAGGGACTGGGAAAGCAGGTTGTCCATGTTTTCTTAAAGTGAACCTGAGAGTATTTTCGAGGGCCTGAGGATAGCCAGGAGTCATAAATCTAGAGAGACTGAGCACTGAGGGCTCTGCCTCTGCTGGTAACTTGCTGTGGTAGACAATTTTGTCCAATATCTTAAAACAACCAATTAACTGATTTATTTTCATGCCAAATCCAGTAGAAAACAATAAAATTTAGGCATCTAAAATGTTTTATAAGATCTCAATGTCTTTTTAACCACCCACAGTCTGCATGTGGATCTGAAAACCCTATATGAGAGAGGTAAGAATGTCTCAAGAAGGAGGCTAAGACATACTAAAAAGATACTAAGGCCTGCTGCTTATAAAACATTGGGTTCCCTCACAGGAAGAGGTGCTAAGTAAACACAAGATATATTCCCACAGACAAGAAGTTACTTGCAAACACACATTGGAGGGAATGAGGTACAACAACATTGTGTGCACAGAATACCATATAGCACATTAATGCGAAAGCCAAAGGCTAGCTACACATTAAGGAGATGTAAGACATCTTGTCAGAAAAATGCATGCGATGCATAACAAAAATGGAAACAGAGAAGGTAATTATCTATAAGGACTTAGATGTTATATTAGGCCTTCAATGGACCACATATTCCCCAGGAATAGCTAGGAAGTCCAAACTTTGTAAGCCAATATAATACCCTTTCCAAATATGACAGCATATGCAAGAAAAAAATTCCCCAATGTTCTGTATTGTGTCATGAGGCTCCTAATCTGCCTTATATTCTAGCACCAGAAATATTTATTTAAAACACTTCCTCTACTCTAAGACCACTCCCACACACCCACCCCTTAAAGAAGATTATTCTCGTCATCAAATACTGGTGCTTTTGCCTGTCCCAGGTCTGTTTTATAAGGAAGGAGTAGCTATGAGGACTACAAATCCCTCCAAAGTCATTCTGGTACACCTTTCTCTCAGAGTTACAGCAATCCATAATTCATCCCAATGATTCACAATGATCGGGGTACAAAATGCTACAGACTAGTTTGGATTCTTTTCCTCCAAGTTACATCTGCCTAAATGTGGATGACTGTGCTTAAGAGATAGCCCCAAATCCCTGCCCAAGATACTGGGTTGACCCAGACTTTTCTGGGTTTGGTCAGCACCTTGGCCACAGCTCCAAGTGCTGTCCTATTCAGATAAGGCTTCAGGTCAACAAATGTGATCTCCTGTTTTAACAGACTGCCATGAAAATCCAAGAGAGGCATGTTTCTTGTAAATAATGCCTGGTAAATCTGCTGGAGTTCTTCCTCCACCTACAGGGTGTGTTATAGAGAGGATGAAGCCAGACTCAGAATCAAATATTCTGATTAACCTGCAAATCCCTTCACAAAGCCATGTGAATTATGTTTTCTTACACATTCTTTTTCATTCTTTTGGGTTACTTCTGGGTAACCTTCTAAGGTCCAGTCTTCCCTCATATCCTCTAAAAAAAAAAGTTCTACCATAAGACCAGGAAAAAACATAATTATATGACTGTCATCTGTCCATTTGTTAAAAAATTCGATAACTGATATCCGAAGAAGAGGAACAGTTATGAAGTGAAATGCTTCTCTTCTGTTCCAGCTTTAACTGAAGAACTCCATCTTCAAACAATGGCTCTTGTCCATATTACAGGTACCATTACCTCATCTTCCTGTGGCATGAAAATGGCCTGCTCATGTGCTCTAGAGCCCCCATGTTGTTTTGCAGAATCTGCTGATGTTCTTGGACAGTTTCAGAACAACCTTCATTCATTAACTTGGAAGTTTTCTCAAACCCTAGAGTGCCCCTGTATTTTGATACTTTCTGTTTTGTAGCTTTGACCACAGACATGGAGAGCATTTTCATCTGCAAGACTAAGTTAAAAATAAGTTAAAGGATTGTAGAAACAATTTTAACTGAAAAACTGAAATAAAGTGTGGTGGTCTAAAGAAAGACTGGGGGGGGAGGGGCTAGTCACGGTTTTCTATCACTATTTTACTTAAATATTTTATTCCTATCCCTTGACACAGAGAGAAGGACTAATTTGAAAGAAAAACAAAATACTTTGGATGATTTGCTAAAATGAGTTTTTACCAACTCAGAGGATTTGAACCCATACACCCACTGAAATAGTATATCTTTATTTCTTACCAAATAGAATAATGAAAAAGAAAATGAAAAACAAAAAGAAAGACAAAGGATCTCTATATTCAGATACATTAGCTTGTCAGAGGTCCATTATGATAGATGAATGATGCTTTAGGTGTTTTCTTCACAAGTGTATCTTCTTAACAGCACAGATACCAATGGACACAAAGTATGCCGAACTGTAAAATATTGATTCCAAGAATCAATTTGCACTTCCAAATATATCTCAAATTAACCTTCCCCTATATTACCAGTTATATTTAACTTAATTTTTCAGAATTTATTTAGAATAACAATATGTATTATACTAGGTAATGCCTATGTATAGCCTTCGTGTTTATTTTAAAACTACTATAAGAACAAAACAATTTCCATAACTCCAAATTTTTTATCGTATCTTGATCCTAATTCCTTCCAGTAGAAGATGTATTTGCAAAAACCAAAGCTAGTATTTTCCCACCAATTATTATAAAGATGATTATGCCATTCCTTAATTAACTGAAAGGAAGACAGAGGTGATATTAAACAAAATCTGTACTTACGGATAGTCCTACATAGACCTATTGTAAACCGGAATAATTGTCACTATCAATTCCAGTTTGATTTCTAAATGAGAGTAATTCTTATATAGATCTTGAAATTTTCCTATAGGAATAGTCCCTAATTCAACATTTTTATCAGCATATATAATGTGATCACTCCTCAATAAGTCAAGAGCTTTGGCCAGGCTATTACAGCCAATTTGCCATTGGCACTTTATTATCAATAATGGAAAGATATTACCTCTCTGGCAACTTGGAACTGCTATGTAATATTTTGATCACCACTTGCAAGCAAGGTAGCCAAAATCTTAATATACAACCTTCTCCTAACAGAACAAGTAGTTACATATTTGCAATTAGAAAAACCTCAGTCTTAGGGATAAGAATAGACTTGTTTTCTTGAAGATACTCAAGAGATCATTAAGTAAATCATAAATGTTTCTAAACATTTTCTGTGAGCATCATTTAAAAGTAACCCAGGAATCTTCAGCTTTCATCACTTCACATATGTATATATATATATATATAATTTTTTTTAACAAAATTAGAGCTCTTTCATTACTAAGCAGTTATATATGAAGGTAATATATTTTCCCTTTGCACTGTATGTTGACATTTCCAAAATGACTGCTTAGGCACCAAGGCCTTTTACTGGTAGAGGACATTTATAAAAATTGTAAAGGACAAACTGGATAAAAGCTGTTCTATACCTTTTTTAATATCACCTCTCTTCTTGCTAATGAATCTTCTTTAGTGTGATGAATGCTGTTGAGATTGTTGTTTCAAAAAGAGATCACATAAGCAAAAGATAAAACCACTAATACCTCTTATGTTTCTAGCACCCATAGGTAAGGGATGCTGTTATCTTTCTTTGTGGTAAATTTTGAATGAACATGAGAAATTCCTTTTCAAAGCTTACTGTGGCAAAGGTACTTCTCAAGAAGCTGTAAGAACTGCAAGCTGTGTGGTGGCAACCCTGCTCAGACTTTTTCATCTAGTGTAGTCATGATTCATCAGAAGTTAGTTCATTAGGATTGTGTGTTTAATTCTAGCTCAGTATATATACTGATATGTCTCTTCCCCATGTTTCCTCTATTCTAACTAGGTGAATAGATGGCATATCTACAGAATGAACACTTGCAACTTAAATCCATTAGCAGGGTATCCTTGAAGGAAAAGCTGGCTGTGTAGCAGGTTACATTAGCCAGCAGGTCCAGGGAAGTGATTCCTCCTCTCTATTCAGTGTGAGACCTCTTCTGGACAGTTGTATTCAGTTTGAGATTCACCAATATAAGACAGACATCAGCCCATCGGAGTGAGTCCACCAAAGAGCACCAAGGTGGTCAATGAACTGGAACACAGGATGGCCAAGGAGAGATTGACATAGCTAGGCTTGTTAAGGATTAAGAGGAGAAGGCTTCAGGGAAGGATCTTATTGCTGTTTACAGTTACCTAATGGGAAAATTTAGACAAGATAAACTCAGGCTCATCTGAAAGGATGAGAGGCAACAGACACAAGCTGAGACAAGGAAATTCCAACTATAGCAGAATATTTCTATTCTTCACCACAAACAAGGGTGATCAAACACTGGAACTTGCTGCTCAGAGAGCTTAAGGAATCTCCACCCCTGGAGATATTCAGAACTTGACTAGACACAATCTTGAGCAATCTGATTTGGCTGACCCTGCTTTGCACAGGGGTTTGACTAGACAGTCCCCGGCATTCCCTTCCAACTTAGACTACTCTCTAGGTCTATGATGTGCAGACAGCTGCATGCTGTGGTTTTCTGTGCACCAAAGAGGACTTGGTCACATTGTCACAGTAGTGCAAATGTGTTTAAATGCCTTCTGGACAGGATCTAGCACACATTATTTAGGCAGAGAGTTACAGGTCCCAGAATATGGGCAAATGATCACCTGTCTGTACATACATGTCTGTATATTCTTTATTTAGAGATACAAATCATCACTTCTACTTTCAAATATTGCCTGCTTTGAAAAAGACATCATCTTTTTTCCAGCTGACTGGTTTTTTACTCCTGTGAAGAGTTAACATAACTCCCCATGCTGTTTGTATGGTAGACTCTTAGTCCACAACTCTGCCCTTCACATGATATCTGCACATATTTCACTTTACCATTGCTCTCTGTTTTAGCACCAGTTTGATCCCTTCTTCAGAATAGGAATATTATTTCCTGGCTCAGATGAATGCTACCTATAACTTCAGCTGCCTGACACCAAGCTAAAATTCCTCTAGATTCGGCAGAGAGAAAAAGGCCTCTCCAGAATGTGATTCATCCTCACTTTTCTTGGAAACAAGGCCGGTAAATTTCTGAACATATGCAAATCTCAGATATGTACTCTTTAGACACTATTCATGTCTTTAGCTCTCTTCATTTGTGAAGCTTTCAGTGAGGCACAGAGCAGAAAAACCCAGATATTTTTGGAACAATTTAGAGTAATTTAGTTAGTGTGACCTGCAGAAGAAGACACTAAGAGCAAGAAAAAAAGGAGCTTTACAGAACTAGTTTTCTGTATAAAAGGTGGAGGGAAAAAAGATATATGAATTATTCCAATCTCTGAAACAAGGTACAATTTTGTAGATAAGAACACCTTACCCAAGTATGCCCTTACAAAAGGTACACTATTTACGTAACACTCCCATTATGAAGTCTCCTTAATTACACCTAGGAACCTAATACAGAAATTAATTTCTTCTCTTTTTCTCCTTTTCCTAACCCTGCACCAGTAGCAGTAGTTTTCACAATTGTGACAAGATTGTTTTGCCAGTTTTACATGACGTTGCACAGTGGCATGAGGAACCTGCTATCATCGTCTCATATAGTACTGAACTTCTCCTGGCTATAGAAACCCACAGAGCTGTTGAGACAACAGCAAGTCCCAAAAGTTGTAAATAGAAGCTTGTGTGGCTGCAAGGCACAGGAACTAAGTTGTAAAAGAAAAATCAATCCTCTCCAATTGAAGAACATCAACAGACAATTTTCACAGAATTTCACAAAATATTCTGAGTTGAAAGGGACCCACAAGAATCATCCAGTTTCTAAGTGAATGCCCCATACAGGTCTGAAGCCACAACCTTGGTGTAATTAGCACCATGCTCTAACCAACTGAGCTAATCTCAGGGCATTTTACATCATATCTACTCTTTGCTGTCTCACAGGTCTTCTGTTCTTCCCTCTGGCATCGTCTCTGAAGATTCAAGTTGTGTCAGTTAATTTCAGATCAAGACCAAGAGTATGCCAACAGCCTGCAGCTCCTGCTGAGTCTTTGCTGCATGGTGAGGAGCCCACTGATCCAGGAGATGCTCCAGCAGCAGTGCTCCAGGCAGCTGACAGGCGTCAGCCCATACGGCAGGCATGCAGGGGCGGACTGGAAAGAGAAACACTCATATCAATGTCAGCCAAGTCACCAGGGTGCCCAGGCATAACAAAGGAGGCATGTTAGAAACTCTTCTGGCTAGACAACTGTAAAGGAGTTTCTTCTTGGGATAACAGGAACCCAGCCTCTTTTGGAGATAGAGGACAAAAGGACAGTGTGTATCTCATCTTATTCTCCTCTGTGAGGAAGAGAGAAGATAAACTCATTTCCTCACATATTTCTCAACACATCTGTAAATAAAAGACTACTATTAGCACTTTTCATCAGACATCATCTGTGTGTCAAAACTGTTTAGCGTATGACTTGAAATCCTCTCCTTCAGAGAGCACGCAAGCAAGAAAAAGCTGCCTTTGATTTATTAAAGATGAACTACCAGTGCTGTAAAAGGCAGAATGGGAATGCACACACAAATCCTAAGAGCAAGGTAGGATGAATACTGCCCTCACATTTATATATAAAGTTCAGTACACAACCTTTCCTGTTTATTAGCCTGTCAACATTCATGCAGTCACAGTACATCTACATTGCTATTTTCTTGAGTTTATCTGTGTGTTATTTCCTCAAGATTGCACCAATTTAGATACAGAATGCTTCCCTGTCTGTATGAAGCCTTTTGACTGGGGAATTAAATTTTGGGGATAAATAGCATATGAAAGGAAGATATGAAAAAAAGTCTATTTTTTTAATTAAATGAAAGAGAGGGTGAGATTAACTAGAATTCAAGCACAGAAAACAAGAGAAGAGTAAACTAGTGGGGATAGAAAGCCCAGTGCCTGTTACTATATCAATTCCAAGCTAGAACCAGCTCGGAATTCAGCTCTGGATCTCTAGAAGTGCCAGGGATCTCAGCATCCGGAGTTGTGTCATGGCTGCACAGGCACTGATGGAGGTATCGCCTTCAATTTACTGAATGTAGTCTTCATCTGACAGCAAATACAGCAACTACCTCTATCCCAGCATTCCCCTGCTCCTCCTTTAATTGTTGTATGTGGGTATCTTAAGTAATCCTTTGGAGCTGGTTCTGGACTGGTGCTGTAAGGCAGTGCTATGCTAAAGATGCTGCCACTATCTCAGATACAGAAATTCTGACCATGTCAAGAGGTGTTGGAGCCCCATTACTCTCCACCAGCTCCTACTTCCCATCACAATCTAACTTCCAGAATTATCCTACTGTGCAAAGCGGTTCTCTTCAAAAGAGCAGGAGATACCTGTGGTTCATGACGTGTAAACAACACAGACAAAAAAACCAATCAGACCTAGTTCTTTGCATAAAAAGATACTGAAAACACTATTGCTTCATATTCATGGCAAATGACACAGGAGAAAAGAAAAATAAGAATTTGGTACAAGATTGTTTTTTATGCTCCTTATTTCCCAAACCCAAGGCTGTTCTTTTCTTTCATAGAGCTCTCAGAGGATCTTAGTTATTAATTCAATGAAAATGAAATAATCTTCAGAAGCCAAGTGAAAAGCAGCTTACTGTGGAAGACAGTTGTTGGACAGCTTTGTTGTCGCTGCTGGTTTATTTTTGTTTTCCATGCAGCACATTATGAAATGCATATTATTAGCAGCCAGGGTCCCTCATGTCCTGTTCTGCCCTTCTGCTACTAAGAACTATGTGCTCTCACTATCAGAGGCTGTGCAGAAGCAAGTATTTGCTCAGTTGGTGACTGCCAGCCTCCATGCACTTCCCTGTGGAGGCGGGGAGCACAGGCTTGTCAGCGATGGCAGCATCTGCCAGGCTAAAAAGCCTTTCAAACAAATGTTTGAAGGGAAACAGTTGTGTGGGGAAGACAGTTTGACTCTGTGGAACATGTCCCCCAGCAGATCTCTCCAGCTGCCCATGCTACCTGCAGGTAGGGTGACTGGCAGACACAGTGACAACCTGCCCTCCTGCATCAACGTTTCATGCAGTTCAAGCTTCAGCCTAACCCTCACGGAGCTTAGGGACAGTTCTGGCAGAGCCAGACTCTGTCACAGCTCTGAGAACTTTTCTCTTTCTAAATAACCACCATCAAGCTTCTATGGCTTTTTTGTGCCAAATGGCACCATGCTGCAAAAAAACAGATGTAGATCCTGCCAAAAGTATAGTTCCTCCTATAACCCTGAGCCTTCCCTCACGATGGTTTATATCTACCATTCATTCTGGTAGGTAAAAGGACCAATGTCCTTTGAAATCTGTCAGCCAACTATGTGGCTCCAGTATAATTCTGGTTTTAATATATTTTTGAGGTGGTTGGCAGTGTTTGCAGCACTTCCTGTGCCAGCTAGATCTACCTTCCATGTTACTGCTCATAGTCCAGCATTCAGCTTTACACTTCATCCAGTTGTTCAGCTGGTAGGAAAATGAGCTAGCATGGCACACAACGCAACAGAGCATCAAAGGGCAACAGGAAAATCATACACATTTCTCCCTCGTGGGCAATCTGAGCCCACTGATGTGAACTCTCCTGGTGATAGAGCATGCTCTGGCCTCAATGCTAGTCTCTGACATGCAGTGGAGTAACCCTTGGCTCAAACCAGATAATTAGCTGTAGCAATAGAAAGTCTGCTGGAACAAGTCACCTTCAATTTGTTTCCTTCTTGGAAGTGTCAAGCTGATAAGGCAAAAGCCTTGGAGCAAGAGAAATCGAGACACAGCCATTTCCAAGTTGTCTCTGCTAGATGGCCTTCTGTGAAACCCTATGGAAATTTAAAAACTGCTATCTGCCAGTAGCAAATTGGCTCTCCTTGCTGGCACCACATGTATCATAGAAGGTGGCTCCAGCCCAAACCATGGAAACTTGCTGTGTCAGCACATCTGCATTTGTGTTTTGGCAAGAAAGTGTAGATTCTGGGGGTATTTAGCAATAACAGTGCTCAGCTTTAGATCATTTGAACCAAACACAGACATTCAGCCTAAATTAACAGCGTAACTCAAGCTCAACATGAACAAAATAATCTTTTCCAAAGCTATCCCCCACTATCTCCTTCTGTGTCAGAGTATAATGCATCCTGCCTGTCATAAAAGCTATCACCCTAAGATTACTATCTATCCAGGTATCCTACTAGGTCTTCATGTTTGAATGTGTCTCTCCAGTGCTCAGCTATGTGTCTAACTTCTGGTTCTTTCCATTTTATGAAATGCTTCCCGTTTTACATTGCCAAATATATAACCTCTTTTGTTTCAACTGCAGCAACCATTTTCTGCCAATCTTACCTACAGGACTTCACAGTTTGACCTCTCCAATCCAATCATCCCACTTTTCTTTGACCCTTTCTCCTTCTCTGGCACACTGAGTGTCACTCAAGTTACGTTAAACTCTCATAGCACTGTTCCCTGCCGCCACCCTCCATGTTTTTCCTCAGTCAGCATTGAAATAAAGATTCCTGGTTCTGCATTTCTGATGGCATAAACAGCCATCACAAAGTTCCTGCAAAATCTGCAAGGTACAGACATCTCCATGCCTCCTCACGCACTGATCTTTCCACTTGGAGGTAGCAAAAGGTCTTGGAAAAGGAAAATGTTGAAAACCTGAGCTGCCTGTCCCTTGCTCAGTCCCAATAACCTGCCACATGCTCAAGGGGCATGTTCAGAACAGCAGAGCACCAGCAGCTCCAGTAGGTAACTCTGGCACCTGTCCTGTGCTGCTTCTTTTGTCAAAATCTTATGCTATTGGAAGGGAACGAGCCAGCCAAAGCCAATATCCAGCAAAAAGAGCTGAATTAACTGAATGAGAGATAAGGACCAACTGCACAGCAGTCACCCAGCCCTTTGCATCCACCAAAGCTCCCTCCACTGCAGTGTCAGCCCTGCTGCCCACCTTGGAACCCTTCAAGTTCACAGCACAAAACTCATCCAACACAGTGTGGAGGTTACTTCTCTATCTGTTCCAACACACATATTTCGGGCTGGTGCCTGTCTCATATTTTACTCAGATAGGCCCTCTGCTATCAATTACATCGAAGATCTTGAGTGTGCGAAAAACAGTATGACAGTAAGTGTAGGGGGAATAAAAGTTTTGCAACCGTTACAGAGAAAAAAGTTTTCACAAATAAAAAAAGCAGAATATAGACAAAGGAAGCTTGCTACTGATTATTTCACTCAATATTTAGCAGTGATACAAATGCACAGATAGAAACAAACTGAACTCTCAGAGCTATGATTAGAACCTCCGTGTTAAAAGGCCATATGCAGTTGCTAAGTAGATGATTAGAGCATGAATGGTAGCTCTTAGGGACATCTGTATTCGATGCAAAAGCAAACATCCCCCACTGAACTGTGAAACAGTTGGTTAACTAAGGCTGGTTACGAAAATAAGGAAAAAGGTGGGGAAAAACAAAAAAGAATGCAGTGGTAAATTTCTTGACATAAATTCTAATGACTTTCCACTCTCTTTTTTCTACCCTGTCCTGAAAGCCACACTTCCTTGTATTAGGCCTCTTTGGGTTTCTCTCTAACTCATTCAATAATTTCAAGGAGAATTTGGGTAGAACTGGAAGACCCTAAAGTTTCTAGAAGAAAATGTTTAATTCAAAAATTTGTCACGGCTGGTAGCAATAATCCAAATGACACCAAGAATGCAGCTTGAGCAGAAAGCATAGATTTTTTTATGTTTGACAGTTTTCTCTCCTGTTGGTCTTCCAAATTATCTTTTTTGAAATATATATCTTAAAACTTTTAAGCTTTCCTGATGAATATTTAATTTATATTTAAGACAACCTGATAATGCTGACCATTTTTTATGCAGTCGCTCTTTGTTTTGCTGTCTCAGTACTTCTATTCAAGACATTTCATCATCACAGAAGGTAGCTAATGAGTGGTATTACAGTTTATAGCTCACAGATGCCATGAAGAGCAATTCCTAGATTTTTGCTGCTAGTAATTTTAAATAACTTAAGTAACTCTCCAGCAATCATCATTCCAGCAAAGTTTTCAGTAGGCAGGCAAAAACTGACCTGCTTGTGCCAATTCCTTGGGTTTGTGTTTGTTTTCTCAGGAACTGTCCCCAGGTTTCTGTTTGCATTTCCCCACTTGTGAGCAGCATGTGCCTTGTATGGCATTGAGAGCCTCCTATGACATTCTCAAAAAGTGGACTATGAGAGATGACAACTGCTAGACCATGAATACTTACTGAGAAAATAGCAGACTGCATTTTAGAAAGGTTTTGTTCCTCTGCTGGTCTGCAAGGACTGTAGCCAGGATTTTAGCATCCTTACCTTCAACATCAGTGTGTCTTAACTTAAGGGGGAATATTTTCACTATTTCAGTGTAATACACGGATGGGCTCCATGAACCTTAAGATATCCATAAAGCTTCTCCCTGCCCATTGGTCACCACCAGCAGTCACACAACTCACCCAGTGCAAGGTGATGGCCAGTAAAGGAGAGAAACCATAATAAATGCAGTCTTAGATGGAACAAGGCTGTGAGAAGGAAGCAAAAGCTTGAGACTCCTGAAATACAGCATCTATAGTGTTGAACAAAACACAGGTCAATGCTGATCTCACCTAAAAAAAAAGCTCTGACCAAGTTCAAGTGTCCAAATGTGTCAGTGGCCAAACTGGTTCATTACAAGTTCTCAAAATGGAAATGGTTACAAAATAAAAGTTATTTTCAGCAACATCTCCTCCAAAATTTTACAGTTACTAAATATTGCTAACTGTAAGTGAAATATTGAATTCGGCTCTTTCAATAGGCAGCAGAATACACCTCTGCTAGTGGTACAGCTCACCTAACAGATCTTATTACTGTTGGTTCTCAGTCCAGTTAGACCAGGATACCAGAGGCCTAAGTGTGCCAAACGAAAGCCTTATTTCCATACAAATTCTGCAGTGTGGACTTTTGAACTCTTTTGAAAATGTGATCCTGAAATAACAGTCAAAAACCTAGCTTTGAAACTTTTAAATTACATTGTCTTACAAGGCTCAGATTTTGCAGTAAGCATCATGTGTACAATAGCTTTAAAATAGGAATTACATAATAATTACTTTCTATCAGTCCAGACGCAAACTAAAAAGTGACACATGGACTGGATCATGTTGAGAACAAAGAGATCTCTGTCAGTGCTACAACTTGACTGAACTGAGTCACAAATCTCAGAAATTATGAACAACATTGTAAGTCTTTCTACTGCATCTTTACACTAAGCTCTAAATAGTGCTCTTTTCATAGGTAATATGACTTTTTTTTTTTTGCTACAGGCTGTGGCCAAAGCACCAGTACATTATTAAAAATGTTTCTATATGAATTTGAGCCTTAGAATAGATTTGATTTGAGTACACAGGGTTTTTTTTAACATCAGGTGATTAATTCTATGGACATGTCAGAAAGGTATGTCAGAAACAGACAAACATTGTTAAGTATTTCTTTAAAGACATAATTGTTATAACTGCCACTCTTCCACTTAATCAAAATCAGAAAAAAGAAAAAAACCAACCAGATTTCTGCTGCTATCTAATTGTTGCATTGTGTTTCCTGCTGGCTTCAGTAGGTTTTATCATTTAAAGTATTTGTTAACAGTTTAAGAAATGTGGGGATTCTTTTCTAAGACATGATCCAAGTAAAAACTTCATGAACTCTTTGGAAATAAAAATATATGTTAGCAAGTAAGGTCTCAAATATAACAGAAAACTAAGAAAGAACAGAGAAATGTTGCATTAGTATTCTTTCTTAGTGAATGTAAAACCAGAATGGAATAATAAGGATGTACTAAGCTATAAATACTAGGCACCAGCCCACATTTCTCTTGGAGAATCGACCATTTTCCTTTGTTTACAATTCTACTTTCTCATTTACCTGAAATAATATTGATACCAGACCACCAATTTCAGCTGTTAACAGCTGCCAGAAGTTTGTTTCTGATCAATGCCTATTTTTTTCTTTTTTTTTTTCCCTAAGGTTCAAGAAATTTCTGTATTAGTTAAAAAATAAAAACTGGTTTATTTCTATGGCTTTCTCTGCTAAGAATTCTTTTTCTCAAATGAGATTAAAAAAATGGATTGTAGATACTCTGTCTTTATATTTTAATGCATCATATCACACTGGATTATATGGGGTATCACTCAAATTAAATTTACACCTGAGAGATGCAATAACTTTCAATCAAACCACAGGTACTGAGCGTCCTTCAGAAGCAGGTATATAATGTAGGATGAATGAATGAGAGTGAGCACAATCAGCTGGAGAAGAACAAATTACTATTGCTGGATGCAAATAGCTACAGACTTAGAAAAATCATTTTGATTAGCTGAATAACTCACAAATTATGTGTGATCCCAGGAAAAGACATTTCTGACAATGTAGTTCTCAAGTGAACTTATGTCTGCTTTCCAGATGCAGATTCAAATGGTCCACACTCAGAAATGCCTGAATGTCTTAATGTTACTATGTTACTTAATGTTACTATGCATCAAGAATAATAAATAACTAGGAAATACTCTATAGCAAAACATAGGCTGTCCTAGTAAACAATTTACATGCTTCTGACTGGCTGCCTCTCACACACTATACCTAGATATGGGTGAACAGGATAAGTATGAAAAGTGAAGAGATGTGAAAAGTCAGCATGCAGAACCCATCCCAGGAGAGAAACCCTTCATGATTAACCCTATGTGCCTGCACATGAGCTAATGCTCTTCCCACCAAACATTCAGATCATCCATTCAAGTGTTCAAGGTCCTCCCAAGAGCAGGATGCCATTCCCACCACTGACCCCAAGTTGCTCTTCAATTAAGAAAGAAATCCCTGCTTAATAAAAGGTTCTGATAGCACTGTCTTAGTGTCCACCCCACATAAAGGACCTACTTAACTCTTAAATTGAAAGACCCTGTTACTTGCTAAGTTGTTCATCATTTATGAGTTTGTCTCAGCTGGTCACACATATAGGACAAATTAAAGCAACTGCAAAAGTTTCAGCTGCAGGAGCTGTGGAGAAATAGCACACTCTGAAGTAGATTTTTTCTAAAGTTGAGACAAGGTAATTATGAGGACTCTTTCTGCTTTGAGGAAATAAAGGTGTTTTCAGAAAACTTTTCATCCCAAGCTAATACTTAATTGTTCATAAAAACATATGCTCAGCGATTCCACATTAGACACTTTATAGTTTATGCTAAGACTGTGCTTTTGGATGGTGTTTTAACAGCTTGTGAAAATTGTCATTTTTACAGGGTCTGGACCATTATGAACCTTCATATTTGTCCTCTGAAAAGAAAAAAGATCACCATGTGTGCTTAAAGAAGTCATCATATCCTCATATAAATCACAACAGCTGCAAAATGGAAAATTTCAGGGCAATACACAATGTGTTTACAATCTACTGGGGCCCATTATTTTAGTGTTGCTTTGTCGTACTATCTATCACTCTTTTGGAAAATCCCAGTGTTTTGAGCTTAAGCCTAGTGTCTGATGGGATAATTCATACTTTTCATATTCTCAACTTTGTAACTGCTTCATAAATTCTTTTTTGTATCTGTTGTTACTCAATTTAATTCATCTATGCTGGTCTGTATAAACAGTTCTGATTGGTTTTCTGTGAAAATTAAATTTTTTATTGGCTTGTATTATGTATTTGACTACTGCTTTTCTAAACTACTAAATTTTTTAGGTCTTTTCAAACTTAAAATCAATTTTCTTCCCTTGAAAAGGGAAAAAACCCTACACTCCTGTAAAATCAAGTTTATAAATCTAAATATGAGTCAGAAAATATGAAATTAAGAATTATTATTTATTATTCAGACTAGATGTAAGCTAAAAATTCTACTAAGAATTGACATGCTTACTTTTAAAAGGGCTGTGATCTGTCCACCTGGTGCTACAAGCTTTAGGAGCCTCGCAGAAATCTGTATATATGAGTAATTCCATATGCAAGAGTGTGCCATAGAATGTGCTGGAAATACATATTCATGGGTAAAGTTAATAGAGCTACTCATAAATGTAAATTTACTTATACTTAGCATTGGTAGCAGGCCAATAAGAAGATAATGCTACATATCCCAGTCTGTATAATGACAACTTACTCATCTAGCACATATCGCATACTTCAGTACAGTACAGCTGGGTTACTTTTGACAAGAAAAAAGGATGTGAATCATAATTAATCAGCACAAAACTAACAAGTGTCCCAAGAAGGCACTCATTTCTATTACTTGGAATTTGGTGCTTGGTTATATCTGTGTTGATTTTGTCAGGGGTAGAGTTAATTTTCTTTATAGTAGCTGATAAGGGGCTGTGTTTTGAATTTGAGCTGGAAACACATTGATAATACAGGGATGTTTTTACTACTGCTGAGCAGTGTTTACGCTGTCAAAAGTCAAGGCCTTTGTCATTTGACAAAAGTCAAGGCCTTTTCTGCCCCTCACCCCACCCCACCAGCAAGAAGGCTGGGGGTGCCCAAGGAGTTGGGAAGGGACACAGCTTGGAGAGCTGATCCCAACTGACCAAAGCGATATTCCATACCATATGGTATCATGCTTAGCACATAAACCTGGGGAAAGAAGGAGGAAAGGACAGACTTCTGAAGTGGTCGTGTTTGTAAGTCCCCATTACAGGTGATGGTGCCCTGCTTTCCTGGGGATGTCTAAACACCTGCCTGCCCATGTGAAGTGGTGAATCAATTCCTTGTCTTGCTTTGCTTGTGTGTGAGGCTTTTGCTTTACCTATTAAACTGTTTTTATCTCAACCCACAAGTTTTCTCTCTTTTTCTCTTCCCATTCTCTCCTCCATCCCACTGGGGTGAGATGAGCAAGCGGCTGCATAGGGCTTAGTTGTCAGCTGGGGTTAAACCACAACAATATCATAAAACAGTTGTTGCCTCAACAGAAAACTAGGTTTTTGTCAAACCAGTTCCTCTAAAAACAAACACAACTCACTTCCCTACAGCAAACCCTGGAGAAAGCTAGATGCACAGACAGAAGATTCTGAAAGAGAGAAATTATCTCTTACTATACTGAGGACCTACCAGTGCAAGGAAGTTGCCTATTAATGGAGTCTACAGTACAAATAATGAGCAACAAAAAGGAAAAAAATGAAAGCTATATAAGTTGCTCATAAAGAAAACAGTGTGAGAATTATTTCTCATTGTACTTACAGGGATATAACTTTTTTGCTCTGTATCAGGATAGTACATAGATAGGTACATGTATATTCTCTCTCTAAAATAACATCTTGTATTAGATTCTCTGTGTATAGTCCAAGACAATTCACTTTCTGCAAAGTTAACATTTTATACCTCAATGCATCTAATGAGCAAAGCTCACAGAGCTAAAAATATCTCCTTTCATTAGCTCCTTTTAGCTAAAAAATGAGCCCCCTCAATTTCCATTGCAGGCAAAGTGTGTGGGTATTCAGCACCTCTGGGAGGCAGACATGGGGCCTGACTCCTCCTGAATTTTTGTATGTATGTATTTAATGTGTACCATGCATACAAAACACATCTTTTGCTGACTTAAGAAAAGTTGCAGATACTCAGTAGGAAGAAATCTGATCCTGCTTATGCTCTATTCATTTTAAGGAATCAGGATTATGCCTACAAATCTATTACCTCAAATAGGTTTTATGTGTGCCTCTGCTGATCTAAGAATGAACTCTCCAGTGATTGGAATTTTTTTATAAGTTATTTTGCCAGCAGTGAAATACCATGTTATTTATGTCCCAGGAGAATACTATAACAATTTAGCTGAGTGTTGTTTTAAAGTTAAAGTAATGACAGAAATCCAATAGCCTTAACCTTTCTTTGTTGCAATCCTCACTTAATTTCAACTGCCTAGGGTTAGGTGAAAGTAGAGATTATAAAAAGTAGAAATGATCTCATAGACTCTAAAGTAACATAACTTCTATAATTAAAGTGATATTACTGTGCAGTGATCCAACTTTGTTTTAAACTCTGGAATAGCCTATCAATTTGCAAGATCCACTCTTTTTAGTCTTTTGGTATATAGGCACAAATAATTCTGCAGTTTGGCAGGGTTTTGAGGTGAGACTGAGAAACATCTGAAGTGCACTGGTTTTGTAGCCTTAGCAAACAGTTGCTGTTGATAGGATGTGCAAAATATACCTGTTCAAAAATTCATTTCTTAGTTTCATGTTCCTAAAATGCTGTAAATTTTACTCACTAGTCCACAGACAAAATCCTGTCTCACAGTCAAGCAATATGAATCCACCAGAGGCACAAATAATGAGTCAGCTTTTTTGCAGCCAATCCATAATTCTGGATTCCAAGACTTAGGTTATGCTACATCATGCTGTATTTTCCCTGATTTAAGCCACTGTCATAATATTTGCCCACATGCAATACTTCCAGCATGTTCATCACTCAGCCTATCATTGAACATATTTCTTGGTGAATTTTCGTGATGAACAATATCCTTCTCTCCTAGTATATTTCATTATTCACACTGTAAGCATATCCATTGCTAGGCATATAGAAATTACTACTGGTGGACTATTTCATTCCTACTTGTTTAAGAAATATCAGAAGCCAACCTCAAGTACATATGACTAGAAAAGAATTTTTGCAAGAGGTACAAAGAGTCTTGTAAACTCCAACTGTAAAAGTAAATATGATTTACTCGGCTGGATAGCATTTCTGCCAATGCTGGGTGTGCTACAGTCAAATGTCAACAGCTATAGTAAAAGCTTTATTTTAACTATATGAATAGATAAATGTAGTAAAATATATTGACAGCTAATTTTTTCCAGTGCACCAGTGGGTGGCAAGGCATTGCAGACAGGTACAAAAAAGAGAGAACAAAAGAGTGATCATATTAGTTAGTGGGAACTCATTTGAAAAATGCAGAAACAGCACACATCAATGCTAATTTTAACTCCTTCAGTTCAGAGGACTCAAGAGGTTGTTGACATCCATAATAGGAAGTTTTGCAGAGTCATGACCCCTGGAAACATCTACTGGCACTGTTGGAAAGAGCCACACACAAAGAAGACACCAATAAAAGTCACTTTCAAGCTCAGCAGCTCTCTTATATGGGTGCAAGGCAAAGACATATCAGTGCTGGGTGTGTTTCTTCCTATAAAGCATTGCACTCTGTTACACAGACATAGCTTGTGTAGCATTTGATAAATCATCTCTGAGCTATAGTTCTCCAACCCTTGGGAATGCAAGGCACTAGTATTCCAAAAGTCTTTTGGAAGAATAAATGCAGTAAAGACAATGCCATCTCTCAGCTATTAGGACGCGGAACACACCTAGATATCTTTCACAGATGTGTGTCTAGAGGACAGCTGGAGGTCCAGATGAGGTTTTCTTCTTCTTTGCAACCCATACATTCATTGACCAGTGTCCTCCCCCTTAGGGAGAATTGCACGCTCCTTAGGAGCAATCTGGAGGAACACAGACCCCTCATTTCCAGGTGAGCTTTCTGTGGAGGCATGTATCTTGGTCAGAGTCTGTTCACACAAGACATCAGTACAATCTCCAGGCAACAGAAGCTGCCAACACTGCCTGCAAGTCAAACTCCACGGCTGGCAGCACAGCGTGAGTAGGAGGTAAGTCAGAAGGAGACAAGTGAATACTTATAAGGGTGCAACACATCTTCTGCTTGAGAAAGCCTTTTCCCCTCCTTACCTTGCTTAGCATCTCAGCTCTGAGTCATGTTGGCATGACAGATCGTACGGCTTGCTCAAGATGCTATTTCCTTGTTTTGTATCTTTCAAGCAACAGAGTTGGAAGTGACCATAATTATGCACCAGACCCGGTGTTTTGCACATTTAAGGCTGGCTGTGAATACTTTGTGACTTCTTGTGAATATATCATGCTTACTTACCCTAGAAAAGCCTGTTAACTATAAACACAGTTTGTAAAAATGTACTACATGCACAGGCATACTACAGAAAGAAAAAGAGAGCACAAGAACTAACAACTCTTAGAATAAAAATAAATTCTAGAAATGTGAACTGCTACTTAAGCAACACTATCTTAATCCATTTCATTAATAGCTAAGAAAATCTGACAACCATCTTAAGATCCAGCTCTCTCCCCTTGGTTATTATGGGCACTGGCCCTTCCCATTTCCCAGTTTACAAGGGAGATACTGAAGCCTTAACCATCCTGACACAAGCCTCTGTTGAATGCTCTTTTAAAATAAAGTTCTGGGGCTCCCACCAACCCCAGATCCATGTCCCTTCCAGTTCCTCACCAGTTCCTGCACTTGTCTCTTGGCTGTGTAGCAGAGCTTGACATTGCTTGCCCGTATTGAGCTGAAGAACAGAAAGGAGATGCAAATCACCAGCAGCCATTCCTCTGTAACTATCCCAGCTAGAGTCCCTATGGATGACCTCCAGCCCCTCAGAGGTCTCACCTGGATGTTGTATACGGCAAGGAGCAAGGCATGACAAGAGAGTAGAAATAATTCTGGGAGAAAGCCAGAAGCCTAAGAATAAAGACTATGCAAAAGAAAACACACGGGAAGAGAATATTATTGAGTTTAAAAGTATATTTCTGATATACCAACGAGTCACTGCTTAGTTATATCACTGTAATTCATGATGATAAAACCATTTTTGTCCCTGACTATAAAAGATCTACCACAAAAATTTAAAAGTGAGATTCAATCTTTAAGTAAGATTGAATTATTTAGTCTAGAGATGCAGTCATATAGATAGATGCAAATAAAGATTAGAAGGTCATAGTAAGAACAACAAAGATCCAGGATGAACTATCTATGACAAATAGGTTTGAATGCAGAAGTACCCAGAGAGGAAGAGGATCACAGAAAGAGTTATTTCACTTGGACTTTCACCCAGAGGCAGTCACTGCACTGCCCTCTGCACTGTCCTGTAGAACTCTTGTATACTATAAACCTTCCTCAAAAAAAGCCTAAAGTCATGAATGGAATGCAAGCCTTCAAGAAATGCATGAGGAGTGTCTTCATGTTCTTTCTACAGCCCAGAGAGAATGAGGATGCAGCTCCTTTCCTCCCCACTCAAAAGTAACCACTTTTGAGCCCCTTGCAGAACACTGAGGAAGGAAAAGTTCAAGCCTGTCAGTACATTAAAGCACCTTGCTCAAATAACATGGAATGAGATAGCATCTGCTCACTGTCCCATAACAGGGAGCAGCCAGTTCTTTCTGCTTTTTTTACCAAGCTCTGCCTGGCAGGATATCTTGAACTGCATGTGCCAGGAACATGGTTCTGTTCAACCCAGGAAGATGCCCTTCAATCTCATATTTAGAAAATTCTCATAGCCTCCTCCTTTGGTATGCCCTATATCATCTCCTACTAAAGTTCTGCTTTACATTAATGCACTGCTTTGAGCAATTGAATTTGGAAAGTAACTATAAAACCCCCCAAAGATTTTACTTAAGAAAAAATTATTAGCTTACTGAAAGTGTTAGAGGTGACCTCTGGCATAAAAAGTAATGTGGCAGTAAAGGGGTTAGTATCCAAAGATACATTCAAATCCAATGCATGATAATAATTCAGAAAGTGGCAATCATTTTCCAAACCTCCTGTGCAGAATACTGCTATTATTCCTGTGACTATCTCTTTAAGGAGGTGAGTTACACAAGTATGAGATCTCTCAAGAGAAGTTATAATAAATCTTTACTGACTCGGTTTTTAAGCAGCAAGAAAAATTCTTCTATGAAAAGGCTTCAAGCCAAAATGTTACCCCAATTCAGATTCAAACTTTTGATTTATTAGGAAAGTTGTACAGTTGTCTCCAGGTGCTTGATGTTACTTGTTCTCAGCAGTGGAAGTAATGATGCTACTCCAGGGGAAACATCTTCGACGCTGTCACTGTTGATCTTAAAATATTGTATAGTATAAATACACAAAGTCTTGTCCATCAGACAGGTACTATTCCAAGATACAAATGACATGGTCGTGATACACATACATAGTAGTGCTGTGTAGGCATTAAAAAGAGAATCTGATCAGCAGTATCTGATTTGCAATAGATAAGTTCAATTCATTATGACCCCTGTTTGGTAACTGAAGTGTCAACATGTATGCTGAACCCCTGAAAGGCAGCAAGGTTTTCCTGCTTTGTTTGCTCTATATCATCATGGTAAGCTCTTTTGTTGTTACAGTAAGCTTTTATGGGTTTTGCTTTACAACCAGTTCCTTCAGCCTTCAAGAACAAAATGCTGAAACACACGATCAACTTACATAGGAAAGTAAAAAAATCAAGATTTACTGCATTGGTTTCTAAATCAGTTCTAGTAAGTAGTCTGAAGAACTTTGATCTCTGACAGGTCCATTGGGTTTGCTAATGAAAAAGCCAAACTCCGGAAGCAAAATACAGAGCAAGTGAGATTCCAAGACTCCACAGATGTTTACATATACTTATCATCACTGAAAGTTATCTCCAAAAATCATAGGTACCCCTATAGGAAGTACAAGAAGCTTTATGTCCAGAACAGGAGTTGAAATACAAACAGAAAATACTCCACTACAAAGGAAATGGGATAAAAGCTGTTTTCTGGCCATGCATAAAATCCATAGCCAAAATAATAAAATACTTGCCACTGATCACATGGAAACTAAGCCTTTTATTATTTTCTCTGTACCACTGACAGCCCCTCCAGATGAAATTTTCCGCTTCAAAACAGTAGAGCTGTACAAAGAACCAATACAAACTGGTCCTAGGAAACAAAATGACATTGCAGCTTTCCAGCAAACAGAAGTGAAAAGCCAGATTCTGATCTCAGGCAGATGATGCTGGTGTGCAGCAGCAGGTTTCTGAAGAGCATGAGAGCATCTGCTGGGTATTAAAGACTGGGTTGTGTGGCACTGTTCAATATCACCCAACCTTCCAAGTAAGCCACTTACCAGAAAAGTTGATGTACTTACAGCTACACCTTGCTAGAAGATGTAACTGCTGCCATTTAAAAGGATAAGAGTCCACGGACACAGAAAGGGAGCTCTGCTTCCTTAGATCTGAAGACTGATGAATTTAGGCAAGGGACAGACCTGAAAGATGATTTTCTGTTAGATTAAGAAACTCAGCTCACACAGTAGTACATCAATGATTCATCCCTGACTAATGGCCAGGTACCTTAGTGTGCTGAATAAGATTTTGGGCTGCATCTAATTGAATACTTGCCCAAGCCAAGTTTTTTTTCCAATAACAAGTATAAGTCATCCCAAGGAAATTATGACTCTACACTGGTAATTTAATAAACTACTCTATATAAAACTTAAAATCTTTCAAGCCTCTTGCTCAGTTCATCCTCTGCTTTTGGGTTCACATACTTGGGCAGAAAAAAAATGGAGGAGTGGGGAACTGTAAATACTTTCAAATGTTAGGTCATTAAAATCATTAGAGTAAAAACATATAATGCATGCAATTCAGTAAAGACAATTGCAAGCCATTACTATAACACAGAAGTATCAGGTAAATAATTATGAAATGGAGAATTTCTATCTAAAGAGAAATGCTGTCAAAAGAGACCCACAGAATTAAAAGGTTCAGGAATTGCCCAGAATCAATATTATCATTTTACTACCATGCCAGGCCACTTATTTGTAAAATGGAGCTTCTTTTATGCAAGCCTTCCACACACCTCAGAAGAGTTAGAGCTCAACCAACACATAATTGTGTACTTTTGGCTGCCAAAATGCAAGAAGTAAACTAACCAGAAAGCATCCAAAGAGAATAACAACAACAACAACAAAAAAAATCAAAGGTAGAGAAAATGGAACCCTGAAGAAATATGGGAAAAGCTAAAGCTCAATTTAATGAGTTGGGGAATAAAAAACACATGGTAACAATTTCCAGAGATTTAAAAGACAAATGTGTTCACTGGTGAATGGAAAATCAGTAATGGGTTTAAACAAAGAAAATAGGATGTAAGGTAAACAGACGGGTACAAAAATATCTATAATTAAAATGATAATTAGGCAATAGTATAGAGGAGCACTTAGGAAAGTCATTGACCCACTTGACTGGGACAGTTTTAAGAAAAGAGTACGCAAATGCCTCTGAGAAAGTCTCTCAGTATAATTGAATCTGTTTCAACAGAAGAATGGATAGGACCTCTCAAGAACCCTTCCTGCCATATTTACCATGATTATATAATTTTACAGTCTGGGTAAAAAGCTTTCACATTTGTAATGTAATAAACATTTTGAAGATACATAATTGTTATACCTGGGGGAGGATCATATTTTCCTGTTCTTGGAAAAATTAGCTATTATTTTGGAGAAAAGTAAGAGGCGAATAAATATCTAAAAGTGAGTGGAAGCAGTGGTTGCTACTACTCATAATCCCAGCTTCATATAACACCAGTCATAAACTGAGCTAGGTAGAATTCACTTTGGACATACTGTAAATAGAGAGACCTGTCTGCTGTTTATGGAAGCTGTCATTACACTACCAAAGCCTAAAATACCAGATGCATAAACACAGAGGGCAGCAAGAGGTCTGACAGCAGAGATGCACTCATAAAAAGAAAGGCTTGGATTATTAGAAAAGGAAGCGACTTTCTTTTACTCACTTCTAGTATATTTGGAGGATCAGGAGTTTGTAAATTATTGTTCTATCAAGAAATCACCCAACTTTCCCTTTCCTTTACAAACAAAAACAATGTTCAAGAGGCCAAATACAGTCAAAACATTTCAGTCAAAAGAAGTTAAATAGCAAACACAAAAATGGACACCTGATTACAAAGCTGACATTGGTTCAAAGCTCTCCATTTTTCTTAGAACTCAAACACATGATTTTAGCAAAAATAGGAGCTCTGTCATCGTGTATTTAGCCTCAATTCATCCAGATTATTAAGGACATTAATATTTTAACTGAATGCAAACATACATTTTAAATTAGACCTATACATAACTTCAAAAAGACCCTTTTCAAATTATCAAGAAGCAACAGCACAGTGGGCAGAAGGTACGGTGTCAGAATGCATTGTTGAAGGAAAAAGGACCACTGTCAAAGTAACCCAGTTATTATATTTCAAATTACAGTAGTAATAACAGTTCGGACACTTTGGCAAGGCAGATCCAACAGTATGAAATAAATAAACAAACAAACAAATAACCACAACATTTAGTATTATGTCCAAAATAATAGATGTATCACTAGCAAGATTTTCAGCTTTCCATATGCAGGGGTTTCAGGACACTGTTTTCTGATGATTTTTTTTTTAAAGCTTCCTCCCAGTGTTATTCTGCAGAAGAGAATGAAATAGATCTTCATTTGTATTATTCATCCCTTCTGATGACTTAGAAATGGCTTTGAATGAAACTTGGAATGGAAATAAAATGAGATAGGAGTTTCATCAGAAGTCCAGCCTCACGGGTATCTGGAGGTTAGTTGTGACAATAGTCAATACAGTGTGGAGAGAGAGAGGCCCAACCCAAATTTATGGTGGAAAACTGATTAGGAGGAGCTGGGTGAACTGTTGGTAGCAGCAGATACAAAGGAGTAATGAGGAAAAATCATGACCAGTCTTCTCAGGGGAAGTGAAGGAGTCAGAAAAGAAGGAAGCGGTACAGACTGAAGACTAAGTGGAAGCCCAGCATCTACTGCTGTGGTCTATTACAGTGAGAAAACTAAGAAAAGAGGTGTAAAAGCAATTGAGTAACTTTCCAAACAATAGAGCTCAGGTATCAGACCCACCAAGTAGCAGACAGGAAATAATGCAGAGGATTGACCTATTCATTTTGAATAGGGAAAGAACTTCTGGAGAATGAAATAGAAGAAAATCAAATAGGCAGGAGACAAAGGAAGGCAGTGCAAGAGGATGGCAATGGTGGCGGTGGTGAGAGGGAAAGGGAAGCTGCAGGAAGAAAAAGAAGGAACTAGAGGAGAAAGGAGCAGGGAGATGCAGAGGATAAATAAATGTGGTGAGTTGCAGACAAGCACAGCTGCAAACAAACTGAGTACTGCTGTAAGAAAAATTTCCTTAACTCTCCTCCAGGAAAATGTCATGTATTCCCCTCCACCCACTCACAGAGCCCAGTGAGAACAAAACAGAGTGTGTAGCATCACAAGGAAACATGCTCTTCCACAGACAGCAAAGAGCACACACAAATTCCTGCGGAATAAGTGCTTTCTAAGCTATTAATTCATACATTTCAGCTGATCTTGACTTTATTTAACATTTCCATGGCACTCAGCATATTCAAATCAGAGTGTAACAGTGCTCACTGTGCAACTGCAGGTGTAGGGCAAGTAGAGGCTGCTGTAGTAAGCACATAGCACTGACTGGCCTGTGCTGCAGCTCTGAACCAGAAACATGTTATGTGGGCCCCAGCTCAGCACTTTAAATGTGAGTCTGACCATCACCTTTTTGATGGATGGATAATCCTTAAATTTTGCATAATCGATATGTCAATTTAATTTGGTTTAAGCGACTCTAATAGTAAAGGAGCATCTCTCACTGAAAACATTTGCCACTCCCACCACAGTATTTTTTACTCTGAAACAGCACCATCTATTTTTGGCAGTGGTAGGCATTCTCTGCTTGTTCCTGTCTCAGGCCACTACCTAACTTTTCTTATTGGACAAAGTTGTTTTCATAAAGCTAATATCCCACAGCATGTCATTCTATTCATTTCACTGTCCTTTATCTTTTTTATTACCTACCTACCGATTTTTCTGCCAAGACCTTTTCATGATTGATCTGTTACAACTTTAATAGAAACTATACCCTTACAGAAGGCTTGAGGAGGGTCACATTTACTCCCAATGTAATTAAACTGACAGCAGTGGCTTTATCCCAAGAAAAAATTTGTCTGTGTACATTCACAATAAATAATGAATTCTAAATTTATTCAGTTGTTTCCATATCTCATTTCTCTTCTACAGAGTTAAGGTCTATATTGAGCCATGTTTCTTGGTCTTGTATACATCCTTTAGAATTAGAGAATATCAACAGTAATTACAGCAGGATCTGAGTTAGTTAATTGGATTTAAAATATTCTGATCAGGAACCTAGATCAGACCTGGTTTTGAATCACAGGTAGGTTGAATTGCTGGCATAGTAGATATGCAAGAAACATTTGTTCACTAAATCCTTCATCTACATTTCATTCATTACCTGTTGTTACAAAGACAACAAAAATCCTAAGAATGTGAAGTCATTTATAATTGCAGTCTTTCCTTCCATGCCTACCTTATCACGCATTTCACTCTTCTGTTTCTTATGTACTGCGTGTGCTCTTACCATCTCCCCTTTTTACATCCAATACATGAGAGGCTGGTTTATTACACCATTTCAGAAATAAGTAATAGACTTTTCTCTTACTCATGTCTTGTATTCACCTCCTCACCTTTTTTTTGTCTCCTGTCTGCTCTTCATAATCACTGTTCTCTTTTTCTTTTCTGAAAACTAGCCATGATTGCCCAACTTTGAATCTACAATCTGGTTTCCACCTGAAGGTCTAAACTGCCAATTTTTCCCTATTGTGTTATTTAGTTCTTGGACTGGCCTCTTGGATTTTCCTGAAGAAATGACTCTGTGACTAAGTTTTTTTACAAGTGTGAGCTGTGAGAGGACAAATTTAAAAAGACAGAGGGAACTCTATCCTTCATAGCAGCAAGAAAACTGAAGCAGCTGTAAACTCTACCTGGTTTCAAATATTTAAAAAATTTTTTATCCATTTAAAAGGTAGATCTAAGTACAGATCTCCTATGTACAGACACTTGGAGATAGTATGGATTAATTTTAGGCCATAAATCATATTTTATGTGGACATCAGCTATTTAAATATTGAGAAACCTTACTAATGGAAGGACTTAACCAGTGATGACCATGGATATAGCAAACGTAAGGGTCATGCTGGATTATAGTGCAGCACCCTGAGATTAGCTCAGTTGGTTAGAGAGAACGTGGTGCTAATAACACCAAGGTCATGTGTTTGATCCTCATACAGGCCATTCACTTAAGAGTTGGACTCGATGATCCTTGGGGATCCCTTCCAGCTCAGAATATTCTGCGACTTCTGTGACCCAATCCACCTCATATCACACTGTAAAAAGGATCTTTTTGTGACCATAAGTTAGTCAGACCTTCAACAGATGTGCACAGTGTAATGGTGAGCAGTCAGCAGGCAGCTCTGCTCACTTCAAACAGATATTTCTGTGACTTTACTCCTCTGGCTAAAACATCTGACGTGATGCTTTCATAGCCTCCAAAGTCACTGAAGAAACAATTGTATGGGTTTTGTGTGGCAAGGTTTTGGTAGCAGGAGGCAGGGCTACAGGAGTGTCTTCTGTAAGAAGTTGCCAGAAACTTCCCTGAAGCAAGTGGATATAAACTAAATTGTGGAAGTTCTTATCAAACAGCAAAACCATCAAACTCCACACAAAGCATGGCTCACATAGCAAGCCCAGTCCTCAGGTAAACTGCAGTGGTGAATCACTGCAGGCAGACCAGAGGCTGAACTGTCTTGCATAAGTACCTGCCAACTAATACTAAGGAACACCAGTAAATTACCACCAGTAAATATGTTTGTAAGCAATTTGACTAGAGAGAAAAAATGCCATTCAGAGAATAAATAAGTACTCTGATGCAAATGCTGTGCCTCATTATTTCTTTGCCTCATGACTTGCTTTGGTCACACATGTTGAAAATACTTTGGGTTTAACATCTCTAGCCACTGGGAAAAGACATTTATTATTTTCCATTTCTTTCCCTTTCCCCTAATTGTACATTCACATTTAGGGTTTCGCTTCTGCTTCCTCTTTATCTTCCAGCAAGTTCTGTCGATATTTTTTAAAATGGGAAGGTGTGGGGAACAGAGAAATTGCACCAGGACCTATATTTTGTGAAAACAGATTCTATAAATTTGTAGGTATATTGTAGGAGCAGGAGCAGGTGTTCAGTGAAAAGCCCCAGGGATAACTGTCCAGCGAGGGGCCCCAGAAATAACCGTGGAATTCAGCAAGAGACCTTGGAGCCTGAGTGAGAGAGAAAAAGAGCTGTTAACTCCGCCAAAGAGAGACCATGCCACGTATGCCTGCGACAAGAAGCAATACTGAAGCCAAAAGACTGTTTCTAGTAGTTCCATTTAGGGACTATATATTGGTCAGTTAACTGATGGTAACAAGTATGTTGCGAATTGGTTCATGAAGAGTTTGAATGGTTTGAAAAGTGTGTAGTTGTGTGATGGGAAGTTCCGTGCATTCCCCCCGTCCTGTAGGCTGTATATCCCTCCTCCAAGTATGATAAATTGTAGCGATTACATGCAATAAAGGATCCGGGATTCAGTTTGCTCCAGCAAAAACAGAGCTACACTGTGTCTTTGTAGTACCTTTTAGGCATCACAGTATATAGCACAGCAAAATGTTGACTTCTACACCTTTCCGATAGCAAATATTAATCCATCCACTTTATCCCTTAGAAACCAAACGTGCAGCATTGCAATCTGCAATCTTTTCTTCCACACAGGGGGTTTTTTCTTCCCTGTCTGGATTAGGGAGAGATACAATGTACCCATCTGTTTAACGTGGTTCTGATTAATATACTGTCAGCCACCCTGAAAACACTCGGTTATTAACTCGCTAATGTAAAACTGGAGCTAATTAATGAGTGGGTGTACACACTCGTACAATTGTGTCCATAAGAGTGAGTCGATCCGCGGCTGCACGGGCTTGTGCCAACAAGGAGAAGGATTCTCACCCCCCGTAAAGCAAAGGAGCCAGGACAGGGAGATAAACCCTCCCTGGAATCCCTTTAGGCTCGCTCCACGTCTTATTTCTCCTCTGGAGCCAGCACAGCAACAGTGAGACTTCTGCGCAGTAAGGTTTTAGATTTGTCATGTCTGCACCCACTGATGTAGAAACTATGAAAGTGGGACCAGGAGCAATGATGGAAGGATAATTAAAAAATAATTAGCAAGAATAATTTGCAAGGGGCCAAGGGACAAGAGCTTTTATTTCATCAGCTGGTGTAAGTGATTAAATAGGTACGCAACACAGCTGTAGAAGTATCCCTTTTTTCAAGTAGAGAGGAGGGATGGCGTAGAGGGAATAATTACCAATTACTTTCTTTCTTTTGTTCTTTTGTCAGACTGACTAACTTGCATGACCAAGTAGTTTACTCCAAAACAAGCAGTTAACAAATCGCCTACCCCCACTGTGAAGAGTAGCTCTGGTAGCATGACGGTATCTGATGCAGAACACAGCTGCACAGATAAAAGGAAAGAGAAGCAGCAGAACAATAGACTGCACTTCAATGCCCCTGGATGGGAGGTATGATAGGAGGAAGTCTTACTGCATCTGCCATCAGCTATCAATGTTCCTCTCATCTGGAATAATTTATTGCTTTATAAAATAGAAGGAAAAGAATGAGTTCCCCAGTGATATTTTGTGGTTTGTTTTGGCATTTAAAATTAAGATTACATCTCTCAGAGATGCACACTGAAAAGCTTGCTTACAACCAGTCACATCTGCCTAGAAGCTGAAAGTCTTTCCCTGGCAAAGGAAGCTTCCCTGCGGCTAGTCAAGGTTGTTGCACTCTGCATACTACCAGAAAGCTGTCCAGTTGAGACCAAATCCCACAGTAAGAGAATAAATTCCAGTGATCTTGTGTATTCCTCTGAAAATAATCCAGCATCTTTTATTTGAACATTTTAGCTTTTGTTCCTTCTTTTTTGCAAGTCTTTGAACTCCACTACAGTTCCTCCATGTGGATGGGACCCTACTGTCGACCTTACTGTGGACAAGACCTGCTGCTTCTGGTTTAGATTAAGAATCAAGAGAGCAGCTTGGTTTTTTCCCAGGGTAGTTTCAAGCCCTAAATCTGCTGCCTTCCCTTCAAGTTACATTGATCTCTGGTTTTCTGCAGCTCCCTGTTCTTGACATTCTCTTGTATTTGGCCTCTACTAGAAATGTGATCAAAATGGTATCAACAGCTAAATGATTCACAGGAATAAGAATTAGCATAAAATATATGACAAACCTGAGAAGAAGACTTCTGTCATTAAAATACCTCACAAAGAAAGAACTGAAATCCCAGGTCAGCATCTGAGCTGCAGATTTCATGCCAAATTTCCCGGCCAGTACAGCATGAATACATTTCTGGGAAGTATCCAAGCCTTTGAGTACTTTTCTAGACCTTTCAAGTTCACCAAGCATTAATGACTGTATGAAAAATGCAAATTAAGTACCATATGTGAATTCAAAATTAAAGCCTTATAAAGAACAATGTGGAAATGTATATTCCAGATGCATTTCTGCTTGGGAGCTAAAAGAAAAGCAGCTTTCAGGATTTTGCCAGGTTCCCCATTGTAATTCTATCCTCTCTTTTGAACAGCTCTCTATGTAAATGATGATAGGGCAGTTAAGCACAGTGATTGTTAAATGCTTCCTACTGTTCACTGGGGGTTTTATCAGAGGTTTTCAATTCAGCATCTTTATCTGTACTGCCTTTCAGTCAGTGCTAAATGCCAGTCCTAACAAATATCTCTTTTGTAAGTTTGCTCTTCCTGCTGTCACAAGTATTATATAATAAAAAACCCAGGCTTCTAGCAGCAGGGAAGTGGATCTACTCATGTGCCAGATGCTTATTCATTTATTGCACTCAGTCCTATTTTCTTCAGTTCGGGGAGTACTGAAGTTACCTGGCACTGCATTAGGGGCCAAGGTCTTGCCTATCCTAGGCTAGAGAGTCTCCAATCATAGCGAGGTTTCCCCAGTGCCCCTACAGAACAGCACATTGCAATGAAACAAATTACCACCAAGTACTGAGGAGTGATCACATCACTCCTACAGATTGCCCTTGACCCAAGCAAGGTTAATTGTCATGTTAGTCTCTATACACATAGGTTTTGCAATAACAAGCATTTCCAAAGGAAAACATGAAGCTCCCAGAGTCCTTTTCTTCCCGTATTGTCTCTGTTGTTTACGAGATACAGAATTTCTTTCTTTTTTTTTTTTTTTTGTAACCACCAAATCCTTTTCTACGCAAAGGAAATTCTCTTATTATTTCAGCATCACACATACCATGTCCTGCTCACAAACATGCATAACTCTTCACTTTAGGATTCTGCCAGAATAAATTAGAGTCCACACATGTTAGGAAAAAATGGGACATTGTCAAATATTAGCAAGCACTACAAAGCCATTTCCTGAAGTAAAGCTCCAAAGTCATCCTTTTGTTCATATGCACCTATAAAATTCCCTGAGGTGTAAGGCATCTTTGACAGAGGCTTGCACAGCACAATCTCCCCCGGCACAAGACACTTTTGCTCTGCTACAGAACCTGGAGCAGGCTACACTGCATTTAGCTTCTTCACCTCTTTTCATACCTTCAGCCTGAAAGTCCACATGTGTGCCAGAAAAATACCAAGAGCTGTTTATTAAAAAAAAAAAAATTTTCAATATTTTGCATTGTCTTTAGTTCTCTGCTAGGTAAAATATACAGAAACGTAACACAAATAACCTAAACAGCTGGTTGCTGCAGGTGGAATTTCTCAACTGCTAATGTAGCATTTGCAGGTAATGGTGGGGTGAATATTCACAAATATCCTGTGAAATACCAATCAGTTAACTTTCAGACTCACTGGCATCACCCACTGAAGAGGGAGCTTCTGGTTATGGTAGATTTCTGAACACAGGTGGGCATTTTATCACTTGTACAAAATTAACTAATTATAGGTATGACCTCTCCATTAAAAATGAAGTCTCAGGCCACTTTAAAAATAACTGTTCCTGAAATGTTGGAATACTTTGTTTTGACGTTTTCAAAAACACTAAAATTTTTACTTTTTGCTTTAGAAACCTTCAAGTTTTGCTAAAATAGTTTAAACTGAAACAACAACAAGAAAAGCATTTCATTCTTGGATGAATTAAACTTTTAAGGGAGGGAGCAGCAAACAAGAAACTGAAATCCCAGGTCAGCATCTGAGCTGCAGATTTCATACCAGATTTCCAGGCCAGTACAACATGAATACACTTCTGGGAAATGTGCTTTCCATAGTTTTGATTCAGTCTCTGAAAAGCTGTCTTCATGTCTGTCTTTACTCCTGAGTATAAGAGATCATTTCTGTCTTTACAAAAATCTCAGTGCTATCATAAGGGGATAAGTGCAAAAGAGACACATAAGATGAAGGTCACTTGCTAAGAAGAAAATATGAGTTAGACAGAAATTGGTTCAGACTGGAAGCCAAATGAAGTTTTCTCATTCATTAAAGAACTGAGATTCAAGAACAGTTTCCCCATAGGAACAGAGAAGAAGAAAATCTAAGAACTTTCCCATGGATTTTGCAACACATATGTCAGAGATTGGAATATCTGACATTTCACAATGCAATAGACTAGTTTGCATAACACAGGAATGGCCATTCTTTCTAAGTCTCCCACGACAGTCACCATTTACTGTAATAATTTCAGAGGCTATGGAAGGAAAACTGATAAAGTATTATGTATACAGCTTATAACGAGATCTCTGTGTGCACAGGTAGAAAACAACTGAAAGCAAAATCATTTGCTGTGTTGGATGGAGCACAGTCATTTTCAGTAGAAGAATAATCCTTGTAGTATAGTTTTCTGAAGGAAAGGAAATCAAAGTACTCAAGTACTATTGAATAAAAGCATTTAGAAGCATGGTTTATGGATAGTGTGGTAAATGGCTTGAGTTCTGTCATGATAGCAATTTTTCCCAGAGCCAAGAACTGTCAGGTATTATGTAAAAGCCTCTACCCTGCTCAAGGATCCTGGGAGATCTTCTGCAAAATAAGAACAAGCAGAATGAAATTTGAGCTAGAAGTTACTGTGAAAACTTTAACTTTCACTAGTAAAACACCCAAAGCCCTCAGCTGTCCCATTGACAAAGGGCAATCCACATGAAAATGTACACTGCAGCCGTGAACCCAGAATTCAAAGCACATTTTCTCATAAAAAGAGAGTCCTGCTGAGGGTGGATGTGATGCGGTGCCAACACCTGGAGATATTTCCAAGCATCTCCCAAGCACGATGCATTGTGCAAAGCTTTTGGCTAATGCTAACAAAGGGAAACAAGAAATCTCTCTGACTTTTATTCTGCCAGGGGTTCCTCATAGTTTCCCACTGGCTCAGACCCTCCGGCTTCACTAGGCCGGTGCTGTAGCATATTTTTCTGATATCATCTAGAATGACTCCTTTATTTCCACACAAAGTGCCAAATGAAGTTTCTAAAGTGGGAACACTTTTTCTCTGAGAAACAGTGCTGTACCTCCCATCTGTTTTCAAAGAGGCAGACAAATATTCACCAGTTGATTATCAATCGTGACTATCCATGACACATACTCATTTCAATAACCTAAAGTGAAACCCTCTGTATTCATTGCTTTCTAGCACATCTGTTCCTGCAGCAGAATCTCTTATAATACTGAATGATTGACAAAACTGGAAAAGCTGGATGTAAAGAGGAGAAAGCCATCACTGGCATGTATTGTGAGTATGCGTGCCCCTTACTGGTTTTTACACATGAGGAGTGACCATCTCAGAAGTTCAGAAGCTGCACTTCACTTTTGCTTGTTTCTTTGAAAAAGACAGTGACAATTTTAATGAAATTACTTTTGTCTTCAGATCACATTGATACATAAAATCAAAATCCTAGAATGTCTTGCGTTGTAAGGGACCTTAAAGGATCATGTAATTCCAAACCCTCTTCTGTGGGCAGTGATAGCTCCCCCTAGACCAAGTTGCTCAAAGCCCCATCCAACTTGACCTTGAATACTATGTTTATGCAATTCACCATAATACTATGAGAATCCCCACACAGTGTTTTTTAGCATCCTTAGTAGCATAAGTGCAAGAGGAAAAACATTTATATTACTCTCATCTGGTACAAGATAAACCAAGATAAATGAGAGAAAACTAACACATTGCCATATTTCAGATACATAGTTTAGGAGACAGTACCTAGAAAATCATGGTTAAAAGACTATATAGTTATATGTTTAGAGATATGCTGTGGCCTTTCATTGATAATGTATGACATCATACATAATAAGAAATAGAAAAACAATTTGAAACTTTATGTTTTTCTTTGTACAGATACCCTTGAGAAAGAAACCTATGGCTGTATAAAAAGGACCATATTGACCCCTTTTCACTTTTGGCGGTTGGGCTGGCAATAACTGTCTCTTTTTATTAATATTGTTTTTATCTAGAGCCATAATGACCATCCTACATAGGTGAAATGAAAGACATTTATTTTATGCCTAACACCTCACTGGGAGAAAAAAAATTCGATGTATTGCACTAATTTGCTAAATAACTTTTTGCTGTCAAAGAGAAACAGCCCTCGAGGGCCAGACGTCTCACCTGGCCTGCTCAGAAACTAATTGCAAATCACTGTGCCTGAGCAATGGGATCTCACCACTGAGCATGCTAAAGTCTGCAGCTCTCTGTGCTAACATGATCAGCAATGATGACATAGATTATGAAGAAGTTCCTTGAGAACAACCTAAGTCTTTCTTATAGCATTAATCGGAGTTTGCCTGAAAAGTAACAGAAACTATGGAGCAGCATTGACAAGCCCAAGCAAGCTGACAGATGATATGCTTGCCTGTGTGAGCTCACTCTGTTGAAACCAGAGCTGAGACATTATCATCTCCAGGCACCAGCAGCCATGGATTGAACAGAGTTTAAAAACAAGCTCCTTTCCACTTACTCTTCCCTAGAGGAACAGAGAAATTTATTGGATATTTTCAAACAGAGATTCCTATCCAAGGCATGTAGAGAAAAGAGAGAGGTTTTTCCCCCTAGCCAGGGATCTATAGTAGGAGACATCACTATAGGACCTGAGGATATGTCTGTAATGCAGTTACCATTCAGTATAACCAGAATAACCTACATTGCTTTCTCACATAACTGCCAATAGCAGAGATATAACCCCGTGTTTCTCATTGCAGGTTATAAAACCCATGTGGGAAACTTAACATACACTTGAACAGGTTTAGCAGCCTGCACTAAGTTTTATAGTGCCATAATGATGCTGTTAATGCTAATTTAAAGATACTTCAAGTCTTGTCTGAAGGACAACTGTCCCAGTCTCACCTGAAGGAATAATGTGAAGTAGCAGCAGTCAAAATCTAACTTTGGTTTCATCACTATCAGTGTGACTAGGGACTGCTCTGAGTTTCCTTGTGCTTTTTCTGAGAGGCATGGCAAGTCAGTGCATGTCTTGCACTTGTCTTTCTGTTCTGTCTCAGAAACACTTAAGCTGGTGTGTTAAAGAGGGGACTAAGAGAGGCTTGTGAAACAGCAGCTCCCTAAGCCTGCTGAGTGTGAAATAAATGCAAGAAAAACACCTCCAAAGCAGACAATTAAACACATTAAGAAATGCTCCTGGTACAATCAAATATATTATTTTTAATTTCTTTCTCGGGAAACCCAACTCCGCTTACAAGAAAAACCTGTAAAACTTCAGTTAAGAAGTTGATGCATATGCAGATCTTACACTGGAATTCTATCATTTTGCACTTGAAATACTAGAAAACAGTGGCTTTTCTAGTTTCATCCAGAATATAAATCCTAAGAGTGATGTTTTTCTTGAGGTCTAGTCTTTCAAATCCATACACTCAGACTTTGTCCTTTATGTTTTTCCCTCACTCCTCAATATTTTGCTTTATTTTATCTTCATTTTCAATCAAAGACTCAAGTTATATATTTTCCCCCCTTCTGGGGGGAATGAATACTAGGATAAAATATGTAGGTCCTTTTTTCATCAGAATAGCTTGCAGAATTTGTTCCTTCACCTTTTTATCACAGCAATATCACCTCTACACATTGTGTTATTACTACTAGATGATAAAGAACTCCAAATAGTATTTTTCAGAACTAGTTGTGCCTAACATAACATGGCACTCATATCACCTTATCCAAAAAAACCATAAATAGGTATGCTTTTATCTGTCCTCAGTCATTAACCCATCTCGGACTTTTCTTATCTTATACGGTAAATTCTTCCAATTACTATGGGCAGCTGCAGATAATTTTTGGCTTGGATAGAAATACTGTCCCATAATTCATGTCATCTTTCACCTATAATTTACTATCTAGTATATACAAAGTAAAAAAACATATAGGGAAACTCATCAAGGATGATTACAAACAAAAGTAGATTTAAAATAACTTGAAAGAGTTTAAAATTGATAACATACCCATCTGTATAGAAAATAGTCACAGAAAGTCAAGGAATCACATGCAAGAAAGCCAAAGAGTTGAGGAATTGTGGAAGCCCAAAAATAATTCTAGTTCCAGAAAGTACCAGGTACCAAAATATTTGGTTTTGCAGTCTCTGCTTTGAAACATCTTGTCAAGAACTCACAACTACTCAGTGAAACCAGGACTTAAGTCTTACTGACCTGTCCATTAGGCTCACAAGAGGATGAGTTAATGCACAGCACATACGAAAATGTTTTTCTCTACCTACCTGTTGATAATACTATATAGGAAATTCCACTATAGAGTTTCCTCCTTTCCACTAAAGCTCAAAAACATCACCACTTTTCCAAGCTAAATGAAATTCTGCACCTCAGGATGCCAGTTTGTAAAGTATGCTGAAATAAAAGGAAGGATTTATTCCAATGATATAAGGCTTAAATTTTTAGAAAGAAATAACCAAAGTAAACTAAAATCTTATCAAACAAATTTTAATCAACTTGCCATTCTGCAGAGGTTTGAAATCCAATGTTATCTAAAATTTTAAAGCAACTTTATTGCCCTAGTGCTTACAATTAATATCTCCATTCTTATTGCTGCACTGGGCATTCAGCAGGATTTGACTTGGTCATAGTAGAGAAGGAAATAAGGCTGTTCAGAATTAAATGTGTGGTAGGAACAAAACCAGCAAAGCAACAGCTGGTTAGGGTGCTGGAAGGCTTAGCAGGAGAATCTGTTTATTTAAAGTCATAGGGGAGGTGACAATACTGAGGGGAACAAAACAAAAAGTGCCAGTATGCCATTCACAAGGGCAATAGAAATGCAACAGAGATATCAGATAGTAGTGACTGGCAACCAAGGTGGAAGTCAGGCAGGTTCATGGCTGGGCTTCGCGAACGAAGATTTGGGAAGGGCTCTACCCACATTTGCTACAAGCGCATTGGTGGCTATAAAGGCCAATACAAGATAGACATGTCCGGTTGCAAAAGGCACAGCAGAAAGACTCCTTAGGTAGTATCAGCAGGACACGATTCTTTCTGCGTTGTCTCTTCTCCTCGAGAGTGATCCTGCATGCTTTCTCAAAGGCATCAGCAGCGTTACAGATGGTGTGTCTCCAGACCTCCCGATTTGAGGCCAGAGTAGACCAGTTATGTTGATCAATATGGCCAAGGCTGAGATGTTGTTTCAGGGAGTCCTTGTATCTTCTCTTCGGGGCTCCTCTCTCATGGTAGCCAGTGGCAAGTTCACCATAAACCAAGATCTTAGGGAGGTGGTGGTCCTTCATCCTTGAGATGTGTCCTGTCCAACGCAGCTGAGAGAAGTCAGGTAGGTAGGCTAGTAAATAATAAGACAGGATAAAAATTGACATGTCATGAGGAAAATTTATGAAGAAATTATTCCACTTGGATAGAAACATATATGATATTATGAATTGGCAAGATAAGATTTTAATTAAATTATAGGTGGTTGACTCAAGTTGCTTCTTATTACACTATATAACACTGTATAAAAAACAAAAATTTTTTTCCTGATGTATATCTGTGCAAACAAATATGCTGCTACAACAGCATGGAAAATTTACACCGTGTTTCCCTTTATTCTTTAAGAGACTGTAAATTTCCTTTAATAGATTGTATGCATGAAAAAGCATTAGGTAGAAGCAGAAGAAATTAATTTCAGATAGATAGAGAAGGAATTAAGCTACTGTTACTTGACTTTTCTCATCTCAACAATACCGACCATTTACTATCCCCATGCTCCATGGAGGGTGAGTAACATAGAAAAGGCAAAACAGGCTGCATGTAACTACAGAGAAAATGCCAGAGATTGAATTTAAAGATAGGACTGTTTTGGCTCCTTGCCCAGTTTTTAAAACCTGGATTGTCTTGCCATCAGCAGATACATTTCCCTACTGCGCAAAGTGAAAGCTCGTGGGTTTTGCTGCATTAGCAACTTAATCTCCTCAACCTCTCACTTGTGGCCTGAACTCTGTTAATTAATATTCAAGGGGACCAAAGTGGCTGCTGCTTGGGGTCGCTGGGCAGCCCCACACCAAATTCTGGTGCTCTGAAGAGGAACCTTCAGTCAGGTAATCTGCTCATTAGGGAGTCTGAAGGCTCTGTGTGTGCTGTCAGATCATGGGTCATGGCTTTTCACATCATTTCTCTGAACTGGTGCAAGAAAACTTAGGAAGCAAACTGCTGACGGGTTCTGCTGCTCTCAGGAGGGAGGAAGGAGGTGCTATGTTTTGTGTTAGAGCTGCATGCTTACACCCCACAGGGAGAACTTCTGTCCCTGCCAATTACTTCACTCTTAATGGTGTTTCAACTGGTTAGGACCTGACATTTTTCACCCCCTCTACACAGGAAAAACAAGATCTTCCTAAAACCAGCTCTCTGTGTGTTTACACAGCAGGGAGGCTGTGTGTGCCAAAATAAATATGATTATTACCCTTGCCATTGTGAAAGAAATTACTCAAAAGAGAGATCAATAGAAATTTGTTACAAATGCATGATAGGGTGATTTTTAAATCAGGATAAGGATTTATAGAGAGCTAAAGCAGTTAAAAAAACAAATATATAATGAGAAATATTAAATTACCTTTATTATGTGGAAGGAAGGTTTGACATTAAGGATTTTCTTTAAATATTTGTGAGCTGTGTAGTGGCTAACATTAAAATACCAAAATAACAGCTAAAGTTTTATAATAGCACATCAGCAAGCAGAGGCAGTGTATAAGTATGATTCCTAGGATGTTTGAGGATATTTAGAGGCTGACTGAGGTAGTAACATAGCTTTAATCAATGTACTCAGCAAGACATTCTGCTATCCAAAAATTGTAAGTAGTAACAAAATTTATACCCAGACTAGTACAAAACAGGGCTTGCCCTCCTGTCTGGTTAGGAGATGGCTGTGGTTTAGCTTCCAGTCACTTACCTCTTTCAAATAATATTGGTAATATTGTACCTACTTTGCTTATCAAATGATAACTCTCTGCTTGGTGACCTCATGTGTCGAGCATTAAGACAAAGTGAATATATTGTCCTGCAGAAATTGCAAAAATCAACTTCCCTTCTCCTTTCTCACGTTCTACATGTAAGGAATAATCAGTCTCATAGCATATAACAACTTAGAATAGTATTTTACAGAAACTTGATTAAAATGACATGAGTTGGAAGGAGAGGGAAGAGGAGAGCAAAATGACTTTGCAATTGCAAGAGGAAAACTCATTAACCTTGGTGGATTTTTTAGGAAGCTGTTTTTTAATGCACCCAGACACTTCTTTTGATGTCCGGTGCATCCAGCAGCTCTGTTTCCCTGGTCACTACAACTGACAACTACCTGGAGAGAGTAAGAGCTCCCATCACACAATCTGAGTTTTGTGTCTGAAAACAACAAGTGAGAGGAGGCAAGAAGGAAAAGAAGATAAGAAAAGAGAGGAATGTGGAGAGGAAACTTTCTAGACAAACATCTCATCTAATATGAAGTTAAGACATGCCTGGGCCTTGAATCCAGAAAAGGAACCTGAGAAATTATCCAGTATTGAGTAATCCAGATTATTAAGGGATTTTTGATTGAACATCAAATCCTTATCTGAAACTCTTCAGTGACATTCACCATATTAAGACTTCAACACTTAAAGAAATTCTTATGCATTTAAATTTTCTTCCATAACTTTTCATTAGTCAAGGATTGCATCAAATAAAACATTTTCAGTACTGATGACAGTACACAGTGACAAAAGTGATGCCTAGGGAGGGATGGGGCAGGAAGCAGAGTATGGCATCTGCAAAGAGATTAAGACAGATCCGTAAACTCCCCACCTGCCAGTTTAACCACTGCTTTGGGAAGCACCACCTCTTTCCACCCTCCAAGACATGGTTGCATTCTTGGCTCAGGAAAGGGTTACAAATTCAGGTGACATGCCCAAGCCCTTTGGAAGGGTGGGGGATTGCTGTCTGAAGGGAAAGGGAAAGCAAGAGGAAAAGGTAAAGGCCATGAAGGTGACACTGCAAGTTGCTATCAGCAGGAGCAGCACCAGGCTACCTTCAGGAAAAGCAGCAGCTGTGCCTGAGTCTGTCCTCATCCTTCCCTATTTCTCCCACTAAGAATGGGGAATGGAAAAACATACACATTTCTTAAAAGGTAATTATCATGTGACAAAAAAAAAGCTACTCTGCAGAGCTTCCATTATTTTTATTTTTTCACATTTTCTCACTGTTTTTCTTGGCCAACAGCTTAGTTTTGTGTGCATTTGCTCCACCAAACCACTTCACTCATTTTGAACTATATTGGAAAGTTCTCACTCTTCAGAGAAGTTAGATAGAAACAAGGACCAGTCCTATGCACTTGATGAAAGACAAGATTTTCCACTCTAACCATTGCCTTGTTCCTTTTTAAACCACACATTTCTTTCTCTATCGTTTTCCCTTTCCAATAAGTACTACTGTCTCTAGTCACCACGAAGAAACAGCATTGGGTGACACTGCAGACTGCTGCAGAGGCACCATGGGAACTTGGATAAATCAACACACTGATGTTTTTTCTTGTTCTTTGTGCACAGAAGAAACAGCTTTCCACAAGGTATTTCTGGTCTCAATTAAAAAAAAAAAAATTAAAAAACAAACATCAACAACAAAACCCAGCAGTGCAGTCTAGCTAAATTATTTGCCTATCTTATTTAGGTTAAACTGGTTTAACAATTTCAGCCAAAACTTACAAAGTGTGAGGCTCTAAACTTTAAATTTTGCTTTGAGGGAAATGAAACATACCTCAAATATTCAGAAATAATGGATAATTATCTTTTTAATTCGCAAACCATAGTGATAATAATTAGAAAAAATTCCTGAAGATGTAATGAAGCTGATATACACAAAGATATAATCCCTGGTTCAAGAAAATCCTGAACTGCAGAGCTCTAGAAAATGGGGAGAATACTAGGGAAAATAATTTTTCTCTGTTGTCATAAACTTCTTCTTCAGGCCAGCTTTGGAGTCAGGATACCAGGCTGGGTGGATCTCTGCTCTGATCAAGTACAACTGCTCTTATCTTCCTAAAACACATCAAACGTGATAAGGTCTGACAGTACCAAAATTCACATGGGCTGTACCTCATGATTAACTAAATGTTGAGTCTTACTGGCCAATTCTGGTTTTGATTGTTATATCATTGGTGCTACAGCTAGCTTTTCCACATATGTTTTGGTTGCTGGTACAGTAAAGCTTTATGAAAAGCAGCATAAAGTGGGAGGGAATGCCAATCACAGCAGCAGGGAGACCAGTCACGTGGTGATTTACGCTCTCTGGGAGACCTGGCACAAAACATGAGGCTCCAAGCCTCTGTTTACTAAACTTAGGCTCTGCCTCACATTACAGAGGGTCACCACTCCACTGGGGAGCCTTGTGTACACATAGCCTCGCTATTTCAAACAAGCTGAAAGTTTGGTTTGCCCATAGTTCTGCCACGTTCTGTAAATAAATATCTTATGACCTGGCAGTCTGGAGCTTCCAACTTACTTGTCATAAAGCAGACATTTATATCTGCCATGAATGCTCTTACTCCCCATACAGAACTGTCATGCATGTGTCCTACATGTATGTATGACTACACACTTCTTGTGGCTGACAGAATCTTAATAATGCGATAGAAAGATGGAAAACAATGAGCTTTTTCATCTTTCTAAAGCAGCAGCTTTGTAATGCACGCACCCAGGCTTCACATAAAATTGAAACTTAGTAGAAATCTCCACCCTTCCTCCTGCTTCCCCTTTCTTTTCAGCAACACTTAGAAGAGTTTTAACTTTTTTTATCTCTCTGAGTTACTGAAAAAAACCCCAAAATATTTCTATCAGAGTAATTAAGTTGCATACTTCATTTTCAGAATTAAATCTTTAGTTTTGATAATAAAGAAGCTACTGAACTTACATCTGCTTCTGGAAGGCTAGCCAAATTCTGAGGAAATTGCAGTAGACATTAAAAAGTTCAGATGTTCCAAAAAAGTGCAAGTAATAAAAGTACAGGGAACGATGCTTTTAAACTTTCATAGATAATGTGAAAAAATATTTGTTTTGCAAAAATGTTAAAAAAAAAGAAAAAGCCTTTTTAATAAGAAATGTATCTTTCGTCTTTCACTATCACTGAAGCCCTTAGGCCAGCGTAAACACAAAGGATGCATGATTTCCTGCATCTTACAAGAAAGGTGAGGAAAAAAACCTGTCAAAACTTAGAATTCTTTCTGTGCTGCTAAGCACCAGCTTTGGCATTATATTCAGGTTTAATGGGAAACTAGAAATTACTGGATTCTCTTTTTTATCTCATGCCACCGTTTCTATCAGCCATACTGTTACACTAGGACATCTGCTTTTCCACCTGAAGATGCCCAGCTTACTGGATTACAGTCTGCTTTGCTACAGCACACTAAAAGGTTCATACCACATTATGCCATGGCTCCAACAGGGGAGCTACAGTAAGACGAGTGTAAGATACCTTTACAAATATATGCTATAAGTGTGTTAAATAACAAGTTAATGGCAAATTTCATTTTAAGAGTTATTATTTCTCATTATACTGTCATGCATGCTCTCTAGTTTCAGTGTACAGTTTAGTCCTATACCCAACCCCGTCTTGACCTCAAAGGCTTTCTAGACAATGTAAGCAAGAATTCATACCCAACACTTACTTTTCTGTCCATATGCCTCACGGGCTTATCCTGGATGCATCATGCAAGCCTCTGTAGACAAATAGTTTTGCCTCGTATGTGCACACAGACATTAGATGTTCCTGAAAAAGAATAACCATATGCATGTATGTGTAGCTACTACCACAAGCATTTGCATGTACATAGAAAAGTTGCACATGCAACTGCATGTTGACTTATTTGACATCAGTAGCCTAATACACTTCAACCTCTAACAAGTTGATGCTCTGATATTGTTAGCCTTACTCCTGTCCTGACATTTTTGACAGCACCAACAAAAGTCACTGCACTCATACTCACTCCCCCTACCCTACATCCCAATGCCCCTGCCCTCCATTTACAATGGATATTATGTTCTCAGATTTAGTCCACGTGCATTCAAACTAGACTCTGGGTATAGAGATGCATGTGGTTCAAAGTGACTTTCAATGGCAGAGTGAAGAAATACAATGAAATCCAGGCAAACAGTTTAGGCTGATTTAATCTCAGCTACTTGTTTCTGAAGCTAGGCAGACCCTGGCCTGCCTCAAGTGCCTGTAGAGCCAACAGGCATTAAGGCAATTCACTTTTTAATTAGACAATTAATTCCTCTTGGTTTTACTGTTTTTAAGTCACCCAATAGACACTGATCCTTTCTGAATACAGTTCCTATTCTTCTCCACATCTGGGCAGCACAGTGGGGTCACGTCTGCATTCAGCATCTAGCTGCCAGGACAGACTAACCTCTCACACATCTTCAGCCTATCCCTGGTTGGAGCCCCAGCCTGAGCACCCACATCTACTACAATTCCTGAAGTTATGAATACAGTTTGCTGCCTTCTCTAAGATGTTTTAATGTATCCAGTACTATTCATCCTCTGAAATGGTGCTACTGAGAGTAGGCCCTGATGCCCTTCAGAAGGTGCAGCCAGCAGAAGGGTAGGTTTGAAGTCTGGGCTCTTCAAATGAGGGATCAAACCATATCAGAAATCTAATGATCTTAGCAAAGAGATCTGACAGGCCATTTAGGAATGTCAATAAAATGTCCAGGGAAGCAAACATTACTTTCGTTGATTTCATTAATCTTGGCCCAATTTTTTTCTGAGCCAGCACAATTCAGAATGGCAAGTACTTTATCCATATGACAGTATAATAAGAAAATTGCCACTCAGGCTTAGAAAATGAGCCTTTTCCGTTTTTTGACATTCATTTATTCAGGGGAAATCATGCAATATCTGAAATTATGTAGGCCTTATCTTGAAAAAAAATCTTATTGAATCATAGAAGCTGTCAATACAGTTTTAACCTTTGAAGAAACACTTTCTTTTCAAAAGGAGTCACACTGCCTTTTGCAAGGATAATTCTTGTAGTGACCCATAAAAGTATTCTGAAGAGTTCTTTCTTATTACAATATCTAATGTTCTCTAAAGTCATTTCACTCTTTCCTATAGTAACTCAAATAATTGGCTCAAAGAACAGCATTTCACAAATGTGCTATGACAGCAAACAATCAGTGATACAATGTGCAAGTTATCACCTACTTTTGCCAGATCAAAACCTGACAAACTATTCCTATCTGATAGCATAATAGCAGATAACTCCTTTGCCTCCTTGCATTATATATGTAACCTTTTATTTTAATTAAGTTACTTAAAGAAGAAAACAATGCCTAGACATAAAAGGTAATTCAAAATCAGAAAATGCATATGATGTTTACACCAGCAACATATACTTACGACTGCCTCAACTAAAGATGAGAATGGGCCATCTTGTCTATTTTTCTGCTATTACAGTTTTGCTTCTCATTAACTACTTGTCCTGTTTAATTCAAGCTATGCAAGGTACTTCGCTTGGAACAATCTGTAACCTTCAGAAATTATTGTTGGGAATTACTTGCAGACATTTATTGTTGGTTTACTTTTGCTCAGATTTAGCCTATTATTTCTATTTAAGCTTCTCCCTCTATTATGTTGTTGTTGTCAACTATTGAGTATAGCTACAGCTACGCAGACAGTCATCTGTCATAGAGATTTGAGCAAGCAAAAAGTAATTCAAACCAGTGAGAACTTCTTATGTGGTTTAACAGCCAGTATAAGTTGCCTCAGAATACTAGAGTGGATTGATTTATACATCATGAACACGATATCTGATGAAGAAGTCCTGGTTTTGTTCACAAACCATTTGCAAGTGGTTGTGATTATTGTAGATCTATCTGTGAGTTCTCTGACAAATTCGAATACAGATTCCAACCTACTGGTCAGCCAGAAAACTATTTACTGTTACTTATTGTGGTTGGTGGCTTGCATCTCACATCATTTATACCCTGGGAGAAATAACAATGCAGGGCATGTCAGGCAACAGTCAACAGAAAACATTCCTCATGTACAAATTCATAAATGAAAACTCACTCAGGTGAAAACAAATGAAGTTTCTCACAAGTAAACTTCTGGTGATGCCAACACCCATCCATGGGGACACACAACCAGCAACAGACTGTGCTTTGTCAATCTGTTGACAAAATGTTCTCAAGACATTTTCACTATGCAGAAACGCAGAAGACTCTCAAAATTCTTCACATCCTTTATTATAACGTAAAATAATACAAAGCTATTCTTTATTTCTGTGAGGAAAACAATGAAAAGGGCATATTTTAGCACACAAAAAGAAAAGTATCAACAAACAGCATAGAATTTATGAGGAAAACATTTGAATAGAGTGGATGCAGGTCATCAAGCCACAAAACCCAATACTCTGAAATGAGGCTGATCATACGGAAGGACGGCATCAATGCAAACAGAATAATTTCCAAAAGCAATTGCATGACTTAGAAGTTGTCTTGGTAAACTAGAGGCCTAACTCTAAAATCAGAGCTATGATTCTATAACACAAATAATCCATGCTAGCTATAAAATCGACCTGGCACTGCTATGACAGTGAACTAAGTGCTTGTGAGCTGTAGACACCACAAGGGACTTGCTGTGCTTAATGAGGCAGCCAGTTTTTATATCCTTCCCTGTTTCTCCATACATGGGTATACCAGCTTGTGCTATCACTCCATTCCAACTGCAGGAGTCAATACCCTGCCTGCATTTTTATGGGCTTTATACCAGTAAAATTTTTTTCTTTCAGTTTTTTTTTTCCCTACTAAAAAAAGTCAAACCAAAGAGATGAAGCCCTTGCTCAGAGAATTGGGGATTATACAAAGTTTAATGCAAATGTAAAAATATTTCCATGGTCTCTGTCAATTCTAATAATCTCCTGTATTTTTACACAAGTAAACTTTTAATTTGCAATGATGGCCTGGAAGGTTCTTGTTCTACAGTCTAGTATAGGAAGATTCAACATTGTGCTGAAGAAATGAAAAGAAGACATTGAGCAGCTATTCACCAGTCATCACATCAGCTCTTCGGGAAGTCTGTCCCTCTCCTTAACTACAGGTCTTCCTCTGCAGATATATCTAGCAACCAACATCAGAAATACATTGTAAGTGCTCGTAGGCACCAGATTAAGCAGGAAGAAGCCCTCCTTCAGAGTTATGACTGAGTTCTCAATACAACTCTACATTACAATCTAATTGTCTTCTGTGACCTCTGTATGTATTAAACACTGCTACTGTTTACCTTCTTTGCCGGCTCAGAAGGAGATTGTGATGCAGCAATCTGACGATTTTGAGCACCATAAGTTGTGTGAGACGTACTTCTCAGAGCCAGCACGTACCAATTCAGCTATTCACTTGATTCACTCACACCTAGAAGATAAAGAGGTATCTGAAAGCCACACCATGCAGGTAAGCAGAAAGGACATTTCTATGTAATTTTGAAAACAGGCTTGTGACATTGAGGGCTCTGTTCAGAAAAGGTGGAACTTGGGGCTTCTTGCGTAACAGACAAAATACAGTACAACAGTTCAGGAACTAGTTTCAGGAACAATTCATCTTAAATTTAGACCTTGAACTACTGATTGTTACTGAGCTAAGCATGAGCCACAAATTATTGGTGAGTCTATTAGGACCAAACTGAGTGAGTGCTTTAAACATTTTTAAAGTATATCTGAACAACTTAGGTCATGTTTCAGCTCCACACCTTATACAAATATGTTCAAAGCACTCAGCCAGCAAGTCCTAGGAAATTAGAGAGTGTTTAAGCAAACAGTGGATTTACTGAAAGTGAATTGCTTACCATGGAAGTGCCTGATGCTCTGCTTGTCTGTTCTCCCGCCTTCCTATGCTGCTTTCCTTAGGACTGCTAATTCTAGCTGTTCTGTGGCTCTCTTTCTCCTTTCTCTAAAACTTATCCCTGTGGATTTAATTCTGTCCACCCTTTTTTCTCTGACCTTCCCTCCTCATCATGAATCTTTTTCTTCAGTTCTCTGCCCAACTCCCCACATTTTGATCCTCCTGTAAGACCAGGTCAGCCCTGCTGTCCATGTCCACCAGGACTTGGCATACATTTTGCAATTGCTGGCTGTTCAGTACATGTACAACCAATCACTGCAGTTGGTCCTGTGAGAAGCTGAGACGATGCCAAGCCAGGCACAATTGACACCTTGCTGACTATTGACTCGTGAGGCACCACAAGCTCCCTAATCCACAGCCCTGTTGAGCTCAAAAACAGCGCAGCTGAGTCTGAGAACATTGATCTCACCTCCAGCTGTGGCCAATACCAGTTGCTTCAGAGAAACAAAATACCCTGTATGGACACTCAGATGGACAAAACCTACAGCTAAAAGCAGATTACACGACTCTTCTGAAAACAAGGTCTCAAAGTTCACCCTGCCTTGAAATATATTTCAGCAATATCAGATTTGGAAAGAGACCCTTCCTTGCAGAGAAAATAAAAGAGTAAAGCTTCACAACACTGTTATCAGAGACATATTTATGAAGACAAGGATTTTGTCCGTTTCATTGAGTGATGACTTACACTGGATTTTCATTTAAGCTACAAATTTATGCTCCCTGTAACATCAATTACTGGGTATGCTTCTAGAACAGTTTTTCTACCGTATTGTTTGTTTCCTTTCTAAAGTAAAAAAGCTAATATCTCTCACTTATTTTAGAGGTCTAAGCCACAAGAATAAAAAGCAGTCTTCTCTCATAAAGCTTATCTCCTACCTTTTATCACCTCCTTACCTTCTAAAATTCCTATTTATAAAAATGAGGCTACCAGAGCCACCAGAGCCAAACACAGTACGACCAGCAATGAAAGATAAAGTACCACTTGTATTCTCTGTACTACTCTTTTCACGAAACCACGTTCTATTTTTGGCCACTTCTGATTTGTCCTCAGAGACATCCAGGACAAAGAGTTGATCACAATTTGTCATGTTGAAAATTAATCTTTTCATCTTCATTTGTCTTTAATTTGTGATCCACAATGGCACTTCAGTGAGTAGCTTTTTTACAACTTTATAAGACACTATGTCAAAGGTCTTTGAAAGTCCAAATGAGTCCTATATACTAACCTCCAAGGCTGAAGAGGTGTTAAATCTCAGCATGGTAAAAACTGAAGGCAGTTCCTTAAGAATCTGATTTTCATTAGAAAATTTCAGGTAGTGCTTCAAATAATAGTTTAAAAATACAAAAAAAAAAAATAATTGTATTTTCAACTCCATTGCGATACATTAAAGCCCTAAAGGTAACTGAGTGATATCAGGATGAACTGATACCAATAGAGTACACTTGTACATTTTTCTTTATTAGCATTTCTAACATGCTGTTGACTTCACACACAATCACTGTCAGAAAAGTGTTCTTTTCTTCTTCATCTAAAATAACAGAAAACACCACTCCTAATTTTTTCCAGAAAAGGTTACTTTCTGTATAGAACACCAGTTATCAACTCTGCTAGCTGCCACAGATCAGGAAGAATTAGTACTTTGGGCATACCAGAACTCTTGTATCACTGGTGGCTGTCTTTATCTCTGCTCTTATTTTTCAGCAATATTGTAGATTTTACAGCAGAATTCTTCTTTTCATATCTCAGATTCATGGTCCTTATTAAATGTTAAAATGAACAGAAAGTATCTTCTGTTAGAAATTCTGTATTTCGGTCATTTCTTTAGTTGAAACAACTAACAGAAACTGATAAGATTTGGTGTGCTGGTATCTCAGCCTCTCTTCAACATTTCCTGAAAGACACTCCACAGATTTCTGTCTCAACAACCTGATTTTGTTTTCTCTCCTTATTAATGCTTCTGTCTCTGAGACAAATGAACAAATGAGTCACAAAAACAAATTCATTAAATGAAATTAATAGACAAATGGAAAAGAAAACCCATCCATTAATAAGAAATCACTTATTAACACCATGATCATTTAAAGTTTGGCAGACCCTATGAGATGTATTTGTAACCAGAAGGAAAAATGAAAAAAAATAAAAAATTTACTAGTCTGTTGCTATCAGAAAACAGTGAAATTAATTTGCAGGGTATGTTAGCATTGAAAATCAAGTCACCCTGACAAAACAATTACTGTCTTTTTGTGATAATACAGTTATTATAGTGACAATAACTCTTGCAAAAATTGTCCAGATTCTGCACTTAAGATTTTAGTCCCTTCTTTCAGCTGATATGGGTCTGCAAGCACTTTCATATCCAAAATCTAACTACATAAAACACTTAAAAGTTTTGAAATCAAGTAACAAAATAACATCCGAGACTTAATTATCTTGCTTGTGCTTAGACTACTAGAAAAAAAATGAAAATTAATCTTTAAGAGTATCAATAACCTGGTGACCTTATCTGCAGTTGAGCTCCCTGTAATTTTAATTTTTCATTTCAATACAATATGAGCTCTCAAGCATTGCAATGGTTGTGCTTCTTATCATCACTGGGTTTTGCCATTTTTTATCTCCCTACCTAGTGCACGCTTTCCCTTGGATGTATCATCATCATCTATGAGCAGACAAAACTATGGAGCAGATCATCCTTTATGGAGCAGATCATCCTCAGTGCAATCGCACAGCACCTACAGGATGGACAAGGGATCAGACCCAGCCAGCATGGCTTTAGGAAGGGCAGGTCCTGTCTGACCAACCTGATCCCTTCTTATCATCAGGTGACCCTCATGGTGTATGAGAGGAAGGTTGTGGATGTGGTCTGCCTGGACTTCAGCAAAGCCTTTGACACCGTCTCCCACAGCATACTCCTGAAAAAGCTGGCAGCCCATGGCTTGGACAGGGGAACTCTCTGCTGGGTTAGGAACTGGCTGGAGGGCCAAGCCCAGAGAGTGGTGGTGAACGGGGCTGCATCCAGTTGGCGGCTGGTCACTAGTGGTGTCCCCCAGGGATCAGTGTTGGGCCCAGTTCTGTTTAATATCTTTATCGATGATTTAGATGAGGGGATTGAGTCTATCATCAGCAAATTTGCAGATGTCATTAAACTAAGGGGGAGTGTTGATCAGCTGGAAGGCAGGAGGGCTCTGCAGAGGGACCTGGACAGACTGGAAAGTTGAGCTGATTCCAACGGGATGAGGTTCAACAAGGCCAAGTGCCGGGTCCTCTGCTTTGGCCACAACAACCCCTTGCAGCGCTACAGGCTGGGCACAGAGTGGCTGGAGAGCAGCCAGGCAGAAAGGGACCTGGGAGTTTGGATTGACAGAAAGCTGAACATGAACCAGCAGTGTGCCCAGGTGGCCAAGAAGGCCAATGGCATCCTGGCCTGGATCAGGAACAATGTGGCCAGCAGGACCAGGGAAGTGATTCTTCCCTGGTACTCAGCACTGGTGAGGCCACACCTGGAGCACTGTGTCCAGTTCTTGGCCTGTCAGTTCAGGAAGGACATTGAGATGCTGGAGCAGGTCCAGAGAAGAGCAACAAGGCTGGTGAAGAGACTCAATCACAAGTCCTCTGAGGAGAGGCTGAGAGAGCTGGGGTTGTTCAGCCTGGAAAAGAGGAGGCTCGGGGGAGACCTCATCACTCTCTATGACTACCTGAAAGGAGGTTGTAGCCAGGTGGGAGTTGGTCTCTTCTCCCAGGCAGCTATCAGGTAAGACAAGAGAGCATGGTCTTAAGCTGTGCCAGGGGAGGTTTAGATTAGATATTAGGAAGAAATTCTTTGCAGAGAGGGTAATCAGACATTGGAATGGGCTGCCCAGGGAAGTGGTGGATTCTCCATCCCTGGAGGTTTTTAAGATGAGACTGGATGTGGCACTTGGATCAAGGGTTGGACTTGATCTCAGAGGTCCCTTCCGACCCAGCTGATTCTACGATTCTATTTTATGAAAACAGAAAACTCAGTGCTCTCCATACTATCTGACACTGCTAAAAAATTCAATACAACACTCTCTATCACTCTCACTGATGCTGCATCACTGGGTCTTCACTTTCACCAGATATGCACTGAGTAACACAGTGACAGCGGACTTGTGAGCCCTTCTTTCTTATTCAATCCTTTGGGAGCAATCTGTATGTGTTGTGCAATACCTCTCCAGCTAAGTGAAAATATCATATTTCAAAACCTATCTTCCCAATTGAGGTGATAGATGCTCCATCCCTGGAAACATTCAGATTGGACAGAGCTCTGAACAACCTGATCTAGTTGAAGGTGTCTCTCTGTGTTGCAGAGGGGCTGGACCAGGTGATCTTTAAGGGTCCCTTCCAATCCAAACCATTCTATGATTCTAATTACACACTGGAATTTATCCCTTAAACCTTCCCCTGAGTCCCAGTGTTTCGGCAAATCAAACCAGTATCTCCACTGGATGTCTGACTCTTACATTTTGTCATGCTTCCCCTTTGCTTTCCTGTTCTACCAGTAGATCATGCTCCCAGATACCCTAGAAGACTCTGACCTTCCTGCCCAGAAGCAACTTCAACATTGAATTCCCTAATGAATATACACACATATCTCCTTTTTTAATCTAAATCATTACTCAGAATCCATCTTTACTGTTTTGCTTACAAAAAGAAGTCAGATAATTAATGACAGCTTGAGGCACAAATAGGCCATCTACCAACTTTTACAACAGTTAAACAGTGGAGATGTGTCTTATATCAAAACAAATTTATTTTGTTTTCTCCTTTGTGTCTCTTTTCAGGTCACATCTTTCCTTAGATTGTGCATGTTTATACAGCACTTACCACAGTGGGAGTCCCAGTCTTGGCTGGGGCCCCTGGACAACAAACATAACAAGTAATAATGTTACACATGCTTAATGCTGATGCAGATAATAATGTCTTTAGAAGAAAAAGAAATTTCATTACATAACATGACAAATGTGATCAGCTGAAACTGTACTCCTGTTGCTTGCATATATCACAGTATTAATGGTGCTCTTAAAAGTTATACTCATTAAATCAAAGGACTAAAATCCTGAATATTGGGCCATAGTCTGTAGGCGCACAAATATGTGAGCATAGATTACGTATGTCTCTTGTCTTCCTAATATTTGTTTTCCTTGTAAGCAATTATTACAACTTCAAAGAAAGCTACGTTAATCCAAAGAGAGAGGCATGAGCTACAATGGCTGGAAAGAGAAAGGATACATAGTTCAAGGGACGGTTTTCTTATTAAAATACAATTACTGATACAAAGAGTTCCGAAAGATCTTGCAATACAGGAAATCATTTGGAGGAATGAGACTCAGGGTGAGTCTCTCCACCAGCACCTCACTGACCACCATGGCAATTTGCTGTGCTAACACTGCTGTCAAGCTGGTCATGCCCTGGTGCTGGAGGAATATGCCCCAAGAGAGAGCATCTCTGCCCAGGGCCAGCCTTCTGCTCTTAGCCATATGTTCCTGTCACACATGATCACTGCCTCACTCTTTAAGGCAGTGCTGTGCACAGGTACGTCATGTCCAAGGTCAGCCCATGCACTAGCTGCTGGTAAAGTGTGAAGCAACAGAGGGAGCAGGATCTGCACTTTATGCTGTCACCTCTTTCAGAACCCTTGGCACTAAGCTAAGACATCATCCCCATACTTGTTCTCTCTTGCATCATGCAAACATGACTGCACAAATCCAGACACATGTTGGGCTTCATTTTACACTCAAATACAAAAGACAGAAACCTCTAATAGCAACTCAACTCTTGAGGAACTCTCCCATGATCATCCCACACCATTACTCATGGCATGCTCTTGAGAGGTGTCTTCGAACACTGCCAGGCTGAGGAATGAATTGGCCCACATCTCCCTCTTTCGGGGATAAAATATTTTATGTAGAAGAGCACCACTACTTTTTCTTCTTAGTGGCTACATTTTTAAATGAAATATCCACAATTCCGGCACTTCCTTCTGCACTTGCTCATTTCACTGGCTAGTCCATGGGCACCCAGGTAAGTTAAGAGCAATTAGCAACCCTGCCAAGTCTATTTGAACAGCACAGACCACATATTCCCGGAGCTTATGAATCCTGAAATCCTTACACATGAGACTGTTATGGCAGAGGTAGTTTATATCATTTACATGTCCTTTACCACTCTCTAATTCCCAGCTGACATTCACTTTCCTTCTACCACTGATTAGTGTATGTGTTTAGAGGATAGATAAAGCAAAACAAAACCATGAGAAAGTCTGAGTTATTACCTAAAAACTGAGTATTTCAGACTTTTTTTTTCGTTTAAGTAACTGCTGAAATAGCTTAGTTGTTTTACTCTATTTCATTTGAAAGTGCACAGACATGGGTTTTATCTTTGAATTCAACTAGGGACATTATTAAGTCTTTTAAAGCTAATATTTAGAAAAGGACAATAATTGGACATCATCACCATCATCACCTTCTGTCACTGAGGCTCTACGTGACTTAAGCTTTTCTCTGCACAGCCAGGCTTTACACAAAACCTAACCACAGAGATACAACTCTGTGATCATCTTCCTTAAACAGTGAAACCAAAAACTTTTCAAAGGACACCAGAGACACTCCCTTTTTGAGACTTGACACTGATGCTTTATAATATAGCCAGGCTTCAGATAAGCAAGTTCCCTGATGCATTGCAGCTGAAGAGGGTCATCTTTCTGTTGCATTTGTAAGTCAGCAGCTGTTGTCAGTACAGACATGAATGTTTTAATGGCTGAGTCGTAAACATCAGCCAACCCCTCACCCAAAATTAAAGCTGGGGAAAATTGACATAATTGACAGTAAAGTTTCTTTGTCTATTTCCTGCCCAGTTGCCTAACTTTTATTATGGCATAAAAGAGAAATTACTTGATTCCACCAATGCAATACACATGTTTTACTAGAGCTCCTTTCTGCCTGAGGCATGGCACAAGTTTAACTGAATTATTCTCAGGAGAGCTGTGAAAGAGATTATCCCTATGATGAAAAAAAAGAGGTGGGGGGCGAGGGCAGGGAGGGAGAAGCAGCCAACAAGCAGCCTAACCTTGCATTATCCATCTGCAGAGTCACTCAGCTGTCTGCCATGAACTGTGTCCTGAGAGCTCTCATTCACTCAGCACTGATGGGCACTGCAATCATTACAGAAAGATTGTTCTATCTTCTTTATTTTAAGCATCAGCCTTCCAGCCTTTTCACATTTCCATAGAGAAGCCTTTCCAATTTGAGGTCAGATGAGATACTGCTGCTAAGACAATCTGACAGAAACCCTCATAGGATACTAAATATCTGAGTTACACCTGGGGGAGATATTAAAACACACCGAATACAGAAGTGGACTATACTTGCTGACAGACTGCACTTTAAAAAATTAATTTGATTTTTTTTTTAAAAAGCTTCATATCAGCAAAGATAACAAAGACGAAAATCTTAAAAGTTTGTATTACATATGCTTATTTGCAGTTCTCTTACACACGACTGTTCAATGAGAAGCATTGAAACATTTCCAGGAGAACAAAAGGTTGATTACTCAGTGAAATGACCGAAGGTAAGCATAAAAAATAAAGACCCATGATGCACATAAAAGAATTGGGAGGCTTAGTTTTGAAATGGTTTACAATTACTTATGACTGACAAAACTTTGAGAGAATTTTACAGGTCACCCTAGGTGTCAATTAGACTACCATGCCCCAAGACACCAATACCTCTTGTATTTCTCCACCTGTATTACTGCTTTTCCTTAGTGTCACAGGTCTAACAGAGGCTCAGAAGAAAATTAAATTGTAGCTCCTAAAATAGAACCTAACTCAAGCCAACCACCATTTTGTTCTGGAATTTAACTCCTGCTGGGTATCTCACCTACGTGATCATCTTTCAGCCCCAATAAGTTTGGAGCACTTATTGGCAAAAATGGGTCTATACCACTATTAAAATTGTCCCTTCCTGTGACAAATATTGCTGTTTATTTTAAGCAGATTTCATGCAGTTCAGTTCATTATTAAAGTTCAGGATTCCAGCAAACATCCCAGCCACAGCACTGTTAATGGTCTTGTCTTACCAGAGGTGCTGGAAGCTGCTCCAGGAGTGTGACAATAAACCTGGTAGGGAAGAATTTGTGGGCAGAGAGGCACAAGTAAAATGTAGAATGACAATTAACATTAAGCATATACATATAACATCCCATTCATATACATACAACCAAATGCTGTTGAAACAGTAAAATCAGCTCCTCACTGTCTACAACTCAGATACTCCACGAAGGAACTGTAACCAGCAATCAATTGGAGAACATAAATAAGGATACTCCAGACAGAAAAAGAAAAATCTGTACCTGTGTCTGGAATAGATTTGTGCAGAAAAGACAGCTAGAGAAAGCCAGAAACTTTTTCAAAGAGCTACAAGCTTCCTCCAACAGGCACTAGCTAGGGATTACCGAGTGCCCCTCTGGAAGGAAAGCATATGAGTTCATGAGTCAGTGTCTCAGGAAGCAACTCTGACCTGCGTGGTGGCCAAAGATGGGAAAAATTGGCCTCTACTGATTCTCATACAAACTTTACAAAGGTTGATGTTTCATCACTTGGGTCTCATTACTGCATACTTTGAAAATATACAGCCTATATCCCTTACATTTACGTTTCTATTAAAAATAATCCTATCTCCCATAATTCTCAATTGTGACTAATCAGTATAGCCCGGCTGGAACCTATTGGTAACTTTCTCTATAGAAAATATTTATTACCACATTGAAACATTTTGTTTCATAAGGATAGATGAAGAACGTATCACAAAGCACAACATTTTTATGTGGGTATACTACTTACTGAATTATCAAAAGGGCTATATTTCATAAAGCAGAAGATTTAAATGCCATCACTTTTATATTATTTTTCACTCATGCAGTGGAAATAATGCTAACAGACCACTGTTGACCTGAAGTTTGATCATTCCTACACATAAGAACAGGAATTAAAACGAATTTAATGTACTGTTATATTTCATCTTGCCACTTTCTATGCATTTTATGATCATAGTTTTCAATTAATTTTTTTCTCTTCCAGTGGTCACCATGGAAAAAGACAAGAGGAGAAACTGATTAAGGCTCTGTCAGGCTCTGTCACATTTAATAACAGTGGGTTCATGTATCGCCTTATAAATCAAACAAAACCCTGCAATATGAGCCCTAGACCTCCTACCCTGCAAATAGACCTTTATATTGAGAACTCCTAGGATAACAGGGAGTTCAGTAGAGATTTAGGATGTAGCTAATCATGATAACAGGCACAATACAGGTAACAGAAATATGGACTCAAGAACAAAATTAAAGGAGAGGGTGCCAGAAAATGGGGAAGAAACCTCTTCCCATCACTTCTCTGTAACACTCTTAAATACTGTATGTAACAACATGAAACATAAAATAATGTAGACAAAAAAAGATATGTTTAGGTTGGTGGTCACTATCACTACGATCAAAAGAGGTACTTGAACGTAATAGAAAGTCATTTTTCAAAAGGATGTTACTGCACAGGGAATAAAAGCAGGATATTCAAGTTAGATTTTGAGATTGAATACTAGGATCTCTATTAGCTTATGTTGTCTGTGATTTTCTTACATTTCCCCACTGAGGGCAGGTTATACCTTAAGAGAACAATTTTAGCTGCATTCACTTTCCTTTTGGGCAATCAAAAACCCTGGCTTAAAATTACAGTCTTGAAGCAGTGATAACCCTAAGGTAAACAAGATGTATTCAGTAATGCCTACTGAGTGCCTTAAGAAATATATAGACTTTGAAATTCCTCTCATCTCACTTTTGTAATCTAAAACATAGGCACGGTTGACACTAATGGTCCCTCTATTATTTAGAAAGGGGAATGTAGGTCTGTTCCCAAGAGTGATTCAGTTAATCAGAAAATAAATGGGATAAACATCCTCCTGGAAGTGCCTGGCCTTTCTCTACTGTCTCCAAAGGCAACCACTGCACAGTTAATGTTAAAAAAGAATCGCTTCATCTCCAAACATTTAAATGGCTAATGGCAGATGAGAACAAAAACTTACCCTCATTGTCTGTGGAGTCCACATAGTTACAGGTATGACTGTAATTCTGAATTATGAATTAATGATTTCCCAGTTTCCAATATTGTTCTTATTTTGGCAAGTTTGTATAAACCAGAACTACTAGGAGGGGAATGTAGGCCAAATAGATATAGCAGTATGACATTTTATAGGCAGTTTTTCAAAAATAAACCCAAATTATTTTATTCACAACTTATGCAAATTGGAAAAAGAGGTTTAAATGAGAAATGGAACTGAAAAATAAGACACTTACAGAATAGCATGGGCATCCACACAAGGAATCAAAAGTTATTGACATAACTTTTGGGAATAAATAGGTCTGAGAAAAAGATGGGAGGAATTACAGAGCAACTCAAAGGAGATGAATGACAGTTTATCACATTTGCACTCATTTTCCAAGATAACTTCAAGCTCTCAAAGACTAAAACTCCTTGTAGATGCCTCAAGAGACTTCTTCATTATGGGTAATCTATACCCTAAAGGGATGCAGTTTTGTACACAGTCTTATACAACGCTTTGACTAAAGGATATATACTTTCTAGCCAAAATTTTATTCCCGTGTGAGAAAACAGACTTGCAGGTCTTCATTTTCTCAATTTTCAGTGGAATGTGAATTAATTTTTTGCAGTTTCATGGTTTAAAAATGCAAAAGGAGTCTGGTGTCCCATTTAACGTAGATTGCAGTATACACTCAGAAATATCTTCAGTGCCGGCTTGCTCCTCCTTTACTACAAAAGGTAATAGCAATGAAATAGAGAAAAACTTTACTTGCTATGATTAAATTTGAATTATATTGAGTTCTAGTGTTATGCTTTCCAGTCGCTTTCTGTACAGTCTTTGGATTTTGGTAGAGAATACCTGCAATTTTTCACTTCCATATTCATCTAAAAAGAACATAAATCAATCAAACTAGTTATTAAAAAAAATTTCAAAAGCAACTTTTGTAAATCCATAGCTTTCAGATATATATGCAGTGAAGAAAATGTATTATACAACAGGACACAAAAACAGTCTTCGTGGGACGTCAACATGATGAAAAGTTGTCCTCTTAGATGGAGTTCATGTAAATACATAAATGCATCAGAATAAACCAAGAATTTAAATAGACTGTTTTTTTCAGTATAAGCCATTGCTGAGTGTTTCCAAAGAAAAAAATATACTACACAAAATGAGACCAATTATGAAACACTATGTCACTGAATTATATTTTTCCCAAAAAAGCTTAGTCTATGCCCTGAAGCATAAAGAAGATAATCCTCATTATTTTTTTCTAGCGTGAGCTTAGTTCTTTTAGATGCTTACAGAAGCAATTAATCTTCTTGGATTACAACAACTGTTTCAATATTCAATATTCAGTGACAATCAGATGCTCAGATTGGGCTACATCTAGGGCTTAAAGTGTATTTCCTAAGGGTCTCAGGGAAGTAGTCTGTTACTCAGCATGCTAGAATACATAAATTTAGTCACAAAGCATCCCTTATGAACAAAAGCAGTACTGCTCTTAAAAAGTATTTTGTGGAACATGAACTCTTATTTGGTCAAGGATTCCAGGTAAGCATGAGACTAAACCATCTTGAAAAAGAAGTGACAGCACAAACTAATCCTCACACACTTAACATATACATAGGCATTTTATTTATAGGCTAAAGGTGAAGAAAAGTATGTTTGTATTTTTGGAAGAATCACCTAGACCACTAGCACCACATGTAAATTACACCGCAGGAGAACAAAATTTCTTTTCCCCAGTGTGTCTCTGAAAAGTGTCACTTACACATATTTGATTAGATAAATTGCCTGCAATTGTACTCTTTGGATGATCTTTTACATATAATTGTAATCCTAACAGACCTATGTCACCAAAGCCTTTGCAACTATAAATCTTACTAATGACAACATCTCTACAGCTTTTTTGTTTCATACCCCAAGCACAGCAAGTTGTCAGATCAGTTCATGAAGAAGTGACAGGCTATTGTTCTTCCTTGCATTCATGAACACCTCATTAACACAAATTTAATGCCAATAACATCTTAGTGGCTTTGATTAGGTACAGAAATCTCACTACACTGTGTAAGGGACAAAAGTGTACCTTACAAAACATAAATAAATGTTCACAAAAATCCAATCGTTATTTTTTTAAAGGGAAACTAGAAAAAAAACTAGCAGCTTCATTAAAAGCAATCTTTTCCAGCCAGTCTTGAAGGATAAATATTTTTGTTTTGAAGAAGAATACATGAATTATTTATTCCTTTCAAAACAGCGCAGTACATTAATCCAGGTTCTCTACCTTCTGCCCTGATTCAACTGACTGTAGGCTATAAAAATACTCAAGGGAAGTTAGTTTCATTTATTTTAGCACACATATTTAGTGCATAATAATTCACAATACAGAAAGATCTCATGCTGGGACTGAGAGAATGCCTTTTAATAAAAGAGATCTGGATTGCAATGAAGCCATGAGAATTTCTAATCAATGGTGTATGAAATACAATTTGAAAATTGGTTATTCCATAACCTATGTTTCAATATCAGTTTAGGAAAAAAAATAGACTTCACTTGCTTTCAGTACATATTGACTGCAAGAAGTGAAAAAAAGAGAAGCTGGAGCAACAGGCTGTTCTGTAGAGTCAGAAGCAGAGAAACCCTTAATGCAGGAATAAAATCCAATACCTAAGGCAAGTTAAAACAATGGGATCTAAGCAGAAATTTACAGTTAAATTTTTGGTACTGTTTCCTCAGGTCCCTGATTAGCCAGTAGTACTAATATTTTTTCAGTAATCTCTTCATATTTACAGCCCACTGCTTTCTCCTATTCAGGAAAATACTAAGAGGGAGGTAGCATGACCACGTTTCTTGGGATGAAGCTGTTTTAGGGATTATAGGGCTGCTAAGGTCTACAGACAGTGAAAGGATTATAGTGGTGCTGTTGGTACAAAAAACAGCCAACCAACCAACCAAAAAACCCTAATGAATTAAAGAAAAGAAAAAAAAAGAGCTAAAGGACAGGAAAGAAGGACTTTCCTGATTAAGAACTTTGCCTGAGATTTGGTACTGGAATTGGAATTTATTCCTGCCTTCCAATTTAATCACCCTTAATCTTTGCCTGTCTGTTCCATATCCTTCCCCATCTTCCCTGCCACCACACAGTGCAGTTTTCAGAATAGGAATGTCACTCCAGTGCTCTAAGTGAATTACAGATTAAGAAGTATGTAGGAATTCAGTATGATCAGCTCATAGCACACCAAGCACATATGCCTTCTGACATGCACTCTTGTTACATGTTTCGGTTTATTAAGTATGTGAGTTTTCCTCATAAGCCTCTTGAGCTGAGAAGGCATTCACCTCAACTCTGCAGACTGCCTCTGTGGCTGCAAGGTTAAACATACTCCAATACGTGTAGGCAGTATTCTGTGCCCACACTGATTTCCTGTGCCTTCAACAGGGTTTCTACAAGTGACTGTAGGAATATGATCTCACTCAAATGCCGAAGCAGCATCTTAGCATTTCTTTGCAGATGAAATCCAAGAGGAGAGCCTGCAGGGTTTCCTAGGCAAAACTGAAGCCTCCTTTCTAAGAGGCTCTGGAGGAGACAGCATTTACAGCATCTTGTTTGCATGAATAATGTAAACCATCAGGGTAATGTTTGTGCACAGTGAAAAGTAACTGCATCATGCTTACCGTGTATTCAAAGTGTCCAGAGGGCTTTCAGATCAGAATTTTTTCAGTTTGCAAGCACAAAATTATTTTTTTCCTAGCTGCTGACTCTGAAAACTTCAACTGAAAGTTTTTCTGAAAGTCAGGCAAGGCTCCCCTTTATTGCATGTTGCAAAGATTTTGTGAGTCAAACTGCACTCTAAGTTACAAGTGTGAAACTGCATTTGTCCTCAAGGTCTTAATTTCTGCCTTGGCAATCTGTCCTTGTAACTGAAGCTCTGTTAACAATTGTTGATAATGTATGAGCCAGATGGAATCAGGTTTGCTTTCCTATGACAACAGGTTCTGTGATTTGACCAGAAGTAAAGTTGTAATAAAACCTTTTTATCCATGAGAGTGATGACCAACACTGCAGTCAGAAAATGTCATTTCTATTCTTATTTCTCAGATACAGCTGCAAATCCTGGAACTACCGTGAATTCATTGCATAGTGAAGGTGGTATTCCTAAACTGTTTCAAGTAAACTTTTGAAATAAAAGTGAAATGATAACATTAGAAAAATATTGGCTTTCACATGTGGCTTCTGCTATTTATTTCACACTAAAAATAAGGAGGAAAATCGTGATGCTAACTCAGTCATTTGGGGGGACACCCCACAGCTGGCAGCTGTGAGATAACACACACATCAGGTAGGCAGAGAAGCATGGGGGAGGTGCCGCGAGTTCACCACAAAACCGCAGCTGTGCTAACCCAACTGAAGTCACTGCTAAGGGGACTGAAGTGCCTTCTGTAGCTGTAAATCTATACGCCTCACGAAAATCTGTTGTTACTTTGCGTAAATCCCTAGCACTCTTTAGCCTACGTGACCCTTCTAATACAGAGACATGTAAAGTGATAGCCAGATTATTTCGATTTCTTCTCCGTCAATGACTGCAATATTCCGTTGGAGTTACGGTCTATTAGGCAACACAAGCAGAGATCAATACTCAGATCTTTATCTGTTTCAACTTTATTTGTTTATTCCCCACTGTGCTTTCTGTGGGGGAATGATATCTGGTACTTTCTAGTTTATGGGATGTTGAACAGTACCAAGATAATGTAGTTCAGGAGAATTGTTTGCCTGAATACTAAACTCATGCATATAGGGCTGAAATTAAGATAAAACTTTGTTTTATTGGTAGAGAAAGAAAGTAAATTCTGAGTCTTTTTCTCTGCCCTAATCTTATCACATTGTTTTCTGCTCAGTCTATATGAGATAAGAAATCTCATGCCCTGCTGTAAAGCCTCCATTAAAGCATCTCTGGCAGCACTTCACGGCAGCCTTTGAGCTTGAAGGCAATGGATGAGGGAGGTGGGGAGCAACCTGCAGATTAGTCCAAATAGACTGTCCCTTCCCAAATTTTTGTGCCAACTATGGGCATGGCCCCTCACCCTGACCTTCCCTCCTCCCCAGTCTCTGGCCTACTGTCCCTCTGCTGAAAGTTATTGTTCTCAATGTTTTCCAGAAGAAGGGCTGGTACGGTAGCTTTGGACAAAATCATTGTTATCTTAAACAGCTGCAGATAGTGTCTCACCTCTTCTGTGTGCAGCCTTATGAAAGCAGGGCCCTTCCTTGACTGGATGCTGATGAGCCATAAGAGACAGTAGCATCTCCCACCATCTCCATTCCTTGCCAGCTTGAGCACAGATGGGAGAGGGCTAGCTGAAGGCATGTAAGTATTTCTTTAGACTTTCAGGTCTCCACAGACAGGTGAGGAGAGGCCTGAGTTCCTGAAACCAGAAGTCCCTTCTAGAAGAATCATAGAATTATGGAATCATTTAGTTTGGAAAGGACCTTTGAGATCACTGAGTCCAACCATTAAACCAGCACTGCCGAGTCCACCACTAAATCATGTCTTTAAGTCCTACATCTATACATATTTTAAATACCTCCAGGGATGAGGACTCAATCACTTCCTTGGCAGCCTGTTCAAATGCTTGATAACCCTTTCCATGAAGTTTTCCCTAATATTCAATCTGAACCTCCCCTGGTGCAACTGGAGGCCATTCCCCCTAGTCCTATCACTAGTTGCCTGGTAAAAGAGACTGGCTCACACCTTACTACAGCCTCCTTTCAGGTAGTTGTAGAGGGCAGTAAGGTCTCCCCTGAGCCCTTTTGTTCTTCAGGCCAAAGAACCCCAGCTCTCTCAGCTGCTCCAAACAAAACTTGTGCTCCAGACCCTTTATCAGCTTTACTGCCCTTCTCTGGATATGCTCCAGCACCTCAAGGTCATTTCGGTAGAGAGAGGCCCAAAACTGAAAACAGGATTCAAGGTGTGGCCTCGCTAGTGCTGGCCACAGAGTTTCTGATACAAACAAGGAAGCCACTGGCTTTCTTGGCCACCTGGGCACACTGCTGGCTCACGTTCAACCAGCTGTCAAGCAGCACCCCCAGGTCCTTATCTGCCAGGCAGTTTTTCTGACGCTCTGCTACAAACCTAGTATTGCATGCTAGTATTGCATGGGGTTGTTGTGACCCAAGTGCAGAACTTGGCACCTGGTCTTGTTGGACCTCATACAATTGGCCTTGTCCCATGAATCCAACCTGTCCAGATCCCACTGCAGAGCCTTCATGCTCTCCAGAAGATCAATGCTCCTGCCCAACTTGGTGTAGTAGTACATGCCTGAGCCCATGGGCTGCTGAAGGACACACGAGCCCTGGCACAATGTTGTGCTGATGTAACTCTAAGCATGGTACACTCTGCACACATCTGCATAATTACAACTCAAACACTTCCAAAATGTATTTTAAGTTTTCACAAGAACAGAAATTTGTATTTTTAGCAAAGGTACCAGAATCAAAATAGCTGAGTGCTTATATTCCTAGCACTTCCATGCTTTCCTGTCTGTACCGGGACTTTACAATATGGCTCCTTGTCGTGCTCTTCAGTCTTCCTGTGAGCAAGAATTGCTTTGTCCTCCCCAGATCTTTTACAAGCCTTTGTTCATTTAAAGGGAAAATATTCAGCAAATCTCAGTTGGAGGACCTGCATTCGGATTTATTCTTCCAACACGCGCACCCCACTGTGTGGGATTTAGTAATGCACCCACATACTTAGGAGGGGCGTTCGTGTTTTAGAAACAGGCATGCATCCAAGAGCTTTGCTGGATCAAGATCAGAGTATTCACCACCAGATGGCAGCCACAGGTGGAAAGTTTTTATTCTCTTGATTACATACTTTTATGATTTTTCTTGTGCGGTAGTGACTAGACATAAAAGTATTAGATACTATCCTGACAGCTGGGATTGTTTGTCATTTGTCAGTTTAAAGCAATTTAACATTTTAAACCCAATATATTTATCATTTTTATCTGAATAGTCGTGTGAAACCAAACACATCAGCAGCACAACACACAAGTCCAACATATGCTCCAACACCATATTCCCCCTCTATGTGACACAACTAGTCTATTGCATGTTTTTGTGCTTGAAGATCCACCACAACTGTGCATATTTCATTTAATTTCATCCACAAGCACTCCCAAGTCACAGGACTGTGGACTGAGATGGAAAGACTACATGTCATCAGAGGTACCAAGACGAGATGCTGTAAGTGCTTACTATGTATCATGTCAGTGAGAGACACAGGTTAATAAGTAGGTCTGAGAACAGTATCTGCAGCATCTCCTGAGAATGTAGCAACAAATCATTACAGTCTGTACAATGTCAAGCTGTTACCATGTCAGTAATACCAACTTTATTTTATAGTTCACATTTCCAAGGCCAAATGCTCCTCTGCTATGATCTCAGGTGTTCTCAAGCATAAAGGAAAGCTGAACCATGAAGACACAGTTTTAAACATGTTAATGTTTACAGAAGCTATTGTCTGACAAAGTGGGAGGTCACTGATCCCCCAGGTATGCATGCTTCTGGTTAGTTTGTTTGGCCTGACTAGCAGAGCCTGAAAACATGCCTCAATGCATTCAGGCATGCTAGTCACAGAACCTCAACACCTCATTAAATTACCTTCCATCTGTGGGCAACAAACCACACTCATATCAACATTGAGTCACACAATGACAGAGCATGAACTGACAGGATTTAATAAGAGAGAGAAAAAAACTCCAAAACAAAACAAAACTCACAACACAAAACCAGTGTTGTGTTTTCATCTAATCAGGTAGAAGGTAGTCAGATCTCCAGAAAACTTCATGGCCATGTACTTTGTATTACTATGGCAAGTCCATACTCCGAGCATCATAACTCACCTATAATGGTTCTTGTACTTTTATTTTCCACAGTTTCTCCCACCTTAATCCCTCATGGAGGCCACTATTACTATTATGCAACTTGGAACAATTCATCCAAGTGCTCTTCAGTTTTCAGGTCTCTTTATTCAATCCGATATTAAGCGGGTTCCACTATAAAAGATGGGTTCTGATATGGAAAAGTGCATGCACATACAGGTTTAGTAGTTAACAGCTGTTTATGTCATTGTAATACAGCTTCCAGTAAACACTTACAATGAAATTCAATATAAATAAATATAGAAGGATGCAAATAGAGAAAAACAATCTAAGTTTTACATCTGCAGGAGAGGGCTTAGAGCTGACTCCCGACCAGATTGAGATCTTCAGCTTATAATAAATTATTTAAAGAAAACATCAGCATGATACTGAGCAGAAGCCAAAGCAAATGTTCAGAATTATGAGAAAAGTAATAGAGAACTGTACTGGCTTTGGCTCAAATAGAGTTAGTTTTCTCCGTAGTAGCTGGTATCATGCTATGTTTTGAATTTGTGATGAAAACAGTGTTGATAACACAGAGAATTTTTAGCTGTTACTGAGCAGTGCTTTCACAGAGTCAAGGCCATTTCTGTTTCTCATGCTACATAACCAGTCAGTAGGCTGAGGATGCACAAGAATTTGGGAGGGGACACAGCCAGGACAGCTGACTCCAACTGACCAAAGGGATATCCATACCATATAACATCATATTCAGCATATAAAGATGAGGGAAGAAGGAGCAAGTGGGTGACATTTGGAAAGGTGGTGTTTGTCTTCCCAACTCACCATTATGTGTGACAGAGTCCTGCTCTCCTGGGGATGGCTGAACACCTGCCTGCCCACAGGAAGGAGTGACTGAATTCCTTGCTTCGTTTTTCTTGTGTGCGCAGCTTTTGCTTTACCTATTAAACTTAAACTGCCTTTGTCTCAACTCACAAGTTCTCTCACTTCTACCCTTCTGATTCTTTTCTTCATTCCAGAGTGGGGAAGTGAGCAAGCAGCTATGTGGGGCTGAGCTGCCTACCACAATAAACCCTGGTATGCCACCACATATATCTCTTCATTAATGCTCTGTGCTGTTCTAGTGCCCCTCTCCATAGAAAGAGGAGCTGAGAAAAGATAGCAGAGAAGCAAAACAACAATGAAGCCAATTACAGAAGTTGCCTGAAGCCTTTTTCAGAATGATTCCCATTACAAGGAACAACTGAAATTACTACTCTTATACCCAGAGTCTAGTTAGGGGTGCATTGCAGAAGAGACCTAGGGAACTTTGAAGATGTGAACAAGGAACAAATGCTCCGAGTTCACCAGTTCAAAGTGATGAACCAATGGCAGGTTAAAAGTAAGCATGGCAGAAACAGTCCCCATGAAAGAGGAAGAGAGCTGGGGAATTACTTGCAGTGGAATACACAAAGCTAGTAAATTCACATGATATTAGAGGGGTATTGAACAAAGAAGAGAATACCAAAGACATGATGAGGTTTGGGAAGACTGTGAGCTGCAACATGTTAGAGCATAATCTAGGGAAATATCACATTGTGGTTGCTCCTCTCTTACACACTTCCCTACACCTTGCTTCTCAAATTAAGGCTGCTTTTGCATCCATTTCCATTTTAAAGGCTTACAGAAAGCAGTTTCTTTGTCACCTGTGTAGTAATGTCAGAGCAGTTTCTAATGGAAATATTAATTTGCAGGATGCTTAAAATTCCATATATGACAAGCTTCTATTTAATAGAAGAACCTCAAGAAAACAAATAGATTAACCAGGTTACTCTTTTTTATGTGGAATCATTGATGAGCACAATGCTTTTCAGACAGATTAATTCCTCATCCTGCAGATCTTTAAAACAGAATATAGACAAGGAAGACAGTCCACATGAAGAAGAATAACCTAAGGCTTGCCACTGCCCTGTGACTTCCACAGACAATTTTATTTTATAGCCTAAACTGCAGAAATAGAGTGAACTACCATAGAGAAAAGAATAACCAAAATGGGGATGGGTTAAAAGGTTAAGCAAAAAGAAAACAAGAAAGTTAACAAAGAGCTCCAGGGAAGAATTAGAAGGAGGAATTGTTATCAACAGGGCTGGGTCAAGGAAGCATAATTGTTACTGGAAACACAGCTTTCATTCATGGACATGAAAGAAAACTGAAAAGGAACTTTTAGCTCCTGGTTCTTCCAAAAATATCTGAGAAAAAAAACCACAGATAAACAGGTGCAAATAAAACCTGTGTCTGGAGGCTTCTCAGTTCAATAGTTCTCAAGAAATGGAACTAGCCTATCCAATTTAGTAGGCTATTAACCCCAGGAAACTAGCTTTTATGGAGTCCTAGTAACCAGCAACCACTAAGAGAGGGTCTTCACTTACGTACGGTTTTTATGCCCAAAGTCTCCCAGATTCTTAGGCACGTTTACATCAGACATTTTAAGACCAATAAACTACCTTCCTGTCACCAAACTCCAGGCACAAAAAGCACAGGGAAGAGCCCTTTGCACAACAGAAAGGCTCTTACCTGGAAGGAAGACTCCTGGTGACAGGTGAGAGAAGCAAACTCTCTTGTAACTGTTGCTTGATAAGTCAATCACACTAAATCCCATTAATTAGTTTAATTTAGAGTCTCACAGAACACTACACAGTGGCAGGAATGCAATACTGCAGTACACAGCAAATGGGAAATTGCTAGTGGGAATTTTTTCATTCCTGTTCCTCATAGATCTGACTAGATGAAAAGGGTTGGTATTTCCCTGACTATAACTGAGCACCAAGGCTAATACCTTAAGGAACAAAAGCAGAAACCATGGCACAGAAAGGAGAGTGAATGGAGAAAGTGTAAAATACAAATGAGAATAATACTCAATTGGCTTCAAGTAAGACGATTTAGACCCTCTCACCCAGAGTAAGGCAGAAGAGTGACCACAAGTTAGTGCAAAATAGATATTCAGATAGGTCTGCAAGTTTGTAGATTTATTTATTTATATTTTGCCATTGATTCAAAATGTGTTTCACATGGAACCCTCTAAATCCATAAGGAAAATATAAACACCTGAACAGTGGATTTTCTTTCTCTCAGCTTTCTTCTGATTTAGCTAGAAGACTGTCAAGGATGGACATCAGAGTGAAATAAGTTTGGGTTTGAATTATAGGCACAGCATCTTCTCTAAGGTGTTTCTGAGCTTTTCCTACACTGGGAGTGTTTGGAGAGTGACAATTTAAATGGCTCTAAAACCACACAAATGGGCTCTCAGTGTGGGTGAAGCATCCCTTTGGAGAGTTAATTGAAAGAAGTGGTTCCACAATAGCTGCTCAATGCCAGATCTCTATTGGAGACAGTTTGGCCAAAACAACTGTTGACAAAGCAGCCAATATCCAGATCAGCTGCTTGAGCCAGCTCTGGCACACCTTGCTCTCTGCCTTGCTCGGGCTGGAAACATAGCACACTGGCAGTTGATTCCATTGTATTGAGAAGTGCTAGATCTAATAATTCTTATTTATAGGTTGATAGTGGAGGTGTAAAACTACAAGTATTTAGAGATTTAGTTCCTCAGCTGGATGTTTGCAAATTGGGTGCTGTTTGTACTTGTTTAAACTTCTTTTATCACATTAGAACTACCTCTCTGTAGGAGAACGAGTGTTCTCTTCCTCTCAATGTAGTTAGCAAAGTCAAAGCAAAATGATCAGAGCATTTTGTCTGCAAAAATCCTCATTAAAGGATGTTGAGGGATAATCAGAAAAGAATATGCTGGGGAAAGGAAGAACATTAGTTATTTTTTTCCAGGATCAGAAATCAGGTTCCTCAATTTACATTGATGTGTAATGTCATATCCATCTAAAAATAATAATATAAACCCACATCAGATTAAGTGGTCTTTACATTTTCTGTGTAAATTGAATCAGATTTGATCTGGAATTCACTGACACAAGCAGTGAACTCTAAAATGCTCTTTTCATCCAGACACTGTTCGGAGTAGAACTGCACTCAAATTATTTTCACTGTCTGCACCAACTTAAATGTCAAAAGAAGGAAGATGCAAAAGAGCACATGAGGGTATATAATTTTTTTCATTCTGATAATTCAAGATACTAATGATATAGGTAGCATCTATTTTAAGAATGGAATACACACATTTCCATTTATGTCTTTCCAAAACTACTCTTCTTACTGCACCTAGCAGCCTTTGCAGTGTTCTCCACAAATTATAAATGTAATTAATTGATTGTGGTCTGTATTAAACTACTCCAGCAGGGGACATTGCATGTGCAGCTGTCAGCTGCAAAACTCAGTTCTGTCCCTCAGAGCTTTGTCTTCCACATTTACATTATGCTGCACCTGGAAGACATTTTTCACCATTACTAGACACATATAAACTGTAGCTTGAAAGTACAAATAAACGTATAGAGGAGCTACTCATTAAGATTCAAGCATCAATTACAGACATTCATCAGCACCAGACAACACTAGACAAACAGCAAAGGACTTTCTCTTCCATTTTATTAATTCCGTGAAACTTTGCAAGTGTCCTACCTAAAAATCAATTGTCTCAAATTTTCACTTCTTTAACCCCTTCAATTACAATGAAAAGTTACTTCTTGATTACTGGACCTATTCCTCATGAGAAAGTGGTAATCAGTTAGTATATCATACACGAACATTGCTCTGGACAACACCAACACCATTTGAATATATGAGTTAGCAGTGGGGAGTGTCAAAGTTTTCCCATCTGTTCAACAGCTGAAAACGTACAGCAGCAACTCAGTCAGAGTCTGCCTGCTGTCGGAATCAGATGACAATGAATGATTGTGTGACAGTGGATGACATTCATTTCCTTTTTTTGCATACCGATAATTATCAAGTATAAATCACAAGTTTTAGTTAACCTGGGATTTCTAAAAGTCTGCTGAAACCTGTTTTAAATAACTGGTCAAGAAACAAGGAGTAGCAAAGTGTTTGTGGACCACATTGCCTAATAACAGGGAATCATACTAAAAATAAATAAGCCTGAAAAAATATTTTAAACACATAATAATAATAAAAAAAAAATCTAAGAGATGAGTAGAACTCTGGATTGTAATTTATTTCTACCCTGTTTAGTTAATGCATTTTGGCACTGATTCATAGCCTCATCTCCCCCATCAACAATAATATTTAAACTAATTTAAATCACTAAATTATGGGTAAAAGCTGACGAATGCTCCTTATTTGGACCATAAAACGGGTTCAAATGTTTTTTGTACAGAAATTGTTTTGTCCCCTGACATAACCTGCCTTGAGCCTGAAAACTGTTTTTTCATTAATATTGTTCTAAATTTGTAATGTCGTCCTGTCTATATTTTGGTATTGTAATTATACTTACTCTGGAACTGTGTTCTTTGTTAAAAAAAATACTAACCCTAACTTGCTTTTTAAGTAACTTTACATTAAAATACAAACATATTCTTTGAAGTGGTTATATTTCAAGGTTTCGTAACTTATAGATAGTGAAACATGATCAGAGGATGCACTGTCCTAACTGGCTAGGACAAAATAAATTCATGCTGCCTGAGGATGGAGGATTCATTCTTTTCTTTTGTCACTCAAGTTTGCATATTTTTGGGCTCAGAGGGTCACAGAGAGACAGAATCACTAATTATCTCTCTGAAAAGTAGCAAGAAACCAACTGAGAGTAAACAAAAATTGAGACAAAGTATCACTTTAGTATATGATAGTGCTTTACACAATTAAATCTCTAAGAGATATAGATTCCTTAAGGGCTGGCAGCGTACAATCCAGATCCCGTGACACACACCTCATTCATACTGCTTCTGTGCATGGGCTTGTCTATCAGTTGTACTATGAAAACCTTACCACAGCATAAATGTTTAATAATGGAGGGAGACAACGTGATTCACATAACTAGAAAGCAAATCCAGTCATATATTGACTGCGCTGTTCCACTTCCCCTGAAGCCTGACTCTGGGACTTAATGAAACAAAAGGAGTACATTAAATTTGTGCTGACAACAAAACCAAAGCAGGGATCTTTTAGCTATTCTAGGAGCCATCTGTGAAAGTTAGTTGGCTTAGAGCAGCAGTAAGCCAAAACCTTCATGAGGAAATATTGTGATGATGTAATGTGGTCATCCCAAATGAATGGCTATAAAACTTTATAGCACACCACACTTTGCAAGGCACTATAAAGATTTTATGGCCATGCATCTAGAATGAGTGCTTTGCTCATGAGTGATGGAGCCACCAGTGAGTTATGTAAGTCTTTGTCAGAGGAGCAGCATAGAACATAAACATTTTTATTGCACTTCACAACATCTCATATAGTAATTTGCAGATGGACTCTCAGTTTTACTTAGTTTTGGTTCCTGTTGGAAGAGCAATGGTTAGAAACACTGTTATATGAGGAATGGCAAAACCCATTTCCATCACCAGTGCCCTTGAGCAGCAATTTATATAATGGAAGTTCTGCCAATTCTGTTCATACAGTTGAAATGTGACTTACAGATGCCTGTGCTATTGCCATGACCACAGACATGATGGGCATGCACTCAGAAGGAGTAAGGAAGACAGCAGTGGCCACAGTCCTGGCAGACTTAACATCCCTCTTTTGTAGCCTCTGCATGTCTGTGAACACATTGCAGAATGAAGCTTAAATCATTCCACTGCATTCCTTTTGATGGGCTCTGTACTTTGTGGATTTTCTGTATATCACATTATCCAGCCAATATACAACACAGTCCTTATGATTAAATTGGCACTGTACAAATCTGGGCCCCATACGTACACAGTGGTGCCAATAGAAGGCACTCAATCTCTGTCCTCTTTCCCACTTTACACTGGGCAATGTTATCCAACAATCGCTTCCTCAGAGAAAGGAAATGCCTACTTGAAAGAATATGCCACTAAATATACCCTAGATTTCATCTCATGTGTTAAAAGGGAGCCTGGACCCACCTTTAAAGAAGTGCTTGGGATGTTATCCAGTCTGGAGATTGCCATGGAGGGTCTGCAGTGGATTATTTGAAGGAATAAAACTAAACCTCTAGAATCCAAAGCTAGCATGATTTTCTGAAATCACTTCATTTATTCTCTTGTGTCTGAATGTTGTATTTGTCTCTCTTATATGCAATAGTGGTGGCCTTCTCTGGGACCCAGAATTCAGGATGCATTTTGCTGTTTCTTTCATCCATCCTTATAAAAAGGTAATTTAACAAAGAACTAATCAGCACATATTTATAACTGGTCAACCTGAATGGGGAAAGTCATCAGCATGACAAGGTCTGCTGGATCCTTTTTTTCAAAAATGAGATTTGCTTGATTTTTAAGAGCTTTTTATTCTTTCTTCTTCACAATCTGGTCAGACTATCCACCAATAAAGACAGACTACTTTGAACTGCATGAACTTTCTGCTCTCTTTGGCTGCTGAAGTACTACTGCTGGGATCTGCTACCAGTTTTATCATTACTGAATATTGGCAATTTGGTTTGTGAAAACAACTATAAGCAGCATGCACACTTACGTTACATTTGTAATATATGCATTTCCATGTGTATATATGTATAAAACATATTTTAGTACTTCAAGTAAGGAAATAAAGCGCAGAACAGTTTGAAGAGCAAATATTCTTCAACCTACAGAGAGATGGGAGATTGTATTCATCAAATGCATTTTATATTCTGTGACAAGATTAGATGGGACAAAAGAGTAAAAAAGAACAAGAATAACAGAAAAACCAACACCAAATAGTTCATATTCAGGTCCAGTTCAAAGACAGTATACTTGCTGTGGTGTAACTGAAGACTTAAGTTGACCCATTGAGCGTTCCATTGCTGGCAATTACAAAGGAGAAGAAAAGAGTCCACTGTGAACTTCAAGTCTAGGTTATGTTCACAGGGGCTGACAGGCAGAAACAAAATTAAGTGTCTTTTTCACTGCTTATGGAAAACATTTGATATGGAAACAATTTAGAGATTATAGGCATGGAACTCCATAATGCCATTTCTAGAATCATTTTTCAGCATAGAGCTGCACTACCACCAGACAATCAAAGGATTTGGGAGCATCAGATGATACTACTACTGTCTGATGCTATTACCTTTTTGCCAGAGACCATCAATTTATGTCACTGAAGAAAAAAACAAACAAAGAATACAGATGAAATGATGAACCAATTTCTCTCTCTTTCAACTTTGTGGCATGATTTAAGGAATACCTTCAACATCTGACTTCACCAAATGAGATCAGTAGAGTCCACACTCACGCCCTGGCAACTTATGGGCTTTGGGAGGCATTTCTGAAAACTGCATGTGTGTGTGGTGCAGCACTGAAATCAGTGCTTTGTGCTTCACCTTGTACGCTTTCCTGAGTGTCTAACCTCCCCCTGTAACAACCTCAAAACTTCAGTGATGGGAGACAACTCAACTCCACTCAGTGATGAATAAGTAATATCAGGGGAAGACATGTATTAATCATTAGCTATGCGGCTTTCAGAGTTGCATGTGGGCTGTGCATGGGCCTTATGTAGCAGAGCCTAGTGTAAAAACGGGGAGCCTTTTTATACAGCTCATTCTGACCCTTGCAGCACCAAAGGCAATTGAACAAGGGGACCCAGAGTAAGGTAAATTGAGCAAGGCAATATTTAGAAACATAGTTGGAGGGCAAAGGATGAAAGGACACAGAGTCTTTCAAAGACACCTAGGAGAGTCAGTAAGGCTCTAGCACCCATACAGACACCTTTTCTTGGCAGCTGGCAGCAGGTTCTGCTCTGCTGCTTTAAGGGAAGCTTATCCAGCTTTGCTGCAGTGAAGCGTGAGATTAGGTAGGACAAAATATTCACATGGCTGTTTCAAAAACCTTTCTTTATTGCGTTTATCTATGCTAAATGAAAATGAGTCTTTATGAAGAAGGATGCTGGTCAAATATCACAGTGTTTCAGAAGTGAGGAATTGCAGGTCTGTGAATTCTAGGTGGAAACATAGGATGTGAGAAACTCACTGAAGTACAGCAGTAAGCTAACATGCTTGTCCTGGAGATGAAAGCAAAGGGCCTAGTTTGGGTTGGGTTTTTGCCTTACCATAACTTCAGTGCAAGTTGAAAAAAACCGAACACCTTTGCAGATATGCAGACAAGCCTACAGAAGGGCAACAGGGATACAACATTGAAACCACAAACATGGCTAAGGGCTCCTTCCCCAGTGATGGTAGGAAATCAATCATCTCTAGGTGCCTGTGTATACAAGGACAGGAGGTGAGAGCATCATGCATGCCAACATCCTGAGATCTGGTGCCCACTGATGCTTCTTTTTTTAATAGGTACTTAAAATTTATTACAAGACTGATTTTCAAAGACCTGTTGGGTAGAAAAAAACCCAAACACACACCCACAGCTCATTACCATGCTTTTATCAACACACAGCTCCACATGGAGCACCCCTGGCTTACCACTTGGAGCCTGCAAATACTGTAAAACAGACTGAACAAAATTAAGCACAACACTTAGAGATTGACTATTTCTCTGAAAAGAAATATCAAGTGTTTTGATTGTTCAAGTCCCACCTTCCATCATGAGGCTGCTGATGAAAACTAAGCTCTGAGTTCTGCCAGGGGATTGGCAATACTCAGTGCAAGGCTGTCTTGATGTTCAAGATGGACAATTTGGTAACCCACAATGCAGACCTCTGCTTTCCCTCTATGCTTGCTTGATAATTTCTCTGATAACATCCTGCTTACCTTGCCAACCAAAGTGAGATTTTTTTATTATTAGCTTGTCATTCAGAAATATGCACTTATAAGAAGAAAGAAGACTTACAGAATAAAAGGGAGAATGTGTGGAATTCAAAGTTCAAAACTTCTGTAAATATTTCCATTAATCTCATGGTTTAAATCAATGTGTTTTCTTCACCTATAAAAAAAAGCCAAATGAAAATACCACTAAGCATGCTTGAGCAGGTCTAACATCCTAACTATCCTATCTGTTGTACATGATAAGTGACAGAAAAAGATCAGAAGATGAGGAAGAGTTAATTACGTGCTGCTGTCTAGCTGAATGATGACACAGTTAGGAAACAATTGCATCCCAGCACTTCAAACTAACCTTCAAAATCCAGATCTTGTACTGAGTCTAGGTTTGAGATTTGGCTAGTTTGAGATCCATTATCTCTTTTTTGGAATGTGTGGTGCAGAGAGAGTTACAGAGGAAATCACAAAGGCGCATAAGAAAATTAAGCTAATATTTTTTAAAAGATCAAATGAAAGTTACTTCTAACAACAGAAAATCCCCCAAAGGGAAGGAATGGTAGTCCTACAGCTTCCAGCAACTGGGTCAAACCCCTCTAGTGCCCCCAGGGAGACAGTTCTGATCTTCCCCCAGGTGCCTGGGATTGACATGGCTCTCTAACTGTCCACATGATATTACATAAAACAACCCAAATTTGCAGTGGAATAGCAAAGATGAATTTCAATTTGACTACCCCACTTCATAGTCATAAATAGTAAAACTTTCTGCTTGGTCATGTGATCTTCCAGAGGTACAGATGCACAGATCACTTCCAGTGTTTCAATGCTATCTTTTTATGAGAGAGAAGCTATCTTCATCTCTTGCTTGACACCAGTGGCTACTGGGCATTAAGAACAGATCTTCCATGAGATCCTGCAGCAAAATATTTATATTGATTTTGTAAGTAAGTATCCTATGAAAACAACAGTGGGCACAGAAGAGAATCAAACAGAATTTTTCACTGGCTTATCATACTTTCAATATGGTGAATCACTCTGAAATGTAGTAAACAAAACAATAACAGTACTACAATTAGGGAAAAGTAGTTAGCACTTCAAATACCACCAACCAAGACAGAAAACGTAACCTGGTACATGTGGGCTCTTCCTGTTTTTCTATTGAAAATTATCATGAGATATTTAGCTTCTACCCAGTTGCAGGTCATAAACAAATAGATAAAATTACTCATTTTATGGTCTTATCTGAAGACCATAAGATATTTCCTAACAAATCACAGAGTTAAAGACGAAAACCCTGAGGCTATATCTATATCTATATCTATATAGTAAAGGAAACATGCCAGGGTCTGTTTTCTAGTTCTGAGATCAGCAGACAAAATGTGGCCATGTGTCTTCTACTAAGTTCTCTTAGCCTCCAAAAAGGGTCATCCAAACTGCCAAACTTCCACAGCAAGTACAGTCCCTGGCATTTATGAAGTCCCAGCTGCCTGGAAACTCCATGAGAAAACACTAGTTATTCTGGCTGAAAAGAGTGCCAGGGACTACTCTAACAAGTGCCTGGGGACATTGTGATGTCATTTAATTCAGCAGCATAGGTGCAGCCTAAATCTCAATTATCAGAGCTTGATTTAAATCTGTAGAAGTAATGGCAAGGCAGGGATTTAGATCTGTGACTTTTACATGTGGAAATATCTTTAAACTGAGTGTGTGACTCATTATGAAAAGGAGACTCACTGTGAAAGTCACAGTAGGATTAAACATCCTGATGTTCAAGGGATGTTCAGATATAGGTTATCTGGGTCTGAGATTATGGCTAAAGTACAGCTCTAACTGAAACACTCTGCTGACATCAGTCTTGAGAAATGAGTATAAGGTACTTTCCCACTGTAACCACAGCTGTAAATATTAATGCTGAGAGACTATTTCTACAGTGTAGCTTTGCTGCAATGAACCTATACAGAATTTATTGTACCAGAAGAACTACCTCTGAAAATCTTAAAAAAATGTGAAACTGACCTTAAATAGCTTCTTGCTTATGAATAACACTACCAAATCCTTGTGTTTTGGTCTGCAAGATTACAGAGGCAGACTGAAGCATGTAACATCAGCACAGAAGTATTGCAAACCATCTCTGATTAGGTAGTCCAGTATATTCACAAAGATTTAATCAAATGCTGAGCAAAAGATCAAAGGGAATTAGAGATGTATAGCTCTAAAAGGAAGACCAGATTTCCTTCCTCTTTGCCTCCTATGATCCCAAATTCCTTTTAAACCAGTAGGAATTCTATAAGACTCTTGCCTATGACAAGAGCTAATTTTGTCTGTGCTCCTGAGCTTCAAAAAGAAGCCACTCTCAAAGTTCAAAATCTATACAGTCCTCAAAAATCTGTGCGTTCACTATGTTCTTAAAGTCAAATCTACTCAACGGGCAAAGTACTTTACTCGGATAGTCAAAAGAAAAGCAACTCACACAGGGTAAGTAACCAGGAATAAAATGAAAGGAGGACCATGGCAGCTGCTAAGCATAGTCTCAGTCAGGGTACCAGATTATTTTGGTCTCTTACAAGCCCTGTGGTTCCCTTTAATTTCAGGAATGCATCTACTGCTCTCATTGTTCCCACACCTGTTGCAGTCATGAGCATCATCCCTGCAACCCCTTCTACTTCTGCGAAAGGTTATGCATGAGCAAAAGGCTGCAAGGCCATCTGTTTCTCTTGAGAAGAATGTAATCTCACTTCTCCATAATGCAATCACATTAGCATAATATTTTAGAGAGAACTATCAATAAGGATAGGAGCCAAGCCAGTCCTGTACAAGGTAAAAGTATTGTCCAAGTGACTAAAAAACCCAGAGGCAAAATGTCAGCTGAAGGACAGACCAACGTCACAGTGGTTGGAAAGCTCAAGTATAGTCTCACAAAAGTTCTTCCCATTGACTGGGATATCTGAATTAAGAACATTTTGCCTGGCTTGTTTTTCCTCCCTGCCTCTTTGCACTATAAATCCAAGGTCTGAAATTTAAATGGTTACTTGACATGTCTCTTTTAAGCAATTTCACCTCAATGGACTTTCTTCAGCTTTGGTTGTTTACCAAAGTGCTGACCCTTGAACTTTATTTCCTTACTAATCTTGTCTTTTGCAAAACTCTAGGAGGTTGACATACGGATCAGTGTCACCAGAGTGACTGAACAAGGTAAACTTAATAATCCAGTCTGGTTTTTTATGCATTTACATAGAAGGGTGAAGCAAATGCAGGAGATTAATCGATGTTTGATCTTAAAGGACATGAGAACATGCTGTCCTGATTTTGCTAGATGGAGTCCTCCTGCTTTCTCTAATATCTTTATTGCAAAATCCTAGAAGTGATATAATAAACATTATTTGAAAGATAAATGCCTTCATTTCAAGGCAATAGGTGTATCCTGGGCTAAATGTAAACTTGGTAACAAAAGGCTGAGAAGTTATTTACTCAAACAAAAGTTACTGGCAGGTTAAAGTAAGTATCTTTAAGATTCTTTTTCTTTATCCTGAAATATCTCTGCATCCAAATATACTTCCTGTACTTCTGCTTCACAAACATTGAAATAATCTTATTTCTGCTCCTGATCACAGCTGATACAAGCAGTGGAAAGAAAGAAAATGTTAGGAATGATAGTACAAAGGAATAAGGCACCATTATGCCTCCTTCATGTCCCTGTTCCTATAGACCTAACTTCTGTTCTCTTCCCATTTACTGAAGGTTAAAATGAGAAAAGTCAACATTCATCACCAAAAATAAAGTGTTAAAAAAAACAGTGGAAGCTCTCTCTACATTTGCAAGAAATTCATATTAAGAAGTCAAGGTGGGAGGGCAAGGAGGTACTTTCCTCCAAGGCAAAACTTAAATGTCAGTATAGATTATCAGTTAAAGCTGTGTTATTTTGTGCTCATTCCTATGCCAAAAAATCCAAGCACAAGCTTAATTATAGTAACAAAAATATGGATAGAGGATAGGTTGCCAGTGTTATTTTCTTCAGAGGATTAATATAAGCAGTATAAGCAATCTCCTTTTGCTAATAAATCTGCACCTACATTAGTACATTTTGTCAGTATGTCAGTATATTTCCCAGTGTTGGGTAAGACTTAGTTTGGAAATCAGAGAACATAGAAATCGTTACTTATTTGTCAGAGAAAGGGCAGAGAAAATACTTGCTTCAATCCTTACTTTTAAGCAATGTTTACCCTTTACACCATGTACATGAGTTATATCTGCAATCATTATTTACATATGTTAACACACAGCTGATATCTTTTGTCCTGTAGCCACATTCTCTAAATTCAAGGATAGTCCTATAATCATGCAGACACCAACGCCCAAGTTGCACAGCTCAGGTTTTTACATGCTTTGCTATAGGCTTATCCTGGAGAAGAATCTGGTAATTTTACAAATGTCTCCAATGTGCAATACTCAAAAACAAAGTTAAAACCTATTAACTAGTTGGGCAATACTGAGGCAACTGAGCTGGCCATGCGGGTGTCTGTCTGCTCTGGGCATAACACTGTAGCTACGAGGGACTGCTGTGAAATACTGTCTCTATCACAAAATTACAGAGAGGAATGTCCTTCTGCTTCATGTTCTGTAAGTCCTTTAATGACTGACATTTCCTGAACAAGGCAGCATGGAGGGACTTGATACCATGTCTAAATCACAACCAGATACTTATTTTTTGAAATTATGTCATTCCCTCTACTCTCACTGAGAAGTATTATCTAAACAGAAAAAAAAGACTTAGATAATCAGTACTTCATTATTTCCAGATAAGCATATAATGATTGTGGAAGTCATTACCATACATTGATTTTTATGACTTCTTTCCTAGAGAATTTCCCCATATCCACAAATATCTCTTTCTAATTGCTATCAGAATCAGTGCTTCCAACCTCCACCTCCTCAGTTCTCCTCAATTTTTCTCACCATGTGAGAAAATGTCTTCCAGCTCCAAAACCCATGAACTGCTTCCTTATAAATCTTCTCTAGTTTCAAAATGACAACAACACAGTGTGACAGCATAGAAAAGGGAGCTAGAAACTGAGAGCATGCAAAATGTCAAGCTAAAGTCTTCATCCAAAACTGAAAAGGAGCTTTGGGTTTTAGTTGTACTTTTCAAAAAACTCCCACCCTTACACCCCCTTTGATTTCCAGTATTTTCTGGTGTTGGTAAAATACACAAGATTGGAGCCAAAAAAAAAGGAAGAGCTGGTCCTAATGGTACATCCAGCACTTTTGGAAACAGAAAATCACAAGAATTTGGGTCAGCTTAGGTTGTTGGAACACATTCATATTCTTTAGATATTTTTCCAAAGTGAACTTTCAATGCTTCTGACATGTAAGCTTTACCAAAATAGGTACCTGTTAGACTGGAACCCTACTCAACTCATAAACAGCTTTTTTTATCATTTATCTCAGTATTGTGGTATTCACACCACTTTTCCCTTTAGGGACACACAGTCCTCCTACGCATCCATAACAGAGACTGATGCAAGTATAAAACTAAATGCTCAATTCTACTAATTAAACACACATCCCATATAATAAACTGTTGGGCTTCAATCCCACAAGCTTTTCACACACCTAAGAAAACAAGTTTCCTTGAATTATACGGGAGAAGTGAGAAACTTAAAATCTTTCACTGCATGTTTTCAGTACCAGGTCATTAACTACACGCTAACATGTGCCCTTTATAGATTTCATACTATTTCTTTTGCAGTAATATCTTCTTTCATCATCTCTTTTCCTCAAGGAGGCTTGTTTGGAATCATTATTTTTAAACTAAAGCTTTTGTGTTTTAGACAAAATAACATCTTTCACTGCACTTCTTGCCCCTCCTCAACACATGCCTTCCCCAGTGGGGCACAAAGGAGCCCAATGCCTTCCCTCCTTGCTGCAGCTGAGCTTGCCATGCCAATGCAAACTTGTCTATCCTGGCATGTGAACAGTGACAGCCAGATGCTGTCACTTATCCATCCTGGTACTTGGCCACTGCTGAGAGCAGGATGTGGAGGCAGCCAGACCTCTAGTCAGATACAGAGCAACTGCTTTTACCTACATTTGGTGCTCTTGTGCCTGAGCCAGGTGAGGAACAGCTCCCAGAGTGAAGGGCTTAGTGACAGTGATGTCTTAAACCAGTGCAATTAGGTCTGTCCTAACTAATCCATCATGGCACTGAGATCCCTGTTTGGCATATTATCACTGTTCTGGACAGTAAAATAAAAGAAAACCAAGTAATTAGAGCTATAGTTTTCAAATCTGCATTAATCTCAAAGCAACATCTCTCAAGGATTATTAGTGCCACAGTGAAGAATTAAAATCCTCACTGTTAGGATTTCTGACTCACTGCTGTCCTACTTCTTTCTATCTATTGCCCTGTCCTAATATTTTAGTTGTCCATTTACAAAGCCTTGCCTCATTAACCATGCCACCCATCAAACCATTTTATGTTCCTAATACAGTATTTCATCATCCTAATCTTGTTGTCCCGTGTTACATTGCTTAGCATCTTTTATCAGATTTGATGTTTTTTATCCTAGGTTCCTGCCTTTCATTTCTATTACATCACACTGTTTATGCATTGCACATGTGTTTGCATTGTCCTCTCTAGACTGTCTTGCATACACAGAATATTTAAATGAGAAAAAATTCAAGGACAAGTGAAGTTTACACATCATTTTTTGCTGAGCTAACTGAACAGTTGTTAATAGATTACAGCATCAATGCAACTCCCATACAAAATGAAAAGGAAGACTTGTTCCTTTCCCTGGAAAGTTTTCTTTTAAATTATGATCAACAATATAGTTAGGGTATACTAAGGATAAGTTATAATGCCATATGGTGAAGACAATGCATTTCAGGTAATTTCTTAAGAGCCTCTTACCCAATTTTGCTTCTCATATTTTATTCTTCAGTTTTTGTTTTAGAATTCTTATGATGATTAACAAGACAATTATTCTTCCTGGAAAAATCTAAGATGTTTTCATACTGCAATGAAATTACCTGGGTTTAAATTATTATCCAAACTAAGTTATTGTGGTACAGACCACCCAATCATGAAAAAGTAGTGAATGATGTCTTCTTCAGGCTACTGGAAGAAATCTCACTCTCACAGACCCTTGTCCTTAAGGGGGACTTGAACACATGCAGGAGGGACAGTACAGGAGGAAGTAAATCCACGATGTTTTTCTGGAGTGCATTGATGATAAATTCCTCAACCATGGGCACCAGTACATGCTGGGGACCAATCAACTGGAAAGCAGCTTTGCAGAGAAGGACCTTGGAGTCCTGGTGAACAAGCTGAACATGAGCTGGCAAAGTGTTCTTATAACAAAGAAGGCCAACATCCTTTGTTGTGCATCCCAGGCTGCACAACAAAGAGCATCACCAGCTCATTGAGGGAGGTGATCCTTCCCCTCTACTCAACACTGGTGAGATACATTTGAAGTGCTGGGTCCACTTCTGGGCTCCCCAGTACAAGAGAGATATGGACATACTGGAATGAGTCCAGTGAAGGGCAACAAAAATTACTAAACCACTGGAGAATCTGTAATACAAGGACTGATTGAGAGAGCTGGGACAGTTTAACCTGGAGAAGAGAAGGTTCAGAAGGGTCTTCTGAATTAAGTCTATAAATACCTGATGGGGAGAAGTAAAGGAAACAAAGCAGACTTCTCAGTGGTGCCTCATAAAAGGACAGGAGTCAGTGGGCACACAATGAAATGCAAGAAAGTCTTTTTAAAAATAAGGAAAGACTTCTTAATTGAAAAAGAGATTGAACACCGGACCAGATTTTCCAGAGAGATCATAGAGTCACAATCCTTGGAAATATTCAAAACCAGAGTGTACACAGCCCTGACCTGTTGGGGGTGACCCTGCCCTGAGCAGAAATTTTGGACTGAGAAATCTCCAGAGATACCTTCCAAACTCAGCCTTTCTCCCTTTCTGTGAGCATTTGAATGGACAGTGAGTAGGCTCCAATCACCCAGCCTTAGGCACCCAGTTTGCCCTTCCTTTAGTGCTCTAGATGTGAAGGTCAAAGGTCTTTCTCTAATCAATGGCAAGATGCTAATGTCTCCAATGGCAAATTTTATCTGCCTAAGTATGAGGGACTTTTAAGTAAAAGCACAAGGCTGTTAGTTGAATTACAAAAACTTGAATTCATCCATTGATTTTTCTGCTGACCAAAGGCTACAATTCCAAATAACCTACTGAACAAGGAAATTCGACCAAAGTGCAAGTGTTGCGTTTATCAGAGAGTTATTATTCAAATAACTGGAACTAGTACAAAAGTCTCATCCATGGCTGAGTTTATTGCAACTTCCTGCCATTCAGCTGATGCACGATAATGTCTTACCCTTAAGTAAATGATGCATGTGTCTGTACGAGTTCTGAGTTTGGGGTTATGTGATGCAGAGGATATTTTCTGTTATCAGAAAGGAAGTCTAAGTCCCCATGCAAACACATACTCTGCCTTCATCATCTTTTCTGCCCCTACCACATAACTTCTAGAGCACACCTAAACAAGCAATAACCAACTCACTAATACTGCAGAAAAAATGCTTTTTCTCTCTGCATTGATTTTCTACTATTCGAATAAATTTGCCCTGGCTTGGAGCAAGATCATAGGAAGCACAGACTCAGCGCAACAAAGAAGTCAGGGTTTCAAGGCAAAGAACTGTAGGTAAAAGAGAGGGAAATGGAACAGAGACTGCTGGGGTCAAACTACCCTGGAGGCATCACTGAACCTCCAAACTGGCTCAAGCTCTGTCACATAGCTTTACCCTTAGCAACCAGTCAAAACTCATAACACTGCCAGGCATAAACAGGTGACAAAACCAAGACTCTTGGTCACAGATGAAAGAGAATATGGTGTTGAAAAAGTGAAACCACAAGGCAGATTTTCTTCTTTAAGCACACAGACAGTGCAACACAATGCATACAGGTGTCCTCAACCATGGGGATGCAGGAGAGCATTAGCAGAACAAGGGAGGGCCCCACGTCACACTGGAAGGAGAAAAAGGCTGAATAGGACCAAATAGGAGTGAACTTTTTTTATCTATGCAATAGATATACCACATGGCTTGATATACTATCAGAGAAGTTGTTCTAATGGCTGGTGCTTCATTTCAGTCTTGCACTCATTTCCACCAATATTGTTAAACTTTAAGCAAAGTCTCACATAATCAAAACGGCTGCTGAAAACAGAAAACTGCAGCAGGCAGTGCACGGTCCTGGCCTATATCTTCCAGGCACTCCTGAAACAAAAAAAATGTTCTTCTCAGTGGTATCATGTCAAAATTATATTTTTTTTCAAACTCAAGATACAAAATGCTAAATAAACTTTAAAAAAAATAATAAAAATCCAGAAAAATACCATGTTCATTCCTTTAATTGTACACATAAACTTTTAATCCCAAATCTGAGAGCTGAGTCACTCACATTAAAGATCTAAAAATTCTAAATCTAATATATCATTTTTGTTTCATTACCCTGCATAAACAGAACCACATATTTTATGTGTTTTTTCTATTCTCATTTAAAGTATTGTCTAGGAAGAAGCTGACAGGCCTCTTCAGTCTTCTCTTCATATTCAGTTGTTGTACGAAACATAAATTGTACTTAGAAAACTTATTTCTCCAATGTGATGAAATAAACTGTTGTTACTGTTGAATTTTATTATAAAGATAACAGCTTGTCATTAATTTTTCACTCATCTAGGAAAATCATTGTCTTTCATGTGTTAGGTAAAACTTTTGGAAAACCAGAACTTTAAAAGTTATTTAAAATTAAGTTTTCATATACAGAAAAGAAAGCAGCTTTCCCATTCAGCAAGGATGTCACTGAATAACTAACAGTATCTTGATGAGATACATTTTCTTAGAGTTGTATATGCAAAAAAACAGTGGATATAGAATTAGCTTCCCTGACCATATGTCTGTTTTGTTTATCTGTTTGAGTGTCCTTGACATCGCTTTTTTTCATGCCAGTCAATACTCTCCTAGCTAATACACAGGTACAACTGGGAGGATGGTGCATGCTTGGGACTTATCCACATAGATATTTTGAGCAGAATAAGGTCATCATGGAGCAAAAGGTTAGTTATAGCGAGAAGAAGCAAACTGCAAGGGACAGAGAATAGTGCTTGGTCTGTCTGATTAAATATATTAGAAGTGGCCATGGGGTCCCTGGAAAGTATTTTGGAAAACTACCAGCTTGCTCTTGGCAGTTGTTTTAAACCTACGTAAAACTGACCACTTCACTGCAGTGGCCCTTACAAATGAGCTAGTGCACGTGCCCTGTGGCAGATTGTGAAGACATGTAACATAAAGATGGTGTCCAGCTAAAAATCATGGGGTTTTTTGCTCGATCTTCCTGTTGTTATAATTTATTTGTTTTAAGCATTTAGCCTGGTATCTGTTGGGGAGAGGGGATTCCAGCCTTTTTCTGAATTTATGATTAGCAAACAAGAAAACAATTTCACTTTCCTGAATTTATTATTAGCAAACCAAGGCAAAGACAGATAAGACAACTGCAAGTAAGAAAACACTCAGATAGCTATAATTATATTTATTTGCTTAATTAGATTGCAAATAGGTGTTTTTCTCTCATCTATCCAACAATTCTGTGAAATGAGTGAATCAATAAAAATAAATAAATGATGGTATGGTAGAAAGGCATTATCTGCAGCATGAGCACAGGAGGAGTGAAATGAACTTATTTAGATAGATGACATTAAACGAGTGCTAACAAAAGTTTTAATACCTCTCCTGCCCTTTTAAGTATTAGTAATTATGTGCTACCTGACAGCAGAATCTCAGAATTTAAAAAAATATGTTAATGATTTTTATGATACTTTGGCAGTCTATGTTTAAGTTTTCTATTTTGGTAAACTAGGTACTCTCAATACAACCACAGAGAGCCACCGAGACCCATGAGTTCAATGCAGTTCTCACCAGGTTTCCTAGCACCTTGGTCATCATTTCATGGAAATCTCAACTTGCATTAGAAGAAGTATAACTGGCATCAGTGAGAAAGGAGTAAGAATGCAGCAGGGGAAGACCAGACTAGAAAATACTTTTATAAATTAGCTGTTTTCACATTAGTTCAGATTAATGAGTTTGACTCTTACGTAAAAAAGAAGTGCTTGAACAACCTCAGAAGTATTCGCTCTCAGAAGCACTGAGAGCTCATGAAGGATGGAGAGATATTCCAGGATAAAAGGCAAATGTAATGGCAACATTCTTCTTTCTTAGGAAAAAACTGAAGAAAATAATCAGTGTGTAAGCCCCTAGAAAATGACAATGAAATAAGTAGCAGTCAAGAAACAATCAAGTCAAGAAAATCTCAACTCTTCCTGTGATGAAGTAATGGTTCTCATAGACAGGGGAGAAGCACTACCTTTGAAATACTTTCATTTCAGTATGGCTTTTGACACTGCCTCACATGACTCTCACAAGCAAGCACAGATTAGAGGGTGCACTACCACACCACAGAGGTGTGTCTAATGGATTCCCTAGGGGTCTGCCCTCAGTCTTATGCTTGCACAACTTAATGCTTGCACCAATAGATTGCTTTGGATCAAGAAATATGTATTAAGTATGCTGCAGGAAGGGTCACAAACACACCAGGGGACAGGATTAGAATTTTAATCTAAAGCCTCTTACCAAATATGAAAAACAGTCATGAAGAAAAAAGATGCACTGCAGTCAGGACAAATAAATAAAGGTCTGTGCTTAAGTAGGAATAATCCACTACATAAATATGGAGTGTACAATATCCACTTCAGCAGTCACCATGGAGAAAAGGATTTGGCATTATGAATTACCATGTGAACTTGAGTCAGCAATGTCACAAACTCACAAGGAAAAGCAAGTATCATGTATAAACTAAAGGTAAGTAAGATCTAGAAGCATGACTACACCATATCAGCATAGATTAATGCTTCTTTTAAGACATGGTAGTACAATAAAGCACAAGTACAGTATAGGGGAGGACCTTATCATATCTTTCCCTTGGAGGCTTTAAGCATAAGTTGTACAAGCACCTGTTGGAAACTGTACAACTATGGCTAATTCTGCCTTTAAACATGTGATTAGACTCCATTTATGAATTCTGTCACCAGTGAAACTGTCCAGAACAGCTTAAAGTTACAGTGGTAGGACTGCCTTCACCAATACTTTTCTGGTGTTCAAAGGGCAGCAGTGATGCTGTGTGCTGTCCTCTAAACAGCACACACAGTGAAACCATCCTTCTTCACCTCTCTCTGTGAGCTCTGGTTTTAGAAGGGACCTTCACTCAAATGTTGAAACTATGGTTTAGTGCTTTGACACTTCAAAACTGAGAGACAGGTATACATATCCTGATTTCCTTACATTAAAAAAAAAACAAACAAACAAAAAACCAAAACACAAAAAAACAAGCAAGCAAACAAACAAAAAACCCACACCACAACTTTTCTTGTGTTTTTTCTCAGGATTTGGGAGGGAGGAGAGAATAAAGCAGAGCAGCCTGCATCCATTTAAAGAAACCAATAAAATACTCGCACAGAGGAAGTGGTTAAACAAGCAAAGTAAAATCAGAATTTGTGGGTTGTGTGGACAAATTTGACTCCCATCCTCCAAAGAAAATGACAAAAGAAATTCAAAATTCAATTCAACCTTAGTGTCAGAATGAGTTGGGTGGATAAAAGATTTTAAAGACTCTGGACAAAAGAGGTCATGAGAGATGTGGGAAGTCCCAGGGGCTGCTGATGAAGGCTTTTCTTTCTCTCTGTCTGCCTTTCTTACTTCCCAATCCACTTCAATAGACCTCTCTCTTCCTTTCCCATGAGGGACTCACCTAGCTGCTGAAATTCAGTCATGCCTAAACGATTTTCCATCTTCCTTCTCCCACAGGAGTTTTCCTCCTACCATCACTAATAGTAGGCCCTCTACCTCCACCCCCATCTTTCTGGATGTATCCCCCCTTGCACCTCTCGATGAGGGGGCTGGGCAGGGATTAACATGGCCCCTGATGGAAGCCAGAGGCAGGCAAGGGAGCGAGGCAGTAGAACAATCTCTGTTGACTGCAGGAGCCTCTCCCTCCCACATCATCCCAGCAGTGTCAGCAGTGACAGTAGCAGAGGTCTTGTCAGGCAAGGAAAGAAACAAGGACAGAAGTTGCTGTCTTCAGCAGTCTGCTTCTGCAGGCAGCTACCTAGGTTGGATTTATAGAAAGACCACCCTGTCTTGTCTGTGGGGGGTGACATACAGCAGTGCCTACCACCTGAATAATCCCCAGTTTTGGAGTTTGCACTCTTCCCTTTTCCTTGGTGAGCAGCTCATCATTCTTGTCCTCAAACATCTTGGTTTGAATTTGTTTGATTTTTTTTATCATAGAAGAGCTTCAGTCTGTAGCAAAGCCTGTGTAATGGATGTCCTGATGTTGTAGACATCTTCATCATATACAGAAAAAACAAATGAAAAGAATGTGAACAAAATCATCAAGATGTATATGATGCTTCTTTGAAATCATTACTGAAGAAAACCATAAGGAAAATAAATTACAACTTCCCAAATTCCTATTCAATTAGATTGCATAAATAGTACCTGAAGCAACAGGTACTGGAATGGAGCTGCTACAGCTAAAACAAACAGCTTACACATATTTTATATCAAGAAATTAGAATTCTTTCCATCATTGCATTCTTGAGTCTTATGCATTAATTTAGCTACAATGCAGCAGAGCTCACACTGCAGTAATAGAATATTGATTGTACAACATTCTGAGACAAAGAACTCATGTTGCTGAACTTTATACACATGCATGTTGTTGCAGTTAGAATTCCACATCAATACTCCTTGCCAAATATATCCAATCACCACTGTGCCTGCTAGTGATTTAATTACAAAATATATAATTTTGGTAGGACAAAGTCAAGTTCTCATTAAACTAAAATTCCAGTAATGGAAATGACTTTGAGTAAAGGAAAATATTAAATGTTCAAACCCAGGAAAGTGTGATGTTCATGTAGTTCTACTTCTTTGCTAGTTTATTAATATATAGCAATATACTTCAGAGTTGCCAGGGACTTCTCTGAAGATGAATAATATACATGTAGTGCAGCTTTCACATCCTAATTCAAAGTAACTTTTATTTTTTAGGTCTTCATCAGTTTGAAGCCCACTGCTAAATAAGCAATAATGTCACTCATAAACAAATAAATGGTCACTGTACATGCATTATTCCTCAGAACAGCTTCCTGAAACACTTCTTCAAAACAAATCAATCATAACACAGGAGTAATTTGAGAGTAATGCAGGCTGTTTGCTCCACATTCCTTGTTCCTACCTCTCCTACAGGCCACACTTCCTACTCCACAGCTGAGAGGTACTTCCAGCATCCACTGTTGCTCAGCTTCTTACTTCTGTTTCACCACCCGATCTAATCTGTCTCCAAAAGATCGCCTCATAACGGCCCTGTTTTCCTTACCGTGGCATGAATATAACACCAATATTACATGTATTTTAAGGCAATTTCTGTGCAATAGCAGTTATACAAAAATGTATGCATAGTCAAGTTTTGATTTGAGATTTTGTTTCATTGTTCATGGTAGAGGAAGGATTAGGCTTTTAATCAACTAGCACCAACAGCCCCTAGACAATATGGTTATCTGGTGGTTACACTGATGGCCTGATCCCCTGGGCCAATTTCCATATTTCTGTTTTCTCACTTGGAAAAGAATAACATTATTCTACTTTGTTCACTGAGCAATACCCTTATGATGATGTATTATGAACATACCTATCCATTGAGCATACTTTGGGATTGCAAGCATCTTTAAAAAGTCTTCACACTGTTGAAATCATGAGAAATGACTTCAAGACACAAAATACTTGCAGTAATTTCTAACTATGCAATGCACAGAACTTTATAAGCAAACAACTTTTGTATTCCCACATTTTTGACTACAGATATATTTCAGTAGCCCGTGTAATAGCGTTCACTGTTAAAATAATAGCGTAGAAATAGAGTGAGGTCCTACTCCCATCCATTTGACTCTTGTCTCCCATTAAGCTTTTAAAGCCCTTTCATCCCACAGATACAAATGTTGACCAATTACAATTTCCCACTACAGTATAACCCTAAAATATTACAACTGTGTTTTTGTCATCCTCTCTCTGCTCCCATTAACTGTTAACCACAAAATTTGACTTCAGAGTCAAGTCTCCTCCTTTAGAGGAGATCAGTACCACTAGAAGTTCAGCTTTAACTTTCGACCAATAGTAAATCTTTCCTTTAAAATGCTTATGTTTATTTAAAACCTGAATATGTTTAATTTTGCCTAAGAAGAAAAACATAGTATCTATCTTTTTGACTGGACTTGCTTATGGTCTGCTGTGTAATTATCTTAAAAGTGTTTACAGAAAATACTGCTTGCAACCAGCTTTTGTACCCCTTTGTATTGTCCCTTCAAGGCATTAGTTTCATATACTATAAAGCACGAGAAATATGCCTTTATTAGCACAATTAATTAGAATGTGCTAAACACTGCCAAATGAAGAAGCATTTTTTATAATTATTGTTATTACCTAGTGCAATTTACATTTTGCTGACTAGAAAAAAAAGTTATCTTTTAAATTTTAGCTTTTGTGAAAAAGAAGTGTTATTCTATACCATAGTGCAGAAAAAGTCTGAAGGCTCTTTAAATTTGCTACTTTGTATTTGAAATCCATTAACCTGTACCAGCACCAGCTTAACTAATCTTGAAGGTTTTTGCAAGAAAAGTCACCAACCTTATCTACAATCTAAGATACCTGCATGCAAAAATAAAAGGACTTTTGCTGGAGGAGTTAATTTCAGGAAAAAATCTTCTCATAATTGGAAATATTTTTTTAGTGGATGAACAAAGTACGCTAATAGAGTTTTCATTTTGCACCCCACATTTTAATAGCTGTCAGGATTCAAAAAACAAATGGATGAACTATCTCCTAAATTGTTGTTGAGGGAAGAAAAATCTGTAGAAGGGTCTGTATGGCGTAGTTCCCTTAGGATTTTGGCTAGTGGAAGAGGGAGTCTTGCTGCAACACAGAGAAGTAAGGAAGCTTCATGTGGGATAGTGTTCTTTAACCCACTGAACCAGATTCCTCAGCAGCTGGTCAAGTGAGGGGATACCTCCTTTCACCAGTCTGAAGCCTTGTACCAGAGGAAAATTATTCTGGTGAAGAGCATGCTATCTCTTTTTGTGTGTCCATGGAGTAACATAGGTGGAAGAAGTCACGAGACATTTAGTCCCAGTTACCCAACATGGTCAGCTTTTTGTGCCGTTTCCTCCACATGCAAATGGTCTGCTGAGCCCAGCAGTTGTTGCCAGGTCTCTTCTCCAGCACAGAGAAAGGGTCTATCTAAAAAGACTCTGCGTTTGCACAGGCAGAATTCAGGGATGAAAGATGAACATCATAAGAATTCGGTAAAAGGAATAGCACAAAGTCATCACCCTTGCATATTGCGTGTAAAATCAAAAAACTTTTCCCCAGTAATAATGACGAAAGTTAGGCTCTGAGAAGGCTCAGAGTGAAGGATTTTTGCAAAAAAATGTAAAATAAATTATGAAAATAGCTGTCTGTGCCTCAGTAACAATGTTTGCAGTACAGGTGGTGGAAGAACCAGACAGAACAAGCTTCATAACTCTTTTGTTTCAGTGAACAACAATTCATATATGAAAATAGTACACTCCCAAGTTAGGTGGCTCCATGGCACAATGGATAACGCATTGGACTTCTAGAGGGTTGAAGGGATTAGAAGGTTCCAGGTTCGTGTCCCAGCGGAGTTGTGTCTTCACATGCCCAAGTTGTTGACATGATGCTTCATGAGGACTTCCAAAGCAGACTTCATTCACACTAGAAAACAGTCAGTTGTTTTTAGCTACAATTTAAACAAAATTAAATTTATGAATCTGCAGTGCTTAATATCAGCAGTCATCTATGATGGCATTGTCAGCACTGGAGGTGCACTGAGTTGTAGCACTGACAATATTCTGCAACATATACTCAATTATAAGGTTCTTTTATGGAAAGTCTGAGATCCAAACCAATGGGACATGAAAACCATTGTGCTCAGAGAGCACTGGCTTGTCCCTACAGATGTTTTCCCTGTACTAAGGTATCTGAGAAGTTTCTAACATTTTCCAGTGTGGTTTCTTCCAGAGCCACATAGATCCTTTGTGTATTGAATGGGCATCTGTATCATCTCCAGAAAGTCAGAGAAAAGAGAAGCTCTGACACTAGAGGAGACCATAGTTTATCATTGAATCCAAGAGTTGTTGGGTTGGAAGGGGCCTTAAAGATCCTCTAGTTTCAACTCCCCTGCCACGGGCAGGGACACTTTCCACTAGACCAGGTTTACCTATTCAGCCTGGCCCTGGCCACATCTGGAGATGAGACATTCACAGCTTCACAGGGCAACCTGTTCCATTGCCTCATAGTGAAGAATTTTTCCTACTATCCTTTCTAAACCTACTCTTTAAAACCATTCCCCCTTGTCCTATCACTACATCCCCTATGTGAGTGAAGACAGAAAAAGAAGACCAAAGAAACATGCATTAAGAGATGCCCTGTCTGGTGAGGTATTACTCTCTTTGCAGTGACAAACAAAGCCTTCTGCAACTAGTTCATGAACAGAATTAAGGAAGTAATTGAGGCAAACCTAAGAGAAGAGCAGACTGGATTTAGACCCAAAAGATAATGTGTCAATCATATTTTTGTTCTAAAAATACAGGGGAGAATGTCCAATAGCAAAAACCACATGCCACAAATGTCAAGGATTTTAAAAAGTATTTGGCAGCCCGTGCTGTGATTGATTCTGGACCATTTTAAAGTAAAATAGTATGTCAATAAAAACTATTACCATCATCAGGGTTTTATATTAAGGTGCACTTTGTGTAGTCAAAGAAAATGCAGACTTGATCATTTTTTAAAATGATGTCAAATGAGGATGCATTTCTCTTTAACGCTGGCACTAGCTGCATTTCTAGAACAAGCATGTACACAGGGCAGGCAGACACAACACTGGCACTGCCTGTCTTGACCTCACATTGAAAGAATTAGGTTTAAATAAAGACACAGTTCTTCCCAGTAACAGAGGAGTTGATTTGGAAGTTGTGATCAAAAAAGATAGGGTTAAAGATATAACAAAATTTAATTTAAAAGGTCCACAAAGATTCGGAGAACACGTTTCCCCTTCACTTCCTCGAGCAGATATTTTGCCAGGCTCCTGACAGTTCAACACAAACAAATCTCCTCTCTTCTCATGGGCCAGAAGACAATAACTCCCTCACCCTCTGAAGTCCCCTCACATGGAAGAGATGCCCTAGTCCTTGCCCAGCTCTTCTGTATCGACATCTTCTCCCTAGATGAAGTGCTCCTTTAAGGCAAACCCATGTAACAGAAGAAATCAGATTACATACATTGAAAGTGATAGGACTTTTTTCCCCCACAGAAGGGAAAAACATTGCTAACTGGTCAAGGCCAGACTACAGACTCTCAATCCTACTTCCAATTTAAAATACTGATGTGAAGCCTGGAAATCTACCCATGCACAAGAAGGCATCAAAATAAATCAGGAAAATACCAGGCAAGTAGGAAATTAATTTTTAATGAATTGTTATAGCTGGCCACAGAGTTCAACAGCACTCTATCTCCAAAGGTATCTAGAAGGAAACCTGGGACACGCTGAAAGCAAAGTCTGTCAATGACAGTGTATCATTGGGCCAATAAGGGGATTTTGAGGAGGTGGATGGACAGTCATCTGTTAAATAGTGTGTTGAGAGGAAACACAACTGTTTTAACAACAGACAACTGAAAAAGGATGAAAGTGAACCAGCCCAGATAATGCAGGCAGAGCTCTGCCTCTGTTTAAAGCAGTGTTCGGCCATGCAGGAAAGATTCAGAGCTGCCTATTGGCATTTAGGATAAATGAGGATTTAATTCATTGCATTGCAGTAATTGATGCGATACACTGATTTGTAGTCAATTCTAGGAAGCTTCTGGGTGTAGTTTGTAATGAAACTACAGAAAAATGGAATTCAGCAATAGTCAAGGGAGAATACTTGACCAGACAGTCTATCCTTGTGTCTGAGGAGATTGAAGCAAACAAATTCCACCCTCATGAGATGTAATAGAAATTCCATTAATTTTGAAAGCATACAACTGTCTTAGAGTTGTAAGAGGGGAAGTCGTTTCCTCAGGGAAAAAACAGGAATAAGATTCCGAACAAAAAACTCAAAATAATTTTTTCCTTTTTTTTTTTTAGATTTTAATCACCAACTCCTTTAGTCATGTATAAATACAACTTGTAACTTAGCATCATTCCTTATTCAGGAAAGTAATCCTCCCTCTTTAAATATTTACAAAATAAAGCATTCTAAAATAATGAACATTCACTTTTTAAGCAGAATGATAACAATTACATTGCAGTTCTTAATTATTTCAAAAATTTTAGAAAAAATAATTTTTGTGTGATGAGCTACTTGCCACTTTTGTGTGTTATTTTCCCTAGGTCTGATTGAATAAGGACTATAAATAGAACATTGATCTGAAATCATTACTGAACAATTCTTTTCATGTGTTCTTGACAATTCTGTATGTGTATATTTTTCTTATGGATTTCAGTAGGTTTTGGTCTCATTACTAGCAACTTATCTGAATGGCACGTTCACTAAAAAAAAAGGCCTTTTTTCTGTTTTTGCAGATTGTGTAAATTTAAAGATAATGTGTTCTGTACCAGCTCCCCGATAAGATAAAACATATAATGATATTATACAGTACTTTGGGTATTTGACTGACTTTATATTCTGGCAGTATGTTTCATGCCTCATTTGGTGGAAAACTCATTAGACTACTGCAAACCATGTTTTAATGCAATAGGTTAAGACTTTTTTCCCAACTAACTTGAGTCCCTGCCTATTTTCTGTATTTTCATGCTCAAGTTAATAAATTGCAAACTTTTAACTCCTTGGTTTGCTCTAATCTTCTTTACATACCATTTATTGGTAGCTCTATATTTTGAGAGAGAAGGAAGAGATGAAAGCCAAATTATCCCCTTAGGATCATGGAATAAATTTTGCCATCATATAATCTGTATTTTATAGGGCATTATATTTTATTGAGCTCTCAATTTCTGACAAGAGCATTCACTGAAACACAGAAATATCAATAAGGAAGAATACTGAAGAGCAAACTACTGAGAACTTTCCAAGCCCATTTCATGAGTCTTAGTCATGATTTTGGATTTGATATCTGAAATCAAGTGGAAGATCTGCTGCTAAGATCTAGTGTATTCTAACATCAGACATAAGTAGCTTGCTAAATTGATCATTAATTTTAAGTGGTGTTTATGCATGCACATAAGTATGTATACGCAGAGATATGTGTCCTACACTAGGTTTATTGGTTATCTGAGTGAATATCCAACTAGTAGAAACTCAGGAGTGGTTTCTTCAGCAATGCTGTGTTGCAAGTTTCGAGACACCTGAGATAACCTGTCATGGCTCTAATATTCAAAGAACTCACTGAGTCCTGAAAATAAATACAGCAACTGGTAGAAAAGCACTGAATTCTTATTAAGGTCATCCAAAAAGAGTGCAGCCAACAACATATTATTTGTGATTACAAAGTAAGAGTTGACAGGACTGTGGTTTCATCAAGCACAGAATAAGAGGTGGAAAAGACCAGTTCTAGTCTTACAACTTCGACACTTGGAAAAAATTTTGAAATTTTTGGAAGAAGAAAAATTTATGTTTTCAAGGACCTGGCTATGTTAAAGGATCTAGAACACACAAAATAAAAGCCCCTCTAATATTACACTTTTTTCCCCAAAATTGCATCCCTAGAATAGGATCATAGGATCAGAGAATCACAGAATACTTTAGGTTGGAAGGGATACCTGGAGGTCACCTGGTCCAACCTCTTGCTAAAGCAAGGCTACCCAGAACAGGCTGCCTAGATCCATATCCAGATGGTTTTTGAATATCTTCAAGAATGGAGACTCCACAACCTCTCTGAGCAACCTATGCCAGTGCTCGGTCAATTGTCCTGAGATAACTCAGGCTGGATGGAGGAGTTGCCCCTTTGGCCCAATGGAGAAAAGACCACTGCTTTTAGCCCATCTGAACCTCTCCGACCTGGTTCAGTGGATGGCCCTTGTCTGTCTAGCTCCCTCTTCTCCCTTATATCCCCATAGATATTGGGGGGCTGCTGTGAGTCCACCAAGTCTCTCCCTGAAGCCAAGTCAGACCTAGTCTTCCTCAGCCTTTCCTCACAGGGCATCACATTTACAGGTACTATTAACTATGCACTTGCCCCCACTGATTTTCATAAAACTCCTCCTGGCCTGTTCCTCCAGCCTATCTTGGTACCTGTGAATGGCAACCCTACCTTCAAGTTCATCGACTGGTCCTCCCATTTGCTGTTACCTGCAGACTTAATGAGAGTGCAGTCCACCATCTTCAGAACACTGATAATGATATTACATGGGACTGGGCCCAGGACAGACCCCTGCAGTACTGCATTTGCTAAGAGTCTCCAGACAAAGTGCAATCAATTTACCACCATCCTCCATTGTGCAAATGATTCCACCAGATCTCAGTTGTTCCAACAACATTGCAGATTTGTAGCACGTGGTGCTCAGGATCCTCCAGTTTGTTTTCCTAGTTATGTGCATTTGTGCAAGTTAAGGAGGTGTCCCTCTACCTAAATTCTGGAGAAGCCACTGGACTGCCACAGCCATTGGCATCTCTCTTATTGCAATTCCTTGGGAAGGGTGGAGCAAGTAATCCACATTTTAATCCATTGCAGAGAGGTATTGAGAAAGCTTTATGAGAAAAAGTGTGTATCATTATCTCTCACAGATTAGCAGGATTTGACATCATCACTTCTAATGCAAGTCATACTTTCACCTCAGGTTCATATGCACACAGTACATATAACTGTTAGCTATTAGTGAGGTTATTGTAACCAAAAAGGTGCTGTCACAATTGCACAACTGAAGAAACAAAATTATAGGGGTATTTTAGAGGTCAATAAATATCACAGCTGAAGGAAAAGGAAAATGAACTCGTAGCTACTCAGAATGGTCTACAAAAATTAGAGTTTGAACAATAATGTAAGCATGCATAGAAATGACAGTCTGACAAAAATTTCACTTTATGCCTGTTAATCATTTCAGGACAAAAGCCCTGAGTATGTTAAAATAGCTACATTTAAAAAAAAAATAAAAAAATAAAAACTCTGACAATTAAATACATCGTTCTTCTTCCTCAAAGAAGGAATACATGTCTCCCAGGACAGAAAAATTCAGTTCTGGATCACTTACAAATTTCTGAGATATACAGATATCCACTGAGCCAAAAATCTAGTGATTCTGTAGTGATTCTACTAGGCATTGTCTTACCACCCCACTCCCAGTGAGTTCTTCTGACTCCCTTGGCTTTGAATTCCCACATCATGGCATATGATTTATTTGGATCCACATCACTGTGCATGTGGATCTAAAAATAATTTCAGGTTGCATCTAGAGACAAACTTTATTATAAATAAAATAACAGCTTTTATGTACAAGTAGAAACAGAAAGTCTCAATAATAAATATAAACAATTTTTTGTATCACATAACAAAGGACAGTCTCTCCATAAGGTTTATTTGGTATTTGTTGGGATGACCTACATAATTTAGCTTTGGCTTTTGCTACTCTTGAGTAGGGATCTCATACTCGTTCTAATAAATTCTTTATATTACACCACCATGTCTCCCCCGTACATAATGCATCATGCATGGTTTGGGGTTTTTTTGTCCTGTGTTTCATATCCAGTCCAATGTACTTCTGTTTCCCCGAGGGAGATGGATTGGAGAAAAATATGCAAACAGAAAAGAGAAAGTATTGGCACAGCATAGCACTTACTTATGCAGGCACACACAGCACATGTTCTCTTTAACTGAAGCTGCACAATAGTTGAATAATTCTGGCCCAGCTCATCTGGCTTAAAGTGTTGGAACCACTTATAAAGTTATACATAAAGCAGGAGAAGGAGAAAAGAAACCAGTATTTACTCCAGGGTCTTCAAACACTGCACATATTTTTTTGAAAAATACATATTCTTCCAACTTGATTTTACTTAACTTATTCAAATTCAAAAGTTGCAGATGAAGGTCACATCTGTGACATTCTATCAGGAATTTTGAGTGAAAAGTTGTTAAAGAGAAATTGTCTCCCCAGAATACAACAATGCAAAGAGCCAAGTTTATTTGCTTTTCACAGTGTCCCTCCTGTATACTCACTCTGCATTCCTATCATGCATAATATTTTTCAAGAGCCTTAAAGGTACTGTGAACAAGCTCAGTATTCTGAAACTAATTAATCTGTGGCACATTTGCAAGAGGCAACTGCATCTCATTATAGATATATATTGCTATAGTGAAAGAACAGCTTAATCTTTCTAATATCTAGTCTTACAGGGTTTATTACATGGCTTCTGGCATGCTAATTTTTCACTTTTTTGACTATCTCTCTAATGATTGATAAACATTCTTACAAAGGTGTTCAGGTGAGCTCATTACTCAATTTTAAGCTATTTAAATTGTGATTATTAATGCCTGCGAAATGTAACCGAGACTAATGCGCAGGTGTGAGGCCCAGGTCAGAATCAGAGGATGTGGCATTACCTAGTGTACTGCATCAGTGCCTCACAGCTTACTGGGTGCTCAGCAGATATACTGAAACCTTGCAGGCAAGCACTCCAAAAATAATAAGAAAGGGAGAGATAGGACCGTGGTAATAACATTATGTGACTGCAATAAATATTGAAACAGTATAACAAATTACTCTGATTTAAAATAAAACAACCAGCCACTTCTGAGTGTTGCACAGATCAGGTGTTAAAATCTGGGGTTACAGAACAATAAAATGGTATTCAGCTGTAGTCCATTAATCTCACTGAAGATAAATTCTCTTCCTTCCCATATCCTCTCTTCCATGTGGTTAAATTTTTCCAATGGTACACAATAGTAGGTAGAGAATAGAGATCTTGGCAGATGAAGTAGAAATACTAATATTAAAGAAAATGGAAATCTACAGTTAGCTTCTGAAATCTCATTTTTTTAAAAAAGTGACCTTTCAGTATTGGTGTGAAAACCCAAAGCTGTAGTTCTTCAATTCAAGCACCACCTGCATAACACAGATTTTATATTTGTCTTCATCTCTTCATAATTTAAACAGTTTTTATAGGTGACTCATGCTGACTATGGTACCATTATCACAAAAAAAAATCTAAAAGTAATTCTCAGATGACTTAAATGTTTACAAAGTGGCTGATTTACACACATATACTTACAGCTGTCTGTACCTGTGACTATTAGTGTGTGAACAATATTTGTTTTGCTCCTCTCATAATTTTGTTGTTTGGTTTTTTGGTTGATTTTTCCTGCCCTCTATTTACTTTGTTTCAGTTAGACTATTAAAGGCCAGATCCAATTCCATACGATACTTTCGCACATCATAAATATTCATTGTGAAAAACTGCAAACAACCATTGCACCTAACAACTATCTAACTAATTCAGTAACTAATTATAACTAACAAATACTTGCATAGAAATGGATGCACAAATACATACAGAAAAGAAGACCCGTTTTAGCCATAACATATTTGCAAGGAGTACAATACCCAGCTCAAATCCTTACACAAATATTTGCCCCAAATACAGTTCCTCCAACATAGTTCTCTCTTTTTTCCCCTTGAGTTATTTTTGTTTTGATTTCAGCAATAGCAGAATTCACAGTGCATAGCAGAAAAAAGAGCTAATTTAGAAGAATGAATCACCAATCGTTTCACAGCCTGTCAATGTAGTATCAATACTTCTAATTGCTATTGTTGATGTCATTAACAACCCTTTCAAATAAAGCTGCATAATGAAGATATGTTATCAGGTGTGGTATGTTGCCATGACAGATACATTGTGGATTCCAGGAGAGATACAGACTTCAGAGGGAAATCTCCTCTTACTCACTTATCAAGCAGAGCTGTTGAAACCTTGACACTTCCAATTTGCAAAGATCTGTGCAAACCTTTCCCTTGGCATGGATTCAAGCCTCCTGAATTTCACTGTGAGATTTAAGTTTGAATTAATCCAAACCCCATAGTAACAGTCAGACAAAATTGTTAATTTATGCCAAATTCACAGAGCTTTGAATGGTTTCCATTTCTTGTTAAATCAATGCTGTACAGCTGGCTTAAAAATTGGTCCAGGTTTGGCAGTAAACTCACAAATTAAATCTGACTCAGATCTGTACCCACACTAAATCATGCCTGATAAGTGCAAACCCACATGGGGAAGGGGCATCAGAGCTCCCACTGCCTTGGAGGAACAGCCCAGGGGAGATATGAAGACCACACAGCCTCTTCAACTGCAGCAAGCCTGATCTATAGTGAAATAGAATCATAGAATCATAGAATCAGCCAGGTTGGAAGGGACCTCTGAGATCATCAAGTCCAACGCTTGATCCAACAGCACCGTGATTACTAGACCATGGCACTAAGTGCCACATCCAATCTCATCTTAAAAACCTCTAGAGACAGTGAATCCACTACTTCCCTGGGCAGCCCATTCCAATGTCTGATTACCCTTTCTGTAAAGAATTTCTTCCTAGTATCTAACCTAAACCTCCCCTGGCACAGCTTAAGACCATGCCCTCTTGTCTTACTGATAGGTGCCTGGGAGAAGAGACCAACTCCCACCTGGCTACAACCTCCTTTCCAGGAGTTTTAGAGAGTGATGAGGTCTCCCCTGAGCATCCTCTTCTCCAGGCTAAACAACCCCAGCTCCCTCAGCCTCTCCTCAGAGGACTTGTGCTTGAGTCCCTTCACCAGCCTTGTTGCTCTTCTCTGGACCTGCTCCAGGACCTCAATATCCTTCCTGAACTGAGAGGCCCAGAACTGGACCCAGTGCTCCAGGTGTGGCCTCACCAGCAGTGAGTACAGGGGAAGAATCACTTCCCTGGACCTGTTGGCCACACTGTTCCTGATCCAGGCCAGGATGCCATTGGCTACCTGGGCACACTGCTGGCTCATGTTCAGCTTTCTGTCAATCCAAACTCCCAGGTCCCTTTCTGCCTGGCTGCTCTCCAGCCACTCTGTGCCCAGCCTGTAGCACTACAGGGGGTTGTTGTGGCCAAAGTGCAGGACCCGGAACTCGGCCTTGTTGAACCTCATCCCGTTGGAATCAGCCCAACTTTCCAGTCTGTCCAGGTCCCTCTGCAGAGCCCTCCTGCCTTCCAGCTGATCGACACTCCTCCCCAACTTGGTGTCATCTGCAAATGACTTACTGGATGCTACTAAGAGGCACTCATTGGTCCAAGCATATCCTGCTTCCTGCCATGGAGATTCTTCCTCCCCAGACACTGTCACATTTCATCTAGCTGTTCTGTCCTCATTATAATAGCAATAAATATATCCCCATCATCTACCACTGACTACATTTTCAAGGACAAAAACCTCCAGATACCATTTTTCATCTGGATTAGAGCTGCCTGAGGCAGATCCATAGCTGTGCCAGCTCCCTGGGATTGAGTGCTCTGACTGACAAATGAGGACTGTAGTCATGGTTCCCACTTCCAGCTTTCTGCTTCCCTTCTCTTCGTCCACTGTATGGGTGACAGAGACACTCATGTGGAGGCAATGTACCACATAACAAGGTGAGCTGGCATGTTGCCTTAGTGCAACAGGCTACAAGCTCTGGGAGCCAAGCAGCAGCTGAGCCATCCAACAGGAGGGGTAAGAAGCTCTAAAAAAGAGTGGGTTGAGCAGACAGAGCCAGGAACAACTGTGGCTCCTCCCTGTTGTAAATCTGCATAATTTCTGAAGGCAGCAAGTCAGTGTCAAGTATCAGGAACATTAAATTATCTCTGCTAGATCTGGGGTGTTTTTTCCACAAAATTTATGATGGGATTAGCTAAAACTGGCACAATTTTGAAAAATGAAGATTTCCCAATTTTTCAACACCATTTTCCAGTATAAAACAAACCATGAAGGAAAAAGATGTATTCAAATCTTTGCTTGTCAAGATAACTGGAGTCTAAAAATCACTTCAAAAGCAACCTAGCTATAATTTCTATTTATATTTTATTATAAAAAGTACATTGAAATAAATGTCCCCTATTCTACCCAAACTAATTTGTAAAGTATTCCCTTCTTTACCAGCATTCACAATGCCTAAAAAAAAGCATATTTAACTGTATCATAAAGTTGGTTGTTTCAGAAAATTCTAGTTGATGCATAAATCTACTGTTTGTGGCAACCAGCTTGCACACAGTGTGCACACAAATGTACATTGCAAAACCATTTGACTTAAATCAGCAGCAAAGTAATACAAAAGAAAAATAAACATAAACTGAAAAACTTTGATCTTTGAGCTTCCTTTGCACAATTGCCTGGGCAAAGCACACAGGCTGTTTCCACATGTGCTTACAGTAAGCAGTGCAGCTGCTCTTTGTTTCAGAGTGATGCAATGCAGATGAATATCAAGGTGTCTGAAAACAGAGGGTTTTAATTTATTCTTTTATTACTAAAAAAAAAAAATAAAAAAGAAACCCCAAATCTTTTCCTCACAATCAATGTTTTTGCTAATCAAACCAGTGAGGAAACAGCCTTAGAAGGAGACCCCCACGCCAGGAGGGGTGCCCTTTTTCTCTCAGAGTAGATGCCCAGAGCAGGGTTGGTGAAGGCACCTGCAGGACTAGTTTCATGTGGCCTCCACATGGCAGTAGTGTCTAAGTGGTTGATCAAGCACCCATGTCACTCACAGGATAATCCTCCAAAAGGGTCGCATTTGGAGAGCTGAGTTAGCATGGCAAAAAAATAAGATACCTGGTGTTTTCAGCTCCTCATACCACAATATTAATCTTTATGCTTTCCTCACCCTGTTCTGGTCCTCCTTCTCCTCCCATCCACCTCAGTTGCTTTTCTGCCTCAGGCAGATGTCAGAGGACAACTATTATTGCAGGAGACTTCAACCGGTGTGCGGCTGCTAAGTGCCATCTTAGTAAATAGAGGTATTGCTGATAATGCTAATAGTGATGAGGAGAATGATGGATTTTTTAAGAGAAAATGTAGACTAAATTTAGGAAATGGGCAAGAAGGGAAGAAAAGTCACGTGGCAGGGAACTGATGGAAGCTGAGGGTTGCCTTCCAAGAGGTACTATTCCTATCACTTTGGCAGGAAAATGAGGACCAAGGAAGACCATCTATTCCCATACTCCTTTACTTTATCCTTATCCTTATCCTTATCCTTATCCTTCTTTCCCATTTCTCTCTTACCAGTCCTTTCTCCTCCTGTTCTCTCATACTCTGCCATGGTATTTCACACTTCATCCTCACTGTTTGATCTACTTTCCTTCTCACTTTCCACATCTTGGATACTTAATATTCCTTACAGTGGAAAAGCCTGTCTTCCTCTCCACGCTGATGGGGGATGCAGTCTCCCTCCTTGAGCTGCCCTGCTGCTCTACCAAAACTGCCTCCACAGCTCCAAAAGGGAACAACTACCAGCACAGGAGTGTCCTGCTTTGGCAGAAGAGCTTCCCCAAGACTCCCACACAGGTGTTGACAGCAGATGCCTGGCTTGTAGGGCACAATGGACTGCCTGGGGGCTGTGCTCCTACATAGACAGCACACGAGTACTTTCACTGAAAAGGTGGGCATCAACCACCGAGGAGCCCCAGCTTCTCAGATTTCCAGATGTTAGAGCAAAACACTGATTTGTGAAGCTGTGATGAAAGTGGATGTAGATGCAGTGATGGGCCCTGAAACCAGCACACTTTCCTAGTTACTAGAAACACGTGTCCATGTGCATCCCCTCAGGGATGGTGCCAAAGGAACTTAACAGAGAGAGCCCAGCAGGGCAGCATGGAATACACAGGAAGGTACACCAAGAAGGAAAAGCGTGATGGTTTCTAAAGGGACACTCTGTGCCTCAGTCTGCCTGCCCTTTGCTGCTTACAGGAATACACTCCTTAATCAAATGCTTCTATCGAACAAATCCAAATAATCCTAATGTAAAAGTAGGGTGTTTAATATGTTCTTGGCATGCTAGGATGGTTTCCATTAATCCTTCACAGTCTTGAGATTTCAGCCAACAGTCATTCGTTGTATTAACTCAGTCTGGATTGTCTAGTCATTACTTTATCTCCTGCTGTTTAACACATCGCCAAGCATTTTCCAGTTCTGCTACAGGATCTATTTCGTGCTTTATGCTAAATGTAAACCTTTTCCACATTCATTTTACAAATTGTTATTTCTTTTATAGAGTTATTATGCTAATTCCAAGTGAATTTATGATCATTTAAGGATACAGTTGTGATAGTATAACAAAATGTTATTGTTTTCACTGAGTTGTAGCATGTACAATACAGCCATTTTTATGAGAGACAAACACCTTGAAATTTATAAAGGTTTTTACATTTTTAATGACAAAATCACATGACAGTGAGAAGATATAGAAATTGATACATTCAGATCAGGAGTAGAAAAAATCTGAAATAATTGGGATGATCTTTCTGACAGAGAGAAACGTGGAACTCATTTTCTACAGTGTTGCATAAACTTTACATCAGGATAAGCAATGCATGTCATCCAACAGAAACATTTCTGGGTTTCCCTGTCATTAAACCAGAGACAAACTGATGGAAATCCAGCCAAAGAATTTTCTGCAAGATTTGAGGACATAGTGTGTAGCTCTGGAAGAAGGACAATTATTTTGTAAACTATTCTCTGGAAGGCTGCTCGTGCAGGAAGCTATTGCAGAATGGTTTCTTTTACTGTACGTTCATATTGGTCAGTTTGTACCTGTTGACAGTCCCTTACTAAGAGGGAGGAAAAAAGAGGGGAATAATGACATGTATCTGTGAAACTGGAAGGCTTTGAAGCCAGGAGAATAAATTTGACATTAAAAATGGTGAGCAAAATTATCTGATGCAAGAGATATTATGACCATATGTGCAAAGGGATGTGCCAGTCTATGTATGCTGCAATACTGAAAATCATAGAAAAGGGAAGACTGCAATGTCCTGTAACAATTTATGGAAGAAATGAACTAGTGCATTTCTCTTTGTACAGCCAATAATACCAGTATGCTCCCAGCAGGAAAGAGGAAAGGGACCAGTTCAGCAAGACCTGGATTATAAGTAAAAATTGGAAACCCTAATTCAAAAACTCAAGGGTAGGAGCAAGACCCTGCCACACGCAGAGATGATATCTTTTTTGAGGAGGGACAAGGGGTAGTCCCTGAGCTCTGAATATTGCCAAGGTGGGGAGCCCTAGGCACACAGGTGCCGAGCCAAGCAGTGGGACACTGCAGGGCTTTCTGCCACAGGCCCTAAACCTTTATCCCTCAAAGAGAGAAGTGCAAGAAGGATATATTAGCCCCCGAGAGCTCTTGGAGGCAGTCAAAGGGAAGTTTCCTTTCTTCCAAATGGGAAAGTGAAGCCATCCTACAGAAACCAAAGGATTTATTGATTTTTCATTCTTCAGCAAGAGAAAGTGTGTTTTGCTTTCCCTCCAGCATTAGGTGTATGAACTATGCCAGCAGAAACACCCGCGTATCTCTTCACTTTTATTCCTGCTGTTTTTCTTACTCTGGTCACAGAAAGGTAAATTAGTATGCGGGGTGGAAGGTAGAGGGGAATGAGGCAGTCATAGCAGATCTATAAGAGGAGACTTTGGGATAACGTGATGCAAGCAAGAACTCTGAGGCACAGAAAGAAACTGTAGGCCTACCCCGCCCAAGAAGAGTGCAAATAAAAGTCAAAGGGGATTATCTTTTTCCTCAACATGAACCAATGCAGGGATATGGACAAAAAGACCTTTACATCTTCTTACAGATGGCACTATAACTATACAGTTGAGTATCATCAGCATTAAACCATATGAAATGAAGGTCACTTATCTAAACTTCCATCAAGCCCCAAGCAATGTAGACTCTAATATACACTCATAACTTTGAAAACTAAAATGCTTCATAAAATGTGAGCAAAAATCTTTCATTTCCCAGCATTATTATTATAGCATTCTATTAGTTAAGATCATAATACAGAAAAAATTCAACATATCATCAGCAGCATAACTTTTTTTCCAAACCATTTAAGAAATAAGGCATTTGCAACAAAAGCTCCGTTTCATTATTGCTAATTTTTTTTATAAGCAGCTATATTTTGAAGCTGCTCCAACATCAGACTTCTTGGTTTCCATTCATCATCATCATAGCTAGGCTTCGCGAAGATTTGGGAAGGGCTCTACCCACATTCACTACAAGCACGCTGGTAGCTAAAGAGGCCAATGCGAGATAGACAAGACCAGTTGCAAAAGGCACAGCAGAAAGGCTCCTTAGGTGGTATTGGCAAGACATGGTTCTTTCTGCATTGTCTCTTCTCCTTGAGAGTAATCCTATGTGCGTCCTCAAAGGAAGCAGCAGTGTTATAGATGGTGTGTCTCCAGACCTCCCAATTAGAGGTCAGAGTAGAGCAGTTGTGTTGATCAGTATGGCCAAGGCTGAAATGTTGTTTCAGGGAGTCCTTGTATCTTCTCTTCAGGGCTCCTCTCTTGCGGCAGCCGGTGGCAAGGTCACCATAAAGCAGGATCTTAGGAAGGTGGTGGTCCTTCATCCTTGAGATGTGCCCTGCCCAACGCAGCTGTGTTCTCAGCAACATGGCCTCAATACTTGTAACTGCTGCTTGTTCTAGAACAGACATATTAGTCACATAATTTGACCAGTGGATGTTTAGGATTGTATGGAGGCAGCGTTGATGGAAGCGTTCTAAGAGTTGCAGGTGGTGGTGGTGGTAAATGACGATTTCCATTAGTATCTTAACAAAGAACCATGCAATTACAGCTGCTTTCTAAAATATCACAACTGTTACTTGGCACTTTTTTGTGACATCCAGGATCAAGCTTTTATTACTTGGTCTTGGAGATTAAAGAGTAGGACTAACTTGATCTCCTTCATCTCAGTGGATGAGGATGGGTCTACATGCACTTTAGTAAACCCTTTGACACTATTTCCCAAAGCATTCTCCTGAAGAAACTGGCTGCTTATGGCTTGGATGGGTGCACTGTTCACTGGGTAAAAAACTAATTGGATGGTCAGGCCCAGAGTTAGGGTTGGTGAATGGTTAGGAAAGGTGGTAAATGGTGCCGTATCCAGCTGGCAGCTGGTCATGAGTGGTGTTCCCTCAGGTTTAGTGCTGGGGTCAGTCCTGTTTAATATCTTTATCAGTGCTCTGGATGAGTGGATTGAGTGCTCCCTCAGTTTGATTGCAAAAACACTAAGTTTTGCTAGGGTGTTGATCTACAGAAAGGTTCCACGGAGGGATCTGAACAATCTGGATCAATGGAACAAGGCCAATTGTATGAGATCCAACAAGGCAAAGTATCAGGTCCTGCACCTGAGTCACAACAACCCCATGTAGCACTACAGGCCTCAGGAAGAGTGGCTGGAAATCAAAAAGGACCTGGTGGTGCTGGTCAACAGACAGCTGGACAAGAGCCAGCAGTGTGCCTAGGTGGCCAAGAAGGCAAATGGCATCCTGGCTTGTTTCAGAAATAGTGCAGCCAGCAGGACCAGGGCAGTGATTATCCCTCTGTACTCAGCACTGGTGAGGCTGTACCTTGAATCCTGGATTCAGTTCTGGGCCCCTCACTACAAGAAAGACGTTGAGGTGCTGGAGTGTGTCCAGAGAAGGGCAATGAGGCTGGTAAATGGTCTGGACCACAAGTCTTGTGAGGACCAGCTGAGGGAGCTGGGGTTGTTTAGCCTGGAGAAAAGGAGACTCAGGAGAGACCTTATGGTTCTCTACAACTACCTGAAAGGAGGTTGTAGTGAGGTGGGGATCAGTCTCTTCTACCAGGTAACAAGTGAAAAGATAAGAGGAACTGGATAAATTGTGGCAGAGTAGGTTGAGATTGGATATAAGAAACAATTCCTTCAGGAAAGGAGTTATCAAGCATTGGAACAGGCTGCTCGGGGAAGTGGTACAGCCCCCATTCCTGGAAGTATTTAAAAGATGTGTAGATGTGGCACTTAGGGACATGGTTTAGCAGTGGACTTGATAGTACTGGGTTAATGACTGGACTTGATGATCTTAGAGGTCTTTTCCAACATAAGTGATTCCATGATTCTATGACTTGTCTCTATGACTTAAATGTATGTATTTTACTGACCAAGTTCATGTGTTGACATCTTCAGTTAGGTACCTTACTCTGGAGATGAATCCCACCCTAAACCCTCAGTAATGGGATTACATGGGACTCTGTTAGTATTTCAACAGTTTGCATGGCAATTCCAGTAATTCTTTTTCATGAGAAGACAATTATACAGAAGTGCACGACAGTCCACGTGTTGTCTATGCACAAGTACATATGCACCCTAGAGGGTAGCAGTTCTTTTCCCCATAATGAAGGAACTTAATGAGTTCATAAAATTGGTTTTCTTATTTCCACTCATGAGGGCAAATGCTAGTAATAGATAATTTTTGTTATGGCACTGCAGATTTTCTCTTAATTTGCCACATTCTGTCTAGGCTGTTTTGTACTTGTGGATGTCTGTTGCCATCTGTCTTTCAAAAAACCACTGGCACCACTAGAATCAATGTTTAAACAGGTTGATTTTTCACTGTCAGAGATATTTCATTTCATTCTGTCTAAAATGACTGTTATTATTGGAGCACTTTTCTGATTATGAACTACTTACTTGTTCAGTCTTTGATACTAAGGAAATCATTTGTAGTTTTGCAAGACAAAATTACCAGGGTCATTTAACTTTTCCACATCTTTGTATTGTTAGGTGGAAACACAGCACTTTCTCCATACAGTGTAATTGCTGCCTGTAAAAGGGAACATTTGCTGCTCCCACAGCAAAGACCATGGTTTTCATATAGATTTATCATTTTGTGTGGACCGATTACCTTAATGATTATATCTTCTCTGATTTTTTTAGTGTGACCCAACAAAGCAGGTAACCTTCCTACTGAAGGTGACCCTTGACTGAAAATCCACCAGGGCACCTCCATTTTCCAACACTGAACACTCAGACTTCACATAGGAGATGTCTAACAAATCCCTCTGTTTTTCACTGACAGTTTACTTTCAAGCTTTTATATCCTTAGGGCATTCCTATAGTTCCATTGTCCTATATACAGCAAAGCCTCACCTGCATGCAGATCTCTGTGGATATCTCACTTCGTTAATATCTCACTTCATCATCAAATATGCAAAGTAGGGATATTTGAAGTACACTAAAGTTCTTCATCGAGATTGGATTAAATAAAAAACCAAATTAAATAATTCTGCAGTACTATAAGATCACAGCTTACCTCATCATCCAGTGCAATCCACATCCAAATGATGCTTGTCTGGCTTTGAATGCAAAGTCCTTTGAGTGGAGGGTGTCTTTGTGAAAAAGTTAGATTATATCTTGGCAACAAAAAGGGAAAGAAATTTCTTCCATACTACCAAGATTACAGCTGCATAAACCAAACATTCAGCCCTATTGGTGAGCAAACTAACTAACAGAACTTATTCCCCAAGGCTTTCCACCAAACTGACTTGCTCTTGGTATGCTAGGGGAAAGCTTCCCTCAACCCCCTCCCTACATAGGTATCCTATGCAAGATGAAAGCGATGGGAGCACCAACACAACCACAGCAAACGCTGGCTGATGCAGTCAAAGCTCACCACACCCTCTCACATCCCTCCATGCCCCATCAGAGGACTACCAACGTCCATAAATTTAAGCCTGGTCCTGATAGTTTTATTGGGTCAGAACTACAGTGCTTAGTACTGTGCTGGATTCAGCTGCAAGCCTGGCTGATCTTTCTGGCTTGGCGCTCACCTTGAACAAGGATGCCTCTGGGAAGTTTCAGCTCCAGTTCACAGTCATGCCAAGGAAATGGGCTGCACATCCAAGCTGAATTATTTTGCCTGTATCAATCACCTTCTGACTACACTGCACTTTGGTGATGTTCTTCTCTTTTTGGAGTTGACCTCCCCCTCAAAAGTAGTCTTCTTCCAGTACACAACCTTGTGCCTGCTGAGAACACAACAGCAATTAAAGATGGCTCAGTACGGTCATTAAACTATCATCTACTATAGACAAATTTGAGGATACACTCCTCGCATCTACAATGCTTTGGCTTCTCTGTACCTGCCAGAGGCTCCTAAAACACTTTACTCTTCATGTCATGCCTAAGGTGGCAATCTCCTTGCCCCCTCCTTCCAACACACCCTCAACAGCTCAGGCGTTCTGAATTTCCTGTTAAGGGAAAGTGATGAGTAATGGCAACAAAAGAAAGCATGGTGGTTACCATTCCTTGATGTCTTTGGGGTCATAGAAGAAACTCACACCTTGACCTCCATAAGAGATAAAACTAAATTACTTACTGATCTGCCTGTGGCCTTAAAATCTATGATTACCTGTCCATCTAAAACCTTGTACAAGATCAAACTCATATTGAGGGCTTTTTGTATGTGAAGATGCAAAAAAAAGATAAAAAAACAACTGAAAACTCTTTAACCTGCCCTTGTGTACTGAAAGAGCAGCAATCTCAGTAACTCCTTTGCTCAATCTGCAAGTAAAAGTGGAAGCACAGAGCAAACAGGTTTCCTGCCTGCCAGGCCAGCACAATTTTGTCCTTTCCAGCACACACAGTGGTATTTATGCACAGGTTACCAGGTCAAAGTGTGCACATGCAGGGAAAAACAGAGTCTGGTCCTTTTGCCAAGTGTCCTATCACAGCAGGGGGAACAGATGGAAAAATCAGCAAAATTTGGATTCACAAAGAAGCTGCTCCATTGGGCAGCATGCTACCTATTTGAAAATATGACCTTCCAAAAGAGAGCTTCCCCCTAAAATCATTAGCTTTACACTGCTTTACATCAAAAGCAAATGTCAATAAAAAAAATCGAGGTAAGCAACAAATCTGATACTTCTGGTTTTGTTCTTGAAAAGGCAAATTTACAACTGAATCAATCATTAGAAAGTCATTTTGCAGCAGTGACAAACAAGCAAAGAACTATTCAAGTCACGGTATCACCAATAGTATTAATGATCTTGGTAATGAAAAGCTGATGAATTTTAACAAGTGTTATCTGACACACAAGATAAATACTATTAAATATGAAAAGTCTCTTTAATTACATATGGAGTTTAGAGGCTTATAAAAACCAAGCAAATCGGTATGCCACTAACTCCTTTACCTGTTACTGGGCAGGATAATGCCATCACTCAGTCACGACCAGCACCACCTAAGCCCTGGCTTTTCACATGGGGCTTCTGTTCTGGATGTTTCCATAAGGAAGCCATAGGCTCAAGGCAATTGCAAAAACGGTGCTGAGTTAGTTCTGTAGAACAGTGTAGCAGAGGTGCTGCAGGTTTCCAGCAAATGAAAATGTTATCACATTTAAATGGATTTGTGTGTTTGTTTTTCCTATGCAATAATCTTGCAAAGCTGTTTATGTCATGTTTTCCTCCGAGACACCAGTAGTCACAAAGGCATATTGTAGTTCTTTAAAAAGGCGCAGTCTGACAGTCAATTTCTGACCAGGTTTGTAATTTAGAATTTAGCAGGCTTTTGTTTCAGTGCCTATGACAAACACTCTGCTTAAATGCTTATAAATGCCTGTCCTGCTTTTCACTAAGATGGCAAATGTCTGTTTAAGAAAAAAACATCTTTCCCGACCTTCACACTTCTTTACATCTGTATTTTTATACCAAAATTTAAAACAGTAAATAAAAGATTGATCTTTTTCATTTTAATAGGTAATATGCTTTCTTGATATTTCCAGTGATTGAATTAAGTTATTTTGGTGAATGAATTTTAACATACCCTCAAGAATAACAGAGACACTTCCTACTACTTCTACTTTATAGCAGAAGCACAGGAGAGAAACACAGTTTTAAAAAATTGCACCTCTGACTACACTGTGCCATCAACAAAGCCACGTAAAGAGACTTATCTTTGACCTAAAAAAACTATGTCATGTTCACAGTAGTTCAGAGGGTAGGCCTGATGTCCAGGGCTTCTCTTGCAGGGATTGGGAGCAACCTTCCAGACACAGAAGGATTAAAATCTCACATGAATGATTTTCTGCGCAGTATTTTTGTAAATAAATCAAATCTTCTTTTTTATTAAATTGGACCATTGGTCCATTTATGTTTGAAAGACACATGAATCAATATGATTTGACAAAAATATGACATATACAAATGAAATTTCAATAGTACATATACACTTATCATTAACATATTAAAAACGTCATTTCATTTAACAGACAACCAAAGTAAAAATGTTTTTAAGGCAAGGTCCTCTGAATACTTGCTATCCAACCTCCTTTTTTTTGTTTCCTGAGGAAGAAGAAATTAACTCCTAGTAGGTATTTATATAAGATACATATAAAAATATTTGGAGTCAGTTTCTATGTGTGTTGTCCTGAACTTCCTGGATCCACTCAAATAGGAAATAATATTTCCTATTCTTTTTTTTAATTTATTTAATATTTATTAAAAGATTAATTCATACTTCATTGAAAACAAATTCAAACCACGGTAGAAAACAAGTCGAAAACAAATTCTGGAAGAAGTAGAAAGAGAAGGGAAAGAATGAGGTAGAGAACGAATTCATGAACTATCTTCACTTACCAATTGTTTGAAGACAGAAGTAAAACCTAGTTCTACCTGGTTTCCTGCACTTTATCTGTTAAAGTCCTGTCCTGCTCAATTTCCCCTATGCCACCAGCATTGGAATGCTTTTAAAGGGATTAGTGGTGCTTAGAGTAGCAATTTGGGTGTCACACAGGTATCTGAGCTGACAAGCACTAAGCATGGAAACTCCAGTAGGAACTGAGACCTCACAGGGTGGATACTTTGGTGCTGTCACCTGCTGTGGAGTCACTTCTGGCTGCTTTTAACAGGATTATGAAGTACTGTACAACAGACTGTACTCCTAACTGGCAGAAGTTGCAAGAACTGACCCTGCAAAATGCAGTGTTTTTCTTTTGAGATGTTCTTTTCTATTACTACTAGGAGCTGAGGATCCTTAGTCCTTTCAGGAGTTGCTCAGATCACCTCAGGATTCAGTCTCTTTAAACCTGTTACTATTCCCTGTGTATTATGTTATTATCATCATAGAAACAGACATACAATGCATTTGACTTAAGGAATAAGCACAATTTATAATTTGTAGCTCAAATTTAAAATGCTATTAAACTTCCAAAATCAGAACCAGATACTCATAAATTTGGAAATGATACAGTATTTTTTTAAGTTTTAAAGCTGTCTCCTTTGAAAACATTGGAGGTGTTAAAGACATGACTTTGACTTTTAATGGGAATGAGGTAAACTCCTAAGTACCTGATCTAGCCAAAGGAATTTTTTATAAATTATGGGGTATGATATCCCCATGAGAACATGGAAAGAATTTTACGTCTTTGCAATACTGAAAAGCCTTGACTCATTTACTACTCACTTTGTCCTGGCCTAAGCTTTTGAGAGGCCAAAAGGGGATGCTGAAAGGAGGTGGATGAGTGAAAAAAACCCACAATATGAAAAGGGTGTGAGGATTATCAGATTATCAAAAAGAGACAATAATAGAATTTATAATCCAAAGCACTGGTCATCTTTATCTTCCAAGCAGAATTGAATGCTGCAATTCATTATCCCTCTGGGACAAACCACACTGCAGCAAAATATTAAGAACACAGCACACAATTTTGTTAAAACTGGCCAACTGTATGGGCAACCTTGCCCGCCAATACCCACCTGGGTCTACCTGAGGAAGCAATTCCATTCCATTACCAGAACTGTCTTTGCACAATGCTTCTGGCTGACAGCATAGATTAAACTTTTTCCATCCCTATGCAGCTCACAGGCAGCTCAGTGGCACTGTGGGAAGGAGACAAGCCACCAAACTGCACAATGAGCAGCTACAAGATCTCATTCTGAGCTCACTGTCTCACCTGGGGAAGATCACAACACGAAGGAAATATGCTTTATGACATGTTTCTGTGGATCTCTGGGTATCTTCAGCTACCTGCAAGCTTAAATGACCAACACAAACATACATGCACACGAGGGATACCCAACATGTGAGACCTCCACAGTAGACCAGCTGACATTCTTGATCAAGTAAGGAAGGTAAGGGAAAATATGTTTGTGTCCTGTCACCTCAGTTCCCTTCACCTGTTGTAAGGCTACACACCATGAGTTTAGGAGGCTCTTGCTTTGCCCAGAAGGCACAGTCCAAGGATCAGTGGAGCACAGTCTGTGCTTACTGCCCCCTCCATGCCTACTTTTCTCCAAAAGCAAAACTCCTGCTGGCTCCAATGTTGCAATATCAGAGGGAAGGTGTCCTTTGTTATTATCTCAGGATCTGGTCATCCTCATAAAGTGAAATACCACAGATGATGCACAGACTCCTGAAACATACACATTTTCTCTCTGGAAATGGAATTGTAAACAACAAAGTATTAATGGTTCGCTTGGTAAAAACTTGACTGTGTGTTTGATCACATAGCAGTCAGAAACTGCCTTAACCTTCTCTCTGCTTTTATTGCAAAGTACAACACAAAGTTTCCAAATGCAACATAACCCCACAAACAGAGAAATACCTCATACATAGCAGCCTTGTAATTCACATGGACTTCTTTATGGTTTACTTTTCGTACAACCCTGCCTTAAAAACGATCATTTAAAGCCACATGCAGATTAGTAACTACAGGTAAATGGCACAAATATCTGTAAGCTGTGTTGCAAACACAGCAAGAAAAATCAACCAAAACTTAATACCTAGAGTTAGAAAGTGCAGGAATATTAAGACCTTATGTGGTAACAGCTTCATAGTATGCTATGTGGGAAACAAACACAAATGACTGAAAGTGTTTGTTTTTTCCAGTCTAGAATAACCTCTGGCACTTTTTTCTTTGTTTTTGTTAAAAAAACAACAAAAACAAGCTGCTGAAAAAGCACTGCAAGAAGACATCAAAAGTTTAACATGATACAAACATGTATATGAATCTTTCTGCCTCATACATATTGTAGTTTTATCATTTTTACTCCACTATAGAAAGTAAAGTCATAAGAAGCAATAAATACATGTTTATTTAAAATGGAATTAAATTCAGCCAAGAACCTGTTGGAATGTTTATAGCTGTACTCTTCATTTGAGTACTGTTTGGCATTCTTCCATTTATTTACATGTTTACATTGAAATGCAGCTATTAAAATAATTGCAAAGCATTCCAGGGAAACTGAGGATGCCTTACCCTGTTTTATGGGCAACTGGGTAGCAGAGACAGAAATACATCAAGCAACAGTCAATAGGTACAAGGTGAACCAGTATTAGAGACAGAAAGCAAATTCAAGAGACCTGATGAGGGGGGAAATAAAGCGTAGAACTTGAGTAATCAAAAATGAAGAATTGTTGTAGAAACACATTGGGAAAGATCTTCTAGTGTCTCCCATGGAGCAGAGAGGAAATTGGGTGTTTCTTTTTCAAATTCAGAGGTAGAAGAGAGCTCTGCTCCAGTATGGCTGAACAGTTCTGTACTCGTATCAGATACAGGTAGGAAACGGTCTTGTCCCTGGGCTAAAGTAGTTTATTAGGATTTCCATTCAGTGCAAATTCCTCAAATACTCAGCTACTATTCACTGGTACTAATGAAATGAACATGAAAAGGTCTCATTTTCCTCTCAGTATAAACCAGGAAAAAAGAAAGAAATCTAAAAAATGTTAATGGGAAGTAAAATATCCAGGGAGTTATGTCTGGGAAGTGTGAACTCCCAAACAGGTATTTCTTTCTCCATGCTACTTCTGTATCTGTCAAAGAAAGATAGAAGCAGTAGGACTGGGAGATGCAGCCAAGTGCAGCCACCTACAGATACCAGGAAAACCACAAAATATTTCCTGGAGCAGCTGATGCCAATGTTTAGCTTGCTACAGAAATTGAGGAGAAACAGGAGAGGGAAGACTGAAGTAGGAGAAAAACATGAGGAAAGCTTCTGTGCTTAACTCACTGCAGAATGGAGAGATTAAATTAAAAGATGGCTAAATAAAAATGTAAATCTGCATTCATATGTCTTTTCTGGGAGGTATAAAATGTGTAGAATAAGCAGGTATGTATAGATTGTTATTTTCCCTTGATTCGGGTCCACGGTAATATTTCTGGACTCAGAAATCTTCTCTCTCATCGAAAATTAGGTGCTCCTGACAGAGGCTTCACATCTTAGTTTTCAGCCCGAGGGTCAGAGCTGAAGTGAGTATGAGTCAATAATGTGAAGTGAAACAATGTAAATAATGAAATTAATGGAAAAACTCCCACCGAGTCTGGCTCCTGGTGGACCATGCCATGAGACAGTGGGAATACATCCAAGGGAACAGAAATCGTGAGAGGAAATTGCACTTAGGAAAAAATGTTTCTACATTTCTTAATGTAAAAAAGCTGTAGAAGGAATTCAACCATTTTTCACTACAATGCCCCTCATGATGATGCAATGGCCTACCCCATCAAGAGCCCAGGCATTGCCAAGGCTGGTAGCAATGTCTGACATTTGTGCAAGAGAGCAAGCTGTTACTGGGCATGGAAGTTATATTCCTTGATTGTTGGGCATATTGGTAATAAGCCTATATTTTCTGGTAATGAAGACTTTTAGATTTAGTTTTCAAGGTAAAAGGAAAACATGTTCAGCATGAAAAATATACTAGGAGGAATGAACGGATAGTACTGTAAATAGGAATAGGTCAGACCTTTTCTTCTACTTGTTGATTTCTTCTCAAAGGTTTCACTAGATCAATGCCTAAAAAGCTGAGCAATCTGTAAAGGCTGAATGAAAAGCAATATGGAGTCATTTGAGAAAAGTTGACTTATGTGCCACCACAGAAAATAAAATGAAATATTCTAGGAGTATAAAAATATTTCTACCTGTCATATAAAGAAATGCATCTGCTTACATCCTTTTTCATCATTTTCCTTTTTCTGTTTTCCAGTTTAATAGAATTAAATTAAACTTTGAGGATCCCTTCAGCTCCCTGTTTTCTGTTTGGCCACAGCTTTTGGGGGATCCAAAATTGCTGGTCATTTTTCTGGACAAGAACTATGAGCCAGGATCTCCTAACCATCTGGATTTGTTAGACAAAGAAGTAAAGCACAGACTAACTCAATGACTTGCACAAGGCAAGAGTGGAAATCTCGAGCAAAACTGAAAGAAATCCATGCCACCTCAGACAGGATGCAGCACCACAACACCTAGATCACTCTTTTGTCACTATGTCAGTGTTATCACAGAAGCAGAGCAGGAATTAAATTTTGACAAATAGTTAAACATGTAAGCAAGGCAATCTGTCCTGGGGAAGCTATGTTTTAATTACCAGTTTCCCTTCAGCCTTCAACCAAAGGCCTGATGACTCTGATGTTGCAAAGCAGGAGCTCAGATCTGGCAGAATAACACAGAAAAAGATACAAGTTCTTTAGTGTTACAACTTATGTGCAATTCATTGAGGTTAAAAAAAATGAAGTAATTGTCCTCTGAATAACTGAAAGGTTAAGACTCATTGGAAATTCGGGGGATGATTTCTGATTTCTAACTGCTTCTTGCTTCTCAGTTCCTAGTATCCTGTTAAGGACGGGAGAAACACTGCTGCTGATCACTCTTTTGATATTATAATGAAAGTGTTAATCCTCTTGCAACTAATCAGATATTACACATCATTCTACAACTATTCTATTGAACAAAGGTCCTTCTAAAGAAAAATTAATCTAACACCTATAAATGATGCAGTCACATGTATTTTCAGTTGTCACAAACTCACCTTCTTAGCATCGATTTTTGCTCCATGGATTAGTGGAAATGGTTCTCTTCAAAATTCATAAGATCTCTGTGTTCATTTAATTTCAGTTGTTCTGAAGAAAGATATTAATACTTTGGCAAAGATACAGACCTCATTGTTTGTAATGAGGACTCTACGATAGTTGGAAGAGTTCAAAGGATTCCTGCCTTTTTTAAGTCAAGACTGAATAGCATTATATCTGCTTTTGAATACTGGACTATAAAACCATCTGCCTGTACAGTTTACTAAATTTCTCATTATTTTAGACTGCATAGTATATGTCAGTTATTTTAAATTACAGTGTTCCAATTAAGGTCCACTGACATGAGAGATAGAAACTGAAAAATCTTGGTGCTTACTAAAGGCTGATGCACTTGAGGGAGAGCAAGAAGCATAACAAGTTGGCATTAATGTCCTTGTCAGTAATTTTTTTACAGCAGGTAGGTTGAAACTTGTGCTTACTGATGACAGAGAGATTAAATCATACGTCTGGAAGCCTCGACTCAGCATCTACAGTTCTAAGGCTCTGCTGGCCCATCTTGTGGTTTTAATACAGTGAGCCGAATACTTGTGCTATGCTGTAATGCATCCAAAGGTGAAGGTACTGCTACCAGAATTCTCCTGGTGACAGACACCAGTGTTAGCACTTTGTGAATTGAGCCCCCAGAATTTTCCAGAGTGACCAAAATAATACGACAACTGATACATATAGAAAAAAGGTGACATCCTGTGATGTTCCAGTTAACATGTCCTTAAGGAAGTCCCACCACATTAATGAACTAATATGAAATAGTCTAGTAAGGAAAGGAAATCCATATTATAAGACAAACTTTCTGGAAATCCCAGAGATCCAGACCTAGTATTGTGATTTTCTCTGAGATTTCTGGTGCAGGTGATGGGCCACTGTCTTTTTCTTTCTCACCTACATTCTACTGAGACCCAAAAAAACAACTGCCTACAACCTTGCCACTTGTTGTCAAGAATTTTCCATAAATCTAGTGAATTAAGATTTCCTTCAGTAGAAACCTGATGGCCTACTTCAAGTTTCTTTTGTCCCTTCTCATTAATAGTGTTGAACATCCACACAGAACATTCAGTTTAGAATGTAATAGCTATTACATCTTTAAAAGTGAAACCTAAATTGTTCTATATGTGTTTCCTGTTTCTAATTCAAGAATGTTTATAGAGCCTGCCTAAATAATTATCTCCTAACTAACTTAAAAATTGTACCTCTGACAAGGGGCTAATAAGCCACTGCAGTTCGCATAAACTTTTTCTCAACAAGAGTAAACTAAGAGTGACAGAGATATGGCAACTGATTTAATTATATCATAGAATACCAGCTCTATTTAAACAAAGTTAATGCTGTCTGTAAAAGGCTTTCAGTGTTTAAAGTCTGGAAAAAATGGTGAGGAGTTCAATAAAGTACTTACTACTTCTGTTACTGGACTCTCAGGGGAAAAATCTCGAAAAATACAAAAACAACCCACATCTATGCAACATGCCACTACACTCAGTCAACAGAACGTTCTGCTTTAAAAATGGTGTGTAAGAACTCTGCTGGGAAGTGAGTGTTGGTGTTCTCTCCCATTGACTACAACAACATATTTGTCTTAGCACTTTGAAAGTTGACGAAGAAGCATGCATGAATGATGCTTAGGGATGGCACTTGTGAATGTAATGCTTCTCAAAACCTGTTCAAGGACACGTCATCCTTGGAACACACAGTTCCTAATTCTGTTAAGTTTGGTGTCCCCACGGGTTATCTGCTAAGTAATTGACAGTTGTTAAACCTCATAGCGTCTGGGGACAACTTCAGAGATCATCAGGAATACGAAGTTATTTTGGCTTTCTCCTCTCTGCACACTCAGTTCCCATCAGCAGCAAGCTTTCCCCATGTCACATCTTGCTTTCACTCATCTACATCCACAACAAGCAGTGATACAGCCATAATGTGGAGCAGTATAGGCCAGACCTGAGCTAGCATACAGTGAGCACTTCACAGCCAAGCTGACCCTGTTACACAAGAATGGTTGAGAGCACCCCTGGCCTTCATGTCAGTCACCTCCACACCCCTGTCTCCATGTCACACTTCCACTAGTGCTTTTACCTCCAGCTGCAAATCATCTGTCTGCACATCTATCTGTTATTGTTGGAACAAAAGAGCCAAAGCAACACAGATATCAGTCGTAGTCAAGGCGTAAGGTGATCAAGTAGCTGTTTATTGCTCTCAAGTGTTTCTTTTATTCTCTTTGTATACTATTGTGCTACAACATAATTGGTTAAAGTCTCAAGCATAAGACACCGTACATACTTTCATTGGTGACACTGAAGACACTGTGCATACTGTCATTGGTGAAACTGTAGACACTGCACTGTCATTGGTGGCACTATACACATTTTGATTGGTGACCTTTGGTCCTGGCTGCATTACATTTGTTCTGTCCAGCATTGCAGTAAATACTTCCTTAGAGTTGTTTACATTCCTCTGCAGTCTCCTATCATCCTCTTTTCAGGGATATACTGTGATCTGGTCAACGTCGATTGCTTTGTCAGTAAATGCCAGGCTGCTGACAGACCTGCTGTCGTCTCGACATGCACACATCCTGGCTCAGCCTTCTCCACCCTGCTTTGTTTGGAGGGTTCCTGGCTTCACCTATTGTTGTGCTCAGTGCAGGGGAGGAAAATGGCAAAAAATGGGGACCCAAAAGTTTCCTGACATCCATAACCTGATGTATGTACATAAATTCATCAGCAGGGTCATGAGCGCACTGGAGACCCCAGGGGTGAGCAGATGTGCCCCATCCACTTTTCAGTCCAGAAAGGGTCGACTCTCGTCTCAAAGGGATCCATAGACCTGAATCACTACTTCTTCTCCTTGGACGGACTGACTGACTAAGAGCACAGTAGGGTGATCTGCATGGAGCAAGAGGAAGCTAAGCCTTTCAGCAGGTCAAAGGAAAAAAATGGTTTGGGTTGGAAGAGACCTCAAAGATCACCTAGTTCCAGCCCTCTTGCCATAGGCTGGGAATACCTTTCACAACACCAGGTTGCTCAAAGCCCCTTCCAACCTGGACTTGAACACTTTCAGGGAGGGGACATGCACAGCTTCCCTGGATAACCTGTTCCAGTGTCTCACCACCCTCATATTTCTTCCTATTATCTAATCTAAATGTACCCTCTTTCAGCTTAAAGCCATTGCCCCTTGTCCTATCACTACTTTTCACTCGTGAAAAGTCCCTCTCAGCTCTCTTGCAGGTCCCCCTTAGGTACTGGAAGGCTACTCTAAAGTGTCCCCAGAGCCTTTTCTTATCCAGACTGAACAGCCCCAATGCTCTTAGCCTGTCTTCACAGGAGAGATGCTCCAGCCCTCTGATTATTTTCGTGGTCTTCCTCTGGACTCACTCCAGCAGGTCCATTCCTTCTTATGTTAGGAACCACAGAGTACTCCAGGTGAGGTCTCACGAGAGTGAAGTAGATGTAAGATTTGGGTGAGATTTTACTCTCTAATTTCAGCCATGACTTCTCAGGCCCTCAAATGGTACATTGTCAGCTCACCTCTAGTTGTCTGCTTCCCTCCCCTCACCCCTGCTTTGAAAATACAGAGGTAAAATATCTTGCCTTAACTGTAGTCTTACAGTGTTCAAACAGGCTGTCATTTTTCTTATGGTAGACAAGTAAAAATAACAAGAGTTATGCTTGTTGTAAAAAATTATATGCCATAAAATGATATTAACTGCACCTCCACCTAAATACCATTTCATCTAAATCTCCCTCTCCTCAAAAGAAACTGTGAGCTAGTTTACTGGAAAGTGTTAAAATAACATGTTTTTTGCTCAGGAAAAATTACAGGTAATCTCTGCAATTTCTTGTTAAGACTAGTCTCCCTGTACTATCCTTGTAATTTGTCACTTTTACCCTGTCACTATCTCAGCTATCTGCTAAAGATGCAGAAAAATTCACTTTACAAAGACAGAAAAGACCTACTCTTCACAGTCCTGGTCCCGCTTCATTCTCAGGGTGAGAAAAGAAGGGAAATGCCATCCTGGTGATGGAAATCAGTTAGCCTGTAGCCAACTTCTGCATCAGCCTGTCAATGAGGAGGAGGCTGCAGGACAAAATGACATAAAGCATTGCCTTCCTCTTGTCATTTGGATGAAGGGGACGTGCTCCTGTTTTATCTTCCCATTTCCTCCTGTGGCTTGCAAGCACATGGACTAACTCACAGCACTGCCTGAAAGCCATAGGGCAAATCATGGGATACTTTATACTGTCTATCTTGCAGCAGGCATGTAATAAGTTGGGACTGGAGAGAGGAAGGAGCCTACTGACAGCTACGGTGCAGCTACGGCATAGTGCACTGATAAATGTGGTCACCGTTGCTGACCTATGGACAGACAGGAATTAAGACATGGCCTTCTGCCTTATTTTCTGATTCGTAGCTAACAGTTCAGTAAAGGAGATCCTGTTCTCCCTGGTGGTGCTGCTGGAAACAAAGTATTTATTGGAAAGTAGAGTTATGTCACAGAATTAAAAGTACAGGGTTTTGGGGTTTTTTTTACAACAAAAAGGCACAGTGGCTCTTCAGCCTGGAAAAATAAAACATAATTGCTTTGTAGTCTTAACTACTAAGACTTTATTATAACAAAATCTTGAGACTCAGGAGTAAGGAACATGACTGTGCGCTATATGGAACATGCCCATCCTGTAGACCAGCACAGGACCTGCAAGACCCTCCAGATCATGTCCCTTCATGCACTGGAGTCAACATAATATGATGGGAAGCAGATCTCAATGAAAATCTCTCTTAAGTTGCTCCAAAGCTTTTGTTAAAATGTAGATCAAAAAATCCAGAGGGCATTATATAATCTCACTCAAATTTCTTAATAAATGCTATATATTCCAATTTCCATCTCCTTCTAAGAAAGATATAAAGTCATTCTGCCTTCTCCTATCATTCTCTAGGACTTTATGGCAGATTGACATGGTTGAAAAATTAATCTGGCAACAGATTTCACTTTCATAATAATAAAATTGTATTCCAAAAAAGTTAAGAAAACAGGAAAGGGGGAGAGTGGGGGGTGATCAGTTGTTCATGCATCAGTATTTTCTGACTTGAGAGGTGTTGTGTTACTACTGGGGTGTTTGTGGCAACACAGTAAACAAAATCCATGAAGTACAGGTGAAAAAAACTGTAGTTGGGACTAGAGTTGTGGTGTCATATAGAAGGCATTAACTAATAAAAAGATGAACTGTAGCATGATGACGCAGCCCGGGGGAATAAGGATTCTTCCACTTCAGAGACAGAGGGTGAAATGGACCTTTATTGAAGGGGTAGGTATGGAAGGTGCTGGAAAAGTAGGAGGAGTTAGGGAGGACTTAGGGAGGAGAATGCTAATGCAGACCATATAAGAAGAAAAAAGAGGAGGTACTAACCAAATCGTTACTAAATAATGATTACTGCAATGCGACACTTATGAGCCAATCAGGGAGAAGGCATAAACAGGGGTACAGAACACTGAGGATTTTTATAAAAACTGGGGAATAGAGTACAATAAATGGTAAAAATACAATGGACACTGAACATGAACACAGATGCAGGGTCTCAACAGTCCCATTCATCATTTAAATGTAGAGAAGGTGTTGTCATCAGGGATCCTGCAGATCTCTTCACATATATCTATTTCTTTTTTCCACTGCTCATAATCAAACCTCTCCTAGTCTCCCACATTATGACACTCAGAGATACACTTTTGCATATTCCTTTTCTGGAAATATATCAATGCAGACATCTATTTTACCTGTGTGAAAGGCAGAAAACAATTCCACTCATTTCTAGACCAGCAAGTGCAATGTCCTTTCACTTTTGGTGCCATCTTCTTTCCCTTGTGTTTTGCTTCCTTGAAGTGTCTCATTTTTAGCCACCTGGCCAAAAATCTCCTTCCTTGTTAAGGAACTCAAGTGGGAAAAAAAAAAGAACACCCACTGAATTTAAACTGTGCAAATGAGGCATCCATCGCTTTATTTTCTGGCTATTCTATATATGCTGACACAAAGTCAGCTCTTGTAGAATATAAGTTATTCATGAAGACAGTCTCATTTGCCCTAAACAATGCTCTGCTTTTAATTACATTGCCACAGAACAGTTGAACAACTCTCAGGAGTCTGCTCTGAAATTCTAAAAAAAAAATTACTTAGCTCAGACAGGACTTCTGTTTATTGGAAAGTTGTTTTTAAACTATATATCTCTATATAGAGATATATATGTAGATAAAGATACAGATAATACATCTAATAGTGGTGCAGCTTTTTGGCCGGCTATGCAGTTGCCTCTGTGTCTCCTTCCTGGAAAGCAGAAATACAGGAACACAATACAGTTGAACAGGAAATCCCCCTCAAAAATTCCCCTTGCTCCTTCCCGTGAATTTCAACCCCAGATCCTATTCACTTGGGTCATATAAGCCCCACTGCTACAAAAGGTGCTCAAACCTTTTGTTTCTCTTTGTATCAGTTTATTTTCTCCCAGATCTCTATTTGGATATATAAATTATGTACCTTAATGATCTGCTCTGGATCTACCTGTATAGCATAGCATAGGTCTTTGCCCTGTGCTTCGTTGTCCTGTTTACCTAATAATGTAGATAATGTTAGAGCTGTGATTTCCTGGGAAACAAAAACACAGAAAAGAGTGCAGTGTGTGCACGAGTATCATGTCCCCGCAGCTCACACCTGAATCAGTGAGCTGGAAAGAGCTCCTGGGTGGTACATGGGCTTGCTCTTTCCATAGGTTTCACAGATATTTAGGAGAGTAAGAAAAAACAAACAACAATTTATTAGGTAAAGCTTTTTTAACCTCTGTGAGACTGTGATATTGCTCAGGCTACATTAGGCCTGACAGTAAAAAATCTGGTCTCTGTAATTCCAGATATGTAAACTGTAAAATATCTAACTTAAATGTTTTTCCTTAGCTGAAAGCTGTGACCTAAGTCTTACTAGACTACTTTAATAACAAGAATCTTCTTGTTCATTCAGAATGGTAGTGTAATGCATGGTAAATTTAAAAAAATGCAAGACCAAGCTGTTGGAATCTTAAACAGACATCAAAAGCTTTTCTAAAAAAGTCCATTTTCTTTCCACAAACTTAAAATGCAAGAGAAAAGCAGACTTACCACTTAGTTACAAGTTTAAAAATTGACATTGAAATTGCCTTTAGGTTTTTTTCCTGGTGCATCACCTCAGCAGAATAACTCTTCAAAGCTGTCTTCTGTTTAGAACTTGCCAGTATGAAATTAAGTTACTTTTCATTAATATGGTGCCTAGAAACTTCACACAAGGCCCAACTTTCATTCCTAAAAATTTCTGAGTTTTAAAAGTCTTATTTTTGAATCATGTTTTTACATACACTGCATCACAAACATCCATTATAATATAAAAGAATAAATATTAGACTATAAAATAAAGATTTTTGTAAAGAGTAAAATTGTGCTAAATATTGCAAATGAAATGTTTAGATGGGATTACAATTCAGTCGTCAGAGGTTTTAGCTGTTTGGTTCTTTCAGTCACTGTTGATATATAAAAGAAATCAAATAGTTCTATAAATCTATTTTTAATCTCCAAATAGTATTTTCTAATTACTTAGGCCACTGACACTCAGATACCAGAGCTTACTTATTATGGTATAGGTGGGGTTATTTCCTTTTAAATCCAATTTTCAGCCCATACCTCTTTACTTGTTCACCAGTTTCCAATGAAACAGTGCCAGACATTCTCACAACCGGCAGTTTCCTGCAGTTTGAGTATCTCATGTGCTAGAAAAAGAATTTACCCAACTGAAAATTATGCTTTGTGTTTCATATTGATGCCTTAAGCCCCTAAGGGTTTTTATTTTTCTAATACTTGTAAGTTTTACAAGTAATGGAAGTAGACTCTAAAAGCAGCATCCCTTTCCCTGTAGCACCCTTGTTTACACATTCCTTAACCCTCTTATCCCATTCTATGCTCCCTATATCACTCCTACCCCCGAATCCAGTAGAAATGTTTAGTCTTTTGTCAAGGCAAGGCCTAGATTTTTGGCAGAACAGCATATCAGGGCCTAAACCACAGAACACGGTCAAGAATTGGGTGACTATGTACCCTTTGTGCTCTGATGAAGATGAAGATGAAGATGGGATGAACAGAGGGTCCCAAAACACACCCCAGACCCATTTTCAGGGGGTGGACCTGGGGCGGTCCAGAGTAAAGGCCACAGGGTGGACACATCTGGGATTGGATGGATGGTATTATAAAATGTAACATCTCAGGCACAGCCTGGGCACGCGTCTTGTAACATCTTTGCCTTGGCATAATAAACCCTTTCTTATCTCACCTCTAATTAACTGCTCCAGGAGATTTTTTCAGCACCTAACTCCCACGGCAACAATATAAAGCTGTTATAATTGCACATAAGCAAAGACATATTTTACTAATATCTATTCTACCTTTTCACACCCTGTGCAAAACTAGCATATAGCACTTGACTGAGGGAAATCTTGGAAAACAAAGCTTATCCTGATAAATTTCTGCCTCAGTGCAGCCTTTAGGAACATACTTAACTCTGTGTTTAAAAAAAAAGATTTTGACTGAACATTTGCAGGAATCAGGGCTGAGAAGACTAATGCTTATCATGGTAAAGTGATGAATAAGCATACTAAATTTGCTCTTGAATAAAAGGTAGCTTCCAAGATGTGAAAATCACCTTTGTGATATGAAAGAACAAAATATCTAAGTTGAGGTACTAAATAATAAATCCATCAGGGATTCAAATTACTTTCTTAATAAGTAACAGAGTCTGAAATTTTAATCTCTAGGTCACCTATTCAAATCCAGCTAAATTCAGTAATAAAAGGTTATTGCTGTTTAATGACAGCTTCCTGAACAAGCAAAAAGAGTGTGTTTAAAGTTAGCCTTAAAGGAAGCCCAAGGACAGAGGGAGTCCTTCCATTCAAATCCACTGCTTTGAAAGAAAAGACACCATCATCAATGCTGGCCACAACAGATCATTATTTTTCCCCATACTAATGGAAAAAAATGCTACCATATGATATTTGAGTAAGCTGGGAAGTTTTTCTTTTAGAGCATGTTAAATTATATCTGTTCTTCACAATGCTATATCCACAAGGAAGGAGTTTTCTCATGTACAATGCTTCTGTCTGCCTGAGCCACTGCTCAGGAGGGGCTTTACATGGAGATGACTTTTATGTGAGAGAAATAATTTTGTTAGGGTAATATAAGAAGCAGGGAGGGAAAAGCAAAAAAGCAAAAGCTTGAGGGAAAAGCAAAAACTCCAAGGTTGGAGGCTGACTCTATTCTTGTTTACATCAGTTCAAAAAAAGCTGAACAATACAGGCTGTCAGAACCTAGCATGAACACTTCAGAGTGCTTGGGTAGACCAGACCAGGCCATGGATACTCCATTACCTGTGTAAAAAAAATCCTTGCAAACGTGAAAGGCAAAGGATGGTCAGGACTATAGAATTCATCCCCCAAAAGGGATAGATATAAATCCTTGGGGCAAAAAACATCACTTATCAGCATTACAGTCAAGAAAACTGATAATGAACTGCAGCTCAGTTTTTTAAACCAACTGTGTGACAGGAACCTGTCAGAGTGCAATCCAGTTACATTTCATTAACTCAGTGACTGGAAACTACATGCATGTCCTAATGTTTTACTCAGTGCTTGTGAGAGGACTGTAAGAGAGGAAAGCCTGTTTTTGCTAATAGTTCATGCTTTATGAGCAAGTACACATAGCTTGTACCACATACTACTGCCAGGCAAGAGTGGCCTTTCTCTTGATATTATATAACAGTTCATTCACTTGTCTGCTTCCCCATCTGATTAAAAAAGCAAAATCTCCAGGGTTTTCCTATGTCTCTGGAAGAAACTACTGGTGCTTATCTGCTGCTCCCAGGTGAGGATTCTGTGATTACTTTATAAGCTTCAGGAGTTTTCTCTTTTGCTGATGATCATCTCTTCCAGAAAAGGTTCAGAACAAAAGCTCAAAGCGGTTATACTTTATTACATCTGAAAGGGCTTATCTTTTTTTCACGGACTATACAGGAGTCCATGGAAACGACCCTTACTAGACTAAGGGTAGTCTTCCTCCAGAGTGCATCCTTTCCCATGACTTTGTCTATCTTTACAAGCAGCCAGAATGGGAAAGAGAAAATTTGACTTCAATTTATCTTGCTTTGTAGGCTTCTTCTGCAATGTTTGTTAGTAACAAAATATGCTGACATGTATTTTTTTACATATATTTACTGAACTATTTAGTGTCTTGACATCCTAATTTATGGGCACAAAGAACAACAAATGACAGCAAGATGAACAACAAATGACAACAGAAGAAAAGAAGTATCAACTGATTCTAAAGTCCATATTTAAACATAGAAATATTACCTTAGGAGACAGATTTTTCTACGACACCAAGACCAATTATGGAATCAAGGGTTCTACACCAATAGTTTATATTTAGTATAAAAATAGCTAGAAGTTATTTTAGATTCTGGAATACTGCAGAATGCATTCTGATACCTGACTGCATCCCACAGTGACTGAAGTTTCTCAGTAATTTTTTAGTGTGTATTAGTCTAACGAGGAAAACAGTTAGGGTGAGGTAAAAGAAAGAGGGGAACAGTATTCTTGTCTACTCATACCTGAGTGCGAGGAAGAAGCTGGAGGTTTAGTGGGATCACAGATCAGGACTCAGCTAAGGAACGCTCAGAAAAGGGTCAAGCATAAACTTTCCTCTTCTTGATATATTGCTTCACTTATCAAAATTATGTCAGTCCTACATTCTGAAAAATCATCTTCATCGGTGCCCAAGCAGAGCTAGACCCCTCTGACTCAGTACTCAAGTCTAAGTGAAACTGAAACATATTTTGTCTACAGAGCCCTACAGCTTGACCTCAAGGTCCCTTTTGATAACCATAATCAACATGAGTATAACTGATTGCAGGATTATATTCATGTTTGCAAACACTTGAGTTTTGCACTTATGTTTGCTTGTCTGTTCATCGGTTCATTGAAGTTTCATGCCCTCAAATGCTCACAGTGGAGTTTTCAGTGAAAGTATCATAGAATCATAGAATAGTATGGGTTGAAAGAGACCCTAAAGATCACTTAGTTTTTACCCTCACCCATGGGCAGTGATACCTTCCACTAGACCAGGATGCTCAAAGCCCATCCACCTGGCGCAACTGCAGCTGGAGAGAGGTGCAAGACTGGGAGAAGAGCCCTGCAGACATCAGGCTTGGGGAGGAAGAAGTCGCTACAGGCTCTGGAGCTCAGATTCATCTGCAGCCCATGAAGAAAAACATGGTGAGCCAGGTTATGCCTCCGCAGCCCATAGAGGTTCATGGTGGAGCAGAGATCCACCTCCAGCTCCTGGGGGTCTCCATGTTGGAACAGGTAAATGCTCAAAGGAGGCTGTGACCCTGTGGTAAGTCCACACTGGAGCAGGTTTGCTGGCAGGACCTGTCACCCTGCAGGTGACCCACACTGGAGCAGTCTGTTCCTGAAGGGCTGCAACCATGGGAGGGACCAACATTGGAGCAGTTTGTGAGGAGCTGCAGCCTGTGGGAAGGACTCACATTGGAGAAGTTCATGGAGCACTGTCTCCCACAGAAGGGACACCACACTGGACCAGGTGAAGCATGTGAGAAGTCCTTCCCCTGACGAGGAAGGAGTATGAGGAACAAGGTGTGATGAACTCTCTGTAACCCTTCTTCTCTATTCCCCTGTGCTGCTGTAGGGGAGATGGAGAGAATTTAGGAGAAAAGTTGAGCCTGAGAAGAAGGGAGGGGTGGGTGGAAGGTGTTTTTAAGATTTGGTTTTATTTCTTGTTATGCTACTCTGATTTGATTGGTAGTAATTTCAATCAATTTCCCAAAGCTGAGTCTGTTCTGCCTGTGATGGTAACTGGTGAGTGATCTCTCCCTGTTCTTTTCTCAGTTCAGGAGCCTTTCATTATATTTTCTCTCCCCTGTCCAGCTGAGGACAGCAGTGATAGAGAGGCTTTTGTGGGTACCTGGCATCCAGACAGGGTCACCCCAACACATTGTATTATTTTATTACTATTGTAAAAATATCTGGCTGGTATTTTTTAATTTTAAAGCTGATTACCTCCCAGTTGCTTTGACTCTATTTGGTATGCCATTTCTCCATCTCAATGGCAAGCAGCTCAGATTAAATCTCCACAGCTAAAAATTGAAGGAGCAAAGGATGAGGAGCACTAGACAGGCCTGACATAGGACACAACTCAGCAACTTCTATTTATGGATCCACTTCCATATCCACCCATCCTGTTTTGGGAAGGACAGTAGAGTAACTCATTTTATGTTAATGCATTGATCTAAAGCAACTCATTCACATTTCTTGTTCTTAGTGTTATTTACTTATGTGTCTAGGCATTCATCTTAGCATTTAGTTCCCTGCATTAACCATTCACAAGCCATTTCACAGACGAGCATGGTAGCAACACTGCTGCCCTGGTGGCCTAACCTCCGAGCCATGCTTGTAAACAGATTCAGCTGCAGGGAACTGCCCTGTTCCTGTGCAGAATTCGTTGGTCAAGGCTTCAGAGCACATAACTGACACCACACAGATTATTTCTACATTGTAGTAAGAAATCCAATTGACTAAAATAGGATGGAATTAGGCAGTGTCTAGCAGCAGTAACAGTAACAAAACTGGCTCTAAGAAAGACCAAACTCATAATTTTGAAAGACTTACACCATGTCAGCATTTTTCCTGGTTACTGTGCACTATCCTGGATGATCACTGGTCAGTAAGGCTAAGAAATACTGGTGCGTAGAGGAATTGTTGGTTTAAGGTCTTCTTGCCTCTGGCTAATGCAAGAGACAACTATAAAGACATCCTGTCCAACTGTGGCTTATGACTCTAGATAAAAATAAATATGTCTTGTGACAACTTCTGGTTTCCTGACATGGAGCCTCAGGTATAGATTTTTGTTCCCAGAAGTCTGCTTTCTATTCCCTCTTTTCCTTCCATACAAATACATCCCTAAGACCTACTCTCTGCCATCATCCTTCCAGCAGCCTGTGTACCATAAGGTCCATGTTCCATGAACAAATCATTGTATTTGTGTTGCCAGTCTTGAAGTATGCTGAATCAGGCCTCTAGTTTCCTCTCATGGAAGAAAACCACTGGACCTATAACCCTTGTAGAATATACCAATAGGGCAGCTCCAGTCTGGGGAGAGATGTTTTCTTCCATGCAGGTTACAAACGGAGGAGAGAGTGCCAGTTTGCTAGTACTTCAGGACAACTGAATATAGGGGCACACTGTAGGTAAGCCTGTAGCCTGAGAATCTGGCACCAGCACATGTTCTTAATCTCCCACTTTTGTGATGTGATGCTGATGGGCAATGACCTAAATGAAGCTATTGTCTGTCTACAAGACCACAGGACAACTACATGTGACGCAACCACATCAGTCAGTGATGGAGTGAACAGCCAGAGGTGCAAGAAGACATTAATGGTAAAGGTGTGGTCCCTGACAAGCCTTGTGGAAGCCTCTCTACAGCCCCAGTAGGATTGTTAATAGGACAGAACTGGTGAGAAGACAAGTCAGCATGAGTATTCCCCACTGCAGCAACCCTTCTCAGAAACAGAACAAAACACCACAGCACTGTTCAGAAAGTAATCTCTCATTCCAAGGCAAACACTTAACTATTAATTTTTCTGGCTACCTCAGTTCTGCACTATCAAATGTCACTATGAGCTGAAACAGAGGAGTAAATGTGAGGCAACACATGACAGAGAATCTTTCTTTGAAGAGAGATGGTGAGGTTGTAGTAAAAGACATCATGACACCAAATCACTTCTGATAAAGATCCTTAAAGACCACTACATCTGTTTTTTCAAAAGCAGTCTGTTCAGCTCTCACAGAGGCATTGGATAGGTCATGTCAGCCCAAACTGCTAGAGAAATGTGACTTTACCCTGCCTGCTAGGTAGGATGGATTTATTCTTTCTTACACTGCAGCTAGAGAGAAGAGTAAATTACATGCAGCTGCTTAAATGCTATGTAGTAAACTTTAATGTCCATCAGTAAACACTTCTCACTAGAAAAGAAAAAAAAAATCCTAATTTCAAAGATTTGTTTTTCAGAGCAGTTTGCCAATCAATGTCTTCCTAATATAGGTCAACAAGATGTATGTCCATGAAAACAAATCTCCTCTATGCTGGGGAAAAAGGTGGAACAAAGTAAACCTATATTAAATGGGTGATTCTAGGAGCATGACAACCTTACCCAAATGCCTCATTCTGCTTTGTTTGGAATTTGTCCTCTGTGCTCACGTACATATATTAACAATTAACTTATTTTGCTGTCTCTCATCTGTTGATGCAAATATTTAAGGGGAAAGAAACACCGAATTGTTTTCATTTGTGAAAAATAGCTAATGCCAATGATGAGTCAAAAATTAGGAACAGACCATGCATGTTTTTCAAATGTAGCCAATTACTGCTTAACTTGAGAAAATAGCAGATATTAACTCTTACAGTAGATATATTATCTAAACATATTGATGTTCACCCACAGTTAGACTGTTACTTTCTATATTAGCAACTATCCTGTAGGTTTATTGAAGCCAAAGGCAGGTTACCACCCTGCTAGTGGGGATATTAAAGGAACAGACTATGTAAAAGAGGACTAGAGAAACATGCAGAGGCATGAAACTACTAAAATCTTAGAGGACCTTGTCCCACTTGTACTCCCACTTTGTAGATTTGATTCACATATAAGCATCGACCCTTTCCTTGAGACAATACTTGACATGCATGGGGACCTTCATGCCACAGATACCATTCTGAAAGCCAAAAATACATTCTTCAGTCTTTAGCATCTTCTTTGAGAGAGCAGGTTTTCCCTAAGAAACATTTGCTTCTGACTCAAAAATTATCTTACATTTTAAGCCTTGAATATTTTGCTGAGTTTCATCTGAAATTGAAATCTGCCCTTTGAAAAGCTAATTCATTCTTGTCATTCTTGTGTTTGGAGTTCCATACTGCCTGGTGCTTTTGAGGGACATAATGCACTCAAAGATGCCTTGTATTCAGGAAAGCATTATACACTGCAAGCTCAGGGTTGCAGCAATGAACCAGAGCATCAGATGACATTGAAGCACTACAGCTGTCAATAAAGCAGAAGGCTTTGTATATGAAGGACAATTGAATATATGTGGGGGAGGAAGGAGACCTGTGTTTCAGGAAGACAGCCAAAAATGTGAAATGAACCAGAAGTGGCCTAGGATAGACTGTCCATGGTATACTACGAGTCCTTGGATTAGTAATTGAGCACTGAATACTAGGAAGAATTTAATTTGTAAGGAGAACAAAGCAAAACTTTGCACGCCAAAACAACATTTCATCTAAGGATATCGAAGTAAACTCCATACACTAGGTCTTGCTGCAAAATAGGTTAGTTCTTACTTTAAAGCTGAGGAAACTAAAACTCACCATCACACAGAGAAAAAAAAGGCAAAACCATTTTTTCTTATCTAGATTTTCAATAAGTTATTGGTTTAGCCAAACAGCAAGAGCAAAGGTCAGATTACCACCAATTTTTTTCTGCATGATTTAGCCCAAGCAGTAAATCAAACAGGATAAAAGATCACAACTGAGGTTGAAACTCCTGGATTTAATTTAGAGAAGACAAATAATTCACAACTGTGTAATATTTGAGCAGTCACATGTGTGTTGTGTGCACATTCACCATCTGCCAGTATGCAGCTGAGAGCCATTACTCCAGGAGGGATTTAAAAAAAAAATTCACGCCGTCCATCAGGTGGTAGCAGGACACATCTGATGCAATATCATTATGTGTCAAGGTGAGTCAGAAAACACATAGTACAGACAGAAAAAACAAAAAAAGGTTAACCCTCCATCACCAAAAGGCTTCTGTGGCCTGCAGCAAAAGAATTCGTCAAGGACTGTTGGAACCAAGCACAACAATTTTGAACAAAGGCCTGTGAAAAGGACGTGTGTAGTGGTCCTAATTAGAACCACTGGGAAATGTGCACCAGATGATGGAGCCAGTAAGCAGTGGAATATTTTCAATAGGAAAGCTTAACTAAAAAAATAACTAGTACATAAACTCTGCTGCTTATAACCCCAAAGCCATATAAAATTTACAGAAAGAGAAAGCAACTTTAAAATAGATTCACAAATTAAATAAATTCATAGTAATGGTTCGGTCAATCAGGACAGAGTCAGCATGTCTATACTTGTTCTATTAAAGTGTGGTGTTGAGCCAAATTAACTCATCTAGTTAGGGAAATAACTATTGGAAAGAGGGGTGCAAGGACACCAACTATTATGTGAGGGCAATTTAAATAATCCATGTGGCATCACATGTTGAGGTGATAAAAGCTCAGGAACGTTATTATTAAATAGTCAAGGAGCCGTTGAATACGGAATTAAAATTTTGTACAAACTAAACATGACTAGTATAAAGAAATAGATGAGTAATTCACAGTGTCCTTTGCTTTTAAGATTGCTTGTTGATACTTTCAGTCATATATTATAGCATTCCTTAGTAGGTTTATCAGGTTAGTAGTATCTGCTCTAACCACTTTTCCTTGAGGATATGCACTAAAAGAGTCAGATCTGCTTTGCAAACAGAATATCCAGTTATTCCAATCATCTGGCTGCTAAACAGCTGTTGAGTGGCTGCAAATGCCAACTCCAATGACCGTGTCTTGTTTTCTGCCAACACATCTCCCCTCTGGTTCAGGAAAAGGATATACCACCTTGGAAAGGATAAGTAAGTCTGTTTTCCAAGGACCTTCTTACAAAATTTTGCCTTCTTGTCTTGATTTAATCTTGTCAGAATCAACTAAACTCACACATGTAAACAGAATATACAAACTTGATGACAGCAATAAAAGCGCTGCTGGGAGTTCCTAGAGTTGATGCAGCCATAGCACTGGCACCAGATATTTTAGTGCTGTTGGAGATAATAAGGTCCAAAGGAAACTTCTTTCAGTCACTCACAATCCACTGAGCTTTTTCCCTTAAATATATGGCCTATTTGGTGGCCTTCTAACTTTCCTGGGGACTGTGGGTACAAAATGGGAGACTGGAAGGAAAAGAACATTCTTACTCTATGTAACAGCAGTCTCTTCACTTCTGAAGGACAAGGGAAGAGAGTAGATCATGACCTGTCATGACTTCTAATAGTCTCTTAAAGATCTAAGGTCCAGATGGAATTTCATGGGATCTCTCAAAACAACTTCATCCTTAATTGCTATGAGAATAATTATATGTCATTCTGAGTCTTAAATGGTAAAAAAAAAAAAAAAAAAAAGGCTAATTTCTATTTCTAAGCTCCATGACTAAAATTCTCTTCAAGGAAGTGAGCATTGATAAACTTCTGGAAAGAGGAACAAAGTTTGTACTTCTTCTTGCCTTTATTTCTCTGTTTACCTATGTATTCTTCTCCCCTTGCACATTGAAAACCATGGCTCTGTTTACTTGCTTTGAAGGAGTGCAAAAGCCTCTAAGTAAAACAATTATAAAGCGATGAAAAGCAAGGACTAGGCTTAAGCAAGATACTTTCAAAGAAGCCATCTGGTGCTGAGTATGATAACTTCATGCTAGTACCGAATACAATACTGCAAGCAGTCAGAGTTCAAATTTAGATTCAGGTTTCTTGTGATGTTTAAGAAAATGCTTTTAATCTTTCATGATTTTATAGAACAAGTCAAATATTTTCTTCAGACAGCATTTCTTGCAGTTCATTTTCTGCACTTTCTGAAATCTTGGGGAGGAGAGAAAGGTCAGAGCTTTTCTGCCCTTACTTGGATGCTTACTTGGGTACTTCCAGTGAACCCTCCCAATAAACACTCAAAGTTGCATGCACTACAGAGATTTCATTTGGAGAGATGAATCATTCTCTCCCTCAGGTGGGGATGTAGGGAGTTATGGAAGATATTTCCAAAGATACTGGTAGAAAAGAGACCTTTCGTAGCATTGACAGCCATGCCAGAAAAGAGTTGAAAAAGTGGTTAAGAAGGATTGTGAGCCTACAGTTTCATATTCATCATACATTTATTTCTACAGTATTTATAAAGTTTGGAGCTAGAAGTGTTTGATAAAGGATGTCACAGAATTTAATTTTCTTTCTTCTGCTTTTCATCCTCAAATAGGAGACCAATCTTCAATGTCAATCTCATTGGGAAGGGGATAAACTGGTGTCTTCCACCTCTCAGATTAGTGCCCTAGATCTTAGACTGTAGGCTTCTCTGGGAGTGGAGTATTCCTACTTCAGGGTTGTTAAGCAATACTCAACAGAAAACTTTTCTCCTCTTTTCCTTCAGAGTACTGCACTACTCTCTGAGTCATAGCAGTACTTCAAAAGGAAAGGTGGTGGAGAATGTACATGTTTGCCTGGATATTACTGCAAGAAAAAAAGAGGATAATTTGAATCCTCCAAGACTGAAAAATCTTGTAAAACACAGATCTCCAACTTCCTGAGCAAGTGCTCTAACCACAGGACTCCTAAATAAGTGGTCAACACTTATCTCTTCTGAGATCTTAAAGAAAAGCATCAGGCAGCCCTGTATTCTCAAAGCACTGAAGATTAAGCAAAGTTTTTGTGGCTGTGAATCACACTGTCCTCACATATTGAATTTAGAACCACAGCCGACCACCAAAATCAGAGACAGACGGCATTTCATACACATCTGCTCCTCAAGTGGTTGAAGCCTCCTTCCGAACAGCACGTTATGTGTTATGAATCCAGCTTGTGAACCCTGGGAACCTCAAGTCTATGTCATGTTACTTATTCTATGAAGAGCTGGATATCTAACTTGGGTTTATGAATCCTATTCCCAAAGGCAAGCATGTTAAAGGTATCTCTGAAGAGCTGCGCAAAAGTATTGCATTTTAAAAGGAAGCTGTCAAGTAATTTTTTTACAGTAGTCTTAACCAGAAGGTAACACTGGGAACCCCTTGCAAGGCAGTGGCAATGTTACAAATTCATTCTCCAAAAAGATGTATCAGCCAGTATCTCTGCTTCAGCTGAATGGGCCTAAAACTGAGACAACTGTAAGTGCTCTCCTTATCTGTTACATGTGTCTTTTAGACCATATGGGCTAATTCCTTATCACTGGAAAAGATCTAAGGCTAGAACTGTGACAAATTAGGTGTAAACTGTTAAAAAAGAAAAAAAAAGATAGTAAGAAGAGGGGGATTTTTTTTAGGCAACAAATTTCCCCATTCAGAACATTTATTACAGAAAAGAGCCTTGTTCCTTATTATGCAAATCTCCCTCTCACCACCTCTGATGTATTGGTTCTACCTTTCTATAAATGCCTGACCTGTGCATGATTGCTGGAAAATTATTCCTGATCCTGCCGCTGAACCCACAGAAGCAGTATTTCCCTCCATGGAGGGATACAGTTCAGTGTTTTGTTGGTGTAACCAGACTGGATAAGACCCAGCCTTACCCAGCATAGAAAAACAACTGCCCTAAGACTTGTTTTTTTTCCTCGTTTTAGCTGATGTCATCCAGGAAGTAATGCAGTTCAATTAGCAAAAAAAAAAGAAACCAACCCAAACTGTCAGCCAGCTCAATGTTTCCACTAGGTGGATATGTTGACGGAGTTGTTATCAGAGAAGCTCTTCCAGTGCAAGTCCTGGTGCAGGCAGGTGGGCTTTCCACTACTGTCACTAGATTAATGTAAACACCAGGCTTCATTTGTTCATGCTTTGTTGGACTTTTTGACACTATTTAAGCGAACCTATCAACATGGTTTAAATTTATAGCTGAGTTGCCTGTTGGACACAGTCAGCTGAAACTGAGCATGTACAGCCCTTCATTTCACTACTTGCAACCAAGGTATTTTTTTCTGAGCTACTTCTTGTATTTCCACGTTCTTTGAAATGCCTTTTGTATAAAGTAAATTATTGACCAAAAAATACAAAGAACTTGTACATCACTGTTGGGTTCAAGTAAGTTTCTTTTTCTTTCAGTCTCCATTGCTCTCACGTAGTGAACAGCTCTGTATGCCAGTAACTTTACATGCGTCAGTAGTCCCACTGAATAGTTCGCACATGACTTTACTGGTAACTGTAACATTAGGTGCTAACAACAGGAATGCTCTGAATACAAAATTTCACATCCTGTTCAGAGGAGGAGTAGTAAACCTAGGTGATCATTGTCCTTGGAATGGTCATCATATCACAAAGGCTTGACAATTTAACAATTTCTGTCTTTGTATAGAAAATCCTTGTTGTTGCTTCCCTCATGCTCAAGATGTCCCAAAGACAGTGATGAGTGTAGCAGTGAAGCCTCTGGCACAGGTCTACGTTTAAGCCCTAGCACTTCTGGTGGACAGCAAAAGAAGGCAAGAGGCTGATAAGTTCAGAGAGCTTCAGTTTATGAAGCACAAAAGCAGAACTCCATGTGATGGTATTTTCAACTTCTGCATCCATTCATGAAGTGCTATAGATATATGGCAACGTAAGGAATGACTTAGAATACTGAAGAAAGGCACTTCTTCCAACAGTAACTTCTGCCTCCAAATATTATCACATAAGTAGTGATGAGTTTTGAGGACAATCTGTGAAAAATATTGTACGCCCACACACACAGTGATTGAAGCAGAATATGCTCACTGAAGCTGAGAGTGGTATTTCACCATTTAGGAAGCTTTTTCATTAGTCAGCTGTCTTTCAACAGCTAACCCCATATTTGCTACCTTAGATGTTGCTTTAAAAAAAAAAAGGCACCAGAGATTCTTTTCTCCTTTTCCAAGCAGTCTGAACTCTTCAATCCTAAACAATTTTGTCTTGGCATAGTTATTAGACTATGTTACAAGCTTCTGGGAAATATGTTTCAAAATCAGACTGCTTATTGTTTAGTTTAAGCAGTAGTTCTACTCACATCTAAATGTGAGGAAATGCAACTCAGGAAAAAATATGATTGAAAAGAAAACCACGATAAAAACTAAATGAAATTAGTGATCTCACTGGATACAAAGTTGGGCCCCTGATTCTTCGGTTTCATGTATAATCTTGAAATTTTACAGAAGCATTTGCTTGTATACTTAAGGGAGTTTTGCAGGACTCAGTCCAACATTTCTATGTAACTGTCTTCTCTAAACCTGTTTTTAATTAACCTATTACATATTCTAACTTCTAAAGAATGGGATTTAGAAAAGCATCGGGCAGCAGCTTTACTTTATTCCTATTAAGTCAGTGGTAAAACTCCCCTTAATTCCACTGGGAGCAAAAGTAGAGCCATGCCAAGCCCATTTTCAAAATCACGTCTTTAAGGCTTACACAATGCCTTTTCCCTGCCCTTGGTTAAAGCACAGACTTCCCTCTACTGTTGTTTTTTGTGTTCTCTTGCAAAATAAAGCCATGCAAATACGCAAACAAACCTCTGCATTCTAACTTCTGGGAACAACCTATCTCACTGTTTTCTTTCTGACTCTGAGGTTAATATTTTCGAGGAAATGTTTAAGTTTATGGCCCTGAACTGCTGTGAAAGTCCAGCTAGACTCTGAGTAAGTTCCCAAAGAGCTGGAGATAAACTCCTGGGTGTTGGCTGGATTACCTTTTCCTGTAAAAGTGACCCAGCATTTTATTGTGTTTCCTCGATTCTCACATCTCCACAGTTTATCCCATTGCTCTGTAACACGAGCAAAAATAATAAATCCATATCTTATTTTTTTTGGAAACTTTTCCCATCACCATATGTTCGGGGAGCTTGATGCAGCAATTTGATCTGCTATCAAACACATATCCTTGTGCCAACAGACGACAGTTTTTTAATTTTGCACTAGCATAGATGAAAACTCGAATTTTCATACTCTATACAGAGATACATTTCCCTACTTCCTTGAAAAAGATGCATCTTCTGCCTACAGCAAATAAATAAGTAATTAAGTAAATAAATAAATAGAATTAACCCCTGCTTTTCTTACAAAGAATAGACTAGAGCTCCTCCTGACCGGTGGATCGGGAGTTATTCCCGGCCCGCTCCGTCCCCCCAGCCGGACAGG